>NC_060139.1:1080113946-1080462446 GCF_021461385.2 Schistocerca piceifrons
TTAGATACAGACATGGGATGTCTGAGATATGTGTGGGGCTACAGAACGTTAGAAAAGTTTTAAAAATTACATAATGAGGGGGGCGAAGGGGAAGGGCGAGAAGACTGAATATCTTTTAAATAAAAGAATCACATAAAATAAAGAAAACCATGGCTCTTCCATCTTAACATGAAGGAAAAATTGTTAAAAAATGTGTTTCCTTGGATCGTCATCTTCCTGTAGCTGTTATGTATCGAGTGTTTTTTTTCTGTCCTTTACGCAGTAAAATTTAAAAGCGAGCAACAACAACCTACATTCTCTTTTATTTCCAAAGCAGCATCAGCGGGGGTTCTGCAAACACGGCATAGGAAATATGTTTCTACATTCTGATATATATTAAAAAAAATTTTTGTTTTTGAATTCATTTTACAGTCTGATTACGACTTTTCTTGCTCTTTTTTACGTGATTTGGGGTCAGCAGGATTTTCTGTTATCGCCAGCAGATTAAAGTCGGGAAAACGTGGTTTAGGCGCAGCCAACTTTTATTTATTTTTTTTTTCAATACAACCTCTGCTAGCATCGAGGAAAAATTTTACCGACTTCAAAAAAGGAATAATATACGCCGTACGCAAATCGTACATTGCATTCAAATGCGAAAACTGTTTTTAATCTGTAAGTATCAAAATGTAGAAACGTGCTGTATTTACGGAACTACCACTGTTTCTATGTAAATAAAATCAAAATGTGTCTGCAGGTGCGTGCACCACTCTCTTAACAGTATGCTTAAAAAAAGGACGAATGTCAATGTGAAAAAGAATTTTTGTAAAATGGACGAAATGGTAGATGAGGAGCAAAGAAAAGACAGGAACTCCTTTTTCTGTGACTGAAGAAAGGGGAACGGAATTATTGTGGAAGAAGAAGAAAAAGAGGAAGAAGAAGATAAGAGACACATCAGTGAACAGTTTTCGATCCCAAAAGTGCTACCCCGGGCAACATTTCAAAAGCCTCTATACCATCTTACAGGCATAGGGTTATATTATCGGTGATCCGTCATAGGATCGACTGTCCACTTCGTGTTAATACAGCATCACTTTCACTTTCTACCTTATCAAGACCATCAGCACCGACAACACATACACAGCAGATCACTGCATTTCACAAACACTCATCACTCAACATTTTTGCCGAACGGATAGTACACCGAAATAAGAGGTGCCAATGTATACGAAAAGAAGGGCTCGTTCAGTTCAGATACCTGAATCTAATTATCAAACAGTAAACGGTGCTATACGAATTTAGATTTTAGTGAAAAGTAACCAAAGGAATTGAAATACTTCCCCTTTACAGTGATGAAGCTCGAACTCGCTGACGTAGGTGTGAAGAAGAATGATTGCTACACATCCAACAAGCAAGTTATTGGAGTAATTCCCACGAGAAATGAGGTCTCTGAGATGATCGGTCTCTGCCTTACTCTCGGGCATGTAGTCGAAAAATTCATCCGTTGGTGGACTGCACTGTTGGGAGATCCATCACAGAAAGAGCCTCTGCGTCAGTCACGACGGAAAAAGAAATGCTTCTGTTCTGAGAAAGGCACCTGCAGTCACGAGACGGGGTTGACGAAGACGGATGGCTTACGGTCGCGTGTCTGCGAAACGCAAGCTGTGTATTCATCCTCCAGAGCACCTGCTCACCACATGAGGAACTGCTTCTTAGACGCGGAAGCTTATTTCATATTCTTTCGCAAATGTCTGCAGCCAGTAATCATTCTTAAAAGAAACTTCAATCTTCGGAAAACTGAGAATAGGTCATTTACGCTTCTCACGAGTTCTAAATTCGAGCAGATTCCTCAAGAAATTCTTTAAATATTTTAATTAAGATTGCGGGTTGTCGTGACCTGATATTGACTTAGTTGTTTATATTATAGAGCAAATTTCTAGCACTGCCCCTCCGCTAGAACAAATGTCTAATACTGTTTTTCTATCCACCCATAACTGAAGAAAAGGAAGATGTAAGTATAACGTGCCATCGACATCGAGGTCGTTAGAGACGGAGTACAAGCTCGGATTGGATGGGAAAGGAAATGGCCAGTGCCTTTTCAAAGAAATCATCCTGAGATTTGAAAAGTCACTGTTAGATTACTTTCATGCTACTTTCCTCTATTTATTGTTCTTTACGTCATACATTTGCACCTCTAAATTTACTGTGGTATTTCGAAATTTATCGGGGAGGAGACTGAGCAGTGGAATATGTTATATTGACACATAAACACGAACAATTTGCCATACAACATTTTCAAACACATTTTTATATGTAATTCTTATCATACAGTTTCCTATTAGACCCACACCCTCCTCATTTACGTAGTGTATATGATGTCTTAAGATATTGTCATCTCCTTCCCTTTTGGTATGAGAGGATGAATGAGTGAGAGTATTTGTAGTTGCACGCTCGGTGGTGGAAGAGAAGTTGTGTCTGCTAGAGAACAGTAGGACCAACGTCTGAGTAGGTAGATAAGATATCTAAGGCAGAGAGGTTTGTCTCCTTGGTGTGGTTCTGTCCGTCCCTTGTCAGGTTGGCAAAGGAAGCTACCTCTCTGGTCACTTTGTATTACATCTGTGGGACACCCTCGGATGGGGCCCGCGCTAGTCAGTCTGCGGGCGGTTTCTTAAGTGGTAACATCTCCGGCTAAGCGCGTGTTTGGTGAGTCAGAAGGATAATGAAATTCTTAAGTTTTCAGCCTGACTGAAATATTAGTTACTTTTCTTACAGATCTACATCGAAAATATTTTATATATTATGTTAACTCGGGATGCAGTGCGATTTCAGTGTTGGTTTCGGAGTGTATTGCGGTAGTTGCTTTGTTTCCACTTCAATAAAGGAAAGTGGAAGAACGTTGTCATGAGGCGTAATTCTGATTAAATCATCGCTCTTTAGTGTGAAAGTGCGTATAAGTGCTTCTCTCGTTGAAATTCTTGAAATTAATAATTTCTCTTTGTGTTCAACCCACGTGGTGTGTGCTATGTGTTAGCAGTACCACGTGCTCGTAACAATTTTTGAGCCATCAGGTCAATACTATGCCGTTATTAACCCAGTTCGGAAGTTTCTTTTGTAACTAATGTGTTTGGATTTGATTTCGTCATTAAAATCAGTTTTCCTATTTCACAATTTCTAGAAAGATTTTTACAGAGCATTTTGGTAAGATTGTGGATATATCGAAACACGTGATCTTTGTCTAAACTCCCAATACCAGTCTGTGGTTATCCATTGGGAACACGACTGCTCCAGGTGCGGGATTTCTTTGCTTAAATAGAATGGATTGGTGATGGTTCAGTTTCTTTTTTTTTAGTGTATGTGTGTGCTTGTTTGAATGCGGTATCCCATCCAGTTCCCCATTCTTTGTTTCCTATTCTTTGAAAATCACGTTTTATGCTAATTCAGCCCCCTCTGAGTAGCACTTTTCTTAAATAATTCTCAACAGTAAATAAGGCACCAGCTTTGAGGCAGACTTAGTATGCGTTATACGTTTTATGATGATTGATGAATTTTAAAATTTTACCATGTTTGATGAATTTTAAAACAAATATCAAAGTTTAAACTTACTTTACTTTTCTTTAATTTATTTTTCGCCATCATCTAATTACTTAAAATAATAAAACCATAAAAAAATGAGCTGATGGTGTGGGTGAATATTCCATAGATTTAAAAATTCATAACAGTATTAAAAATTTGTCAGTCACCCACACATACTGTTGTGGATTGGCAGGAGAGCCAACCCAGGAATATTAGAGGAAGCCGAAAGGCACGCGTTTTAGCTCACGCAGGCTGGCGTGAGATCTGGAACAGGACAAGGAAATCAGAATTTAGAAAAACGGACGAAGCTGGTGGAATACTTAACTTTAATCCATTAAGGGTGAACGTCGGTCTGACGGTACGTGATTAACAAGATTAATAGCAACTGATAATGGCGCCTTGCTAGGTCGTAGCAAATGACGTAGCTGAAGGCTATGCTAACTATCGTCTCGGCTAATGAGAGCGTATTTCGTCAGTGAACCATCGCTAGCAAAGCCAGTTGTACAACTGGGGCGAGTGCTAGGAAGTCTCTCTAGACCTGCCGTGTGGTAGCGCTCGGTCTGCAATCCTGATAGTGGCGACACGCAGGTCCGACGTATACTAACGGACGGCGGCCGATTTCAAGGCTACCACCTAGCAAGTGTGGTGTCTGGTGGTGACAGCACACATACTTTCCACGCTAGGTTCGAAAGATTTTAAAAACGCTAGGCTCATTATAAATTTGCCTGGAAAGATTTAGTGGAATCGAGGGAAACCTAGATCTGGATGACCGGACGTGGATTTCAGCCGTGGTCCTCTACAATGCGGGTCCAGCGCGCTAACCAATTCGCTCGGTACACCCAGAACGGAATGGCATCCACGAATAAACGCCGCAGCCGCTAATACCTGCTAGGTCCCACTGTGTTCTGTCTCTCAAGTTCATCTTGGCTACTTGTCGGATGTCTGTAACAGTGTTACATTACGCAGTCGAAAAAAAAAAAAAAAACTGCGTGGGAGTCGAGATCTGTAATTACTCACTACCTCCTAGTCATTATCCCGTCTTACCAGGTCGGCTTTCATGGTTTGACATATTTTATTTACAATATTGTGTCCTTATTTCTTTCTTGTTGCCACAGTCATCTGTTAAGCTTGGAGGTGTAAAGCTACCGTAGGCGACCATACTTTAAGTAAGTGTAGACTACCGTAATTTTTTCCCAGTAGCTTTGGTCAGTTACGATCGTACCCACGTTACCTGTACGTTGGGCGTGTTGCATACTTATCTGGCGTGAGCTCACAATGATCGCGTTCTTTACGCATGTGATCAGTGTCTTACTACACTACCCTACAAACGAAAAGCAGTGAAAGTCAACGAACTAAGTGTGGATATAGACTGGTGTTCAAATTAAAGCAACAAACGGAAATTTTGCAAGGTTATGTTTATTTTGCCACAAAACAGTATGAAGAGGTGATAGTAAAGTAGAAACAATGTAAAGAATACAGATCGTTAACAACTTCAGTATGTATAAAGTTGGACAAAAATGTTCTTCATTTTTTCCAACTTAACGGATTTGCACTCACATTCCGACAACTGGTTAATGTGCTCAGTTTGGCGTGTGACACCTGTGGTGTCACCGCCAGACACCACAATTGCTAGGTGGTAGCCTTTAAATCGGCCGCGGTCCATTAGTATACGCCGGACCCGCGTGTCGCCACTGTCAGTGATTGCAGACCGAGAGCCACCACACGGCAGGTCTAGAGAGACTGACTAGCACTCGCCCCAGTTGTTCAGCCGACTTTGCTAGGAAAGGTTCACTGACAATTACGCTCTCATTTGCCGAGACGATAGTTAGCATAGCCTTCAGCTACGTCATTTGCTACGACCTAGCAAGGCGCCATAGCATTGGATATTATTTTATATTGTGGTTATAACATGTACCGTCAAGAGAGATGTTCTGCAATTGTGGATTAAAGTTAAGTATTATATCAACTACGTACTTTATTTGCTACTATTAATTCCCTTAACTGTTCCAGACCTCGCGCCAGCCTGCGTGAGCTTAAGCGCGTGCCTTTCGGCTTCCTCTCATTGTGACTTGGCTGTCTTGGCAAGTCACAACAACACCTCTGGCAACAGTACAAGGCTGACAACGACGGGACACGCTGTGGATGATATCATCAACCTCATGCTGAGGCAATAAAGCCCATTCTTCCTGCAGAGCTGCTCGCAAGCTCTGGAGTGTGGTTCGTGGATGCTGACGTGATTGCAACCTACCTCCCAGACATGCTCGATGGGATTCAACTCTAGAGAGCGAATAGGCCGTGCCATACGTGCAGTATCATCCGTTTCCAAGGAAACATTAACCACGTGTTTTCTATGAGGTCGAGCATTATCGCCCATCAACAACCGCAGATGAGGTCCCAAGATTTAGTCGCGATACCTTATAGCAGTTGAATCTTGCCGATTCACCCGTACAACTTCATGAAGAGGTGTTCGAGTGTTCAACATAATCCCTGCCCACACCATTAAGGATCCTCCTAGATATCGGTCTATTTCTACAATGTTTGGATTCCGAAATTGTGGTCTTCATTCCCTCCAAATGCTAATGCTTTGAGAATCAGTGCAATCAGACCAAAACCGGAGTCATCTGCGAGATGGACATTGTCCCACTGAACGACTGTCCAAGAGATCTGTTGACGATTCCACTTTACACTTTCCCTTCTGTGAAGACGCATCTAGTACACACACAAAACGTCTCCGACAATAAAGGCTAATCTGCCGAAGCGTTCTGTACACAACACGTCCAGTGGATGTTGCGAGGCCAGATGCCAGTTGCCGTGCAGAACTGAGACGGTACTGTCCTGCCGTTGAGGCCAAATAACGGTCCTCTATGTTTGATATCACATATGTTCGGCCCTCCCTGGTCTTGGGTACACTGCTTCGATCTCTGTAAACTGTCACCACATCCGAGAAACAACGGAACGATTCACGTTAAGCCTTTAGGTCACATCAGTTTGCGAGTGTCCTGCTTTCATTCTTCTTACGGCCCTCCACCGCAGGCCCTGGCAGGCGTCTTCTTTGTGCCACACTGCACCGTCTGCAACTGTATACACAGCGATTGTGGATGTGAGACTACCCGGCAAACACTGCCCTGTTTGATAGGTGCCCTGACGTCGTCGCTGACGTGGTTGTCCACTGACCGGAATGCCATCATCCACGCAGAACAGGATTGTACGGACATCTGTTGACATTTAATATGATTATAGCGTGAACTAGACACAACGTGGGGAAATAGAGGTTTGTTTCTTTAATTTTGGAGACCAGTTGTAATCCCTGACACAGTACTCGTTAAAAATGGCTCTGAGCACTATGGGACCTAACTTCTGAGGTCATCAGTCCCCTAGAACTTAGAACTACTTAAACCTAACTAACCTAAGGACATCACACACATCCATGCCCGAGGCAGGATTCGAACCTGTGACCGTAGCGGTCGCACGGTTCCAGACTGTAGTGCCTAGAACCGCTCGGCCACCCCGGCCGGCGTACTCGTTAAAGCCTGTGCTATGGTAAGTGAGCGGGATTCACCTTATGAGAAAGGATTTTCGCATAGATATCGACCGCGTGTACCTGAATGGTGGCAAATCAGACTTACATCCACTCTGTAATAACAATGATACGTCAAGTAAGTTCGAAATGCAATCACACGTCAGGATGGATCAAAAGCAAACCAGAAGATGCTACCAGTGTGACAATAATACGGTCGCCAGGCTAATTAGGCATTAACTGAGTTTCTTCCCTGTACAAGTTGGTATATATTCATGCAAAACAATGTAACACTGCATAATATAGTAGAATTTTATAACCAGAAAATCTATTGAACTGATAGCTTCACGTTCTGTACTGATATGGAAAATCATGAACACGTAACACTACACTATCATGTTTACTACAAAACTTTATTCTGTCTATTAATCTGATTAAAATCGGGCATAGGGTACCCTAGAAATTGTACTTTCATGCCACACAAAATGTCAATTTTGATAAAGATAAAACACTGATAAATTTTAATTTTATATTGACTTTAACTTTTGCTGGTCAAACCAATTTAGAACACTTCAGAATTCAAATGAATGAAGGGGGCACCCTGAAACCGTTATGATCGCTGTATTTAAAAAAAATGATAACTGAATTTATTAATCAGTCAAGTTTTCTAGTATATAACTTACTACTCTTTTCATCTTATTTCCTGCTCATTTAAATCCCTTTAAATCTGTCTCGAAATAATAAACTTCATTACTATATCAATACTAAAGTTATCTTTCGACTTCGTTAGACCTTCGCTATTCATTTACTGGTTCATTAACAAAACATTACTTTAAACACCATTCTAATATAGCTAGTTCTGCAAATAATTATTATTAACACTGTGGTGTCACCGCCAGACACCACACTTGCTAGGTGGTAGCTTTAAATCGGCCGCAGTCCATTAGTACATGTCGGACACGCGTGTCGCCACTGTCAGTGATCGCAGACCGAGCGCCACCACACGGCAGGTCTCGAGAGACTTACTAGCACTCGCCCCAGTTGTACGGACGACTTAGCTAGCGATACAACACTGACGAAGCCTCGTTTATTTGCAGAGAAGATAGTTAGAATAACTTTCAGCTAAGTCAATGGCTACGACCTAGCAAGGCGCCATAGCAATTGATAGTTATCGTATGAAGCATGTCTCATCAAGAACGGTGTATACAAATGATGGATTAAAGTTAAGTATTCCAGAAGCTACGTACTTTTCTTTATAGCATTCATTACGTATCCTGTTTCAGACCTCACGCCATCCTGCGTGAGCTTATAGCGTGCATTTCGGCCTCCTCTAGCAATATAACAAACACAATTTTTAATTTTCATTTCGGGCACTCGGATTGCACAACGTTTGGAAAGGACCCTGTCTAGGTTAGTTGTGAGGATAATTAAATGACGGAAAAGTTCTGGTAAAATTTAGGTTATTATTGCACCAAACAAATACAGTTCACTCTCTGATCCACAAGAATACAGTACTAAAAGTTTCAACCTGCTAGTATCGATGCGACGGTTGGCGGGTGGCAAGATGGCGAGGCACAGAGCACACATACAACCACAGCTATGGCTCTTGACGTATCGCCGCCTTAATTCTTCTTAGCGTCGCAATATTTTTCCATTTAGTGCCTATGGAATTTTGCCATGCTGTGTGGGCGTTGGAACGGCATACCCGAGGCTCAGTGAAGCTATGTCTTCCGAGAGAGTCTCCTCGCTCCAGAAGGTGTTGCTCAAACCATTGCCAAACTCCAACTACTACTGTGCCCGTTGTGCCGTGCAGTGCCCGCGTGCATTTTCCCGCGCTCGCCTGCCATCCACCTTTTACCGCTCCCTGAAAGACCGGGTATTCACCCGAGGTTTTGCATTCTGTGGTGTCACCGCCAGACACCACACTTGCTAGGTGGTAGCCTTTAAATCGGCCGCGGTCCGTTAGTATACGTCGGACCCGCGTGTCGCCACTATCAGTGATTGCAGACCGAGCGCCGCCACACGGCAGGTCTAGAGAGACGGCCTAGCACTCGCCCCAGTTGTACAGCCGACTTTCATTCCCGCTCACGCTGCGGTGAGTTACGCATAGCTGATTGTCGCTGTTGCTACTGGAGATGCCTGGACGCGGAAGGGGACGCAAAGCTGCTGCCTTGGCGGAGTTGCTGCTCACGATAGCAGGGACTTCCGGCATGAAGAAGAGGAAGACTGCAGCGCAAAGCTTTCGCTGCCAAAAGCTTGGCCACGTCGCCAAGCACTGCAGCGGAGCAGTTGCGTGCTTCAAGTGTGCGCAAGCACACGACACACGCGACTGCAAGAAGCAGAAGGACGCCCCCTGTACCTGCGCCAACTGCGGCGGCGCACACGCGGCCAACGCCCGTTCCTGCGCCTACAGAAGAAATTGGCGCGGACCGGAGAAGAAGACGCAGAAGCAAGTGACCACCACACACGAAGAGGTGGTCACTTGTACAGAAGACGTCGTCACCAGGCGCCTTAACGACGCCGTACAAGAAGCCATGTCCGCCTTCAAATCCGCCATGGCGGAAGAGAGGGCGGCCATGCTGGCGGAACTGGGCGAGGCTCGGCGACAGATAGCTGTGATGACGCAGGGGCTTCGGTCAGCCAAGGAAGCTTCCGCCATAACAGACACCGCCACCCAGACGACTCCTCCATGTGAGAAAGAGTTCGCGACGGTGGCCACGCAGACCGACGTGCCTGCCGAAGGGGAGGCAACACAGCACAAGACGGACACCGAAGCAGCAGCGCAAGAAGAAGAGTGGGAAGAAGTCCAATTCCTCCCGCTTCCAGACATATACAGCGCAAGCGCTGTAACGAAGAAGATCGCTGACTCGCTTCGCGATGGTACATACCCCCACCACGACCACCCTTATCCTTTCGTTCCACCTAACCATTCTATACCTCCACTCCCACATCGCCCACTTGGGTATCCAGAAGGCCTTCTTGGTCTTTCTAGGGAGGAGTTCAATCTGATTGACTCCTACCCTATCTTCATAGAGTTGCAAATGCGCTGTATCATCATCTCTCTGGTCAACGGAGAATATGATAAATTAGGAATCCGTATGCACGGTACCCCAGCCGAGGAAGAGACCTCAGCAACAAGTAAGAAGAAGAAGAAAAATCGTCATATCGACAAGCCCAAGAAATAGGTCATCGGCACTCCTTGCCAGTCCAGAAATACCATCCAGTACAGAAAGAAGATTCGTCAAGATTCCCAGGGGAGTAAAGGCCAACAGAACAGGCCACAAACTTCCAACCGAACATCCTCACAGTGAGGAAGTCATAATTGGAGCAGCAGCCACAGCCGACTTTGCTAGCGATGGTTCACTGACAAATTACGCTCTCATTTGCCGAGACGATTGTTAGCATAGCCTTCAGCTACGTCATTTGCTACGACCTAGCAAGGCGCCACTATCATTTGCTATTTATCTTGTGATGCATGTACCGTCAGACCGATGTTCACCAATTATGGATTAAAGTTAAGTATTCCAGAAGCTACGTACTTTTTTTACTAGACTCAACTCCTTTAACTGTTCCAGACCTCACGCAAGCCTGCGTGAGCTTAAACGCGTGCCTTTCGGCTATCTCATAGTGGCTTGGCTGTCTTGCCAAGTCACAACACATTCTACATATCCTAACACATTGCCTACGTATGGACCAGACGCACAGTTACAATTTTAAACATCTTACAACAGTTTCAACATTTGTTACATTTCAATTCTATTACAGTATTACTTGACATTTGACATAAACATTAATATTGACATTGAAACTTACTTACAGTTTTCTTAACATAATGGCATGAAACAAAAAGAAATGAAATCAGAACATCAATTACACAAGTTTATCGTAAAATCAGATGAAAAGAATTACTTATATGTACAATAGTACAGAGTCGTTGTTGTTACACAGTGTATAAAGGACTGAGTAACCTATAGAACATGTTTGTTCTACATAGTTATCCTCCTGTCAGTTACTTAAGAATAAACAGTATTTATAAAAAAACTGAAATTGTCAATGTTTAGTTCAGGTTTTATTTCAAATTTGTTGATCTCTAACGTAAAAATAAAGAAACAATAGAGATTTATCATATAGCCCTAGAAAATGCAATTTCCTCAACAAAACAGCTTTTCGCATTTGTCAGTAACAACAGGAAACCCTTGCCTTTGATCATGGTGTGGAACTTTCTTTTGAGTACAGAATAACAATAATAATTACATTTATTTTTATGTTTCTACACGTAAACTGTAGTTGCATCAAAATTAATTGCTTTGGTTGCATAAAAGCGCAGAAGTTACACGATTAACTAATTTTTCTTATTTATAAAATGCACTTTGTATTCGCTAAGGATATAAAATTTGTAGTGGACTAACACTGAATAATTTGCGGTTCTAATTATGCACAAAACAAAAACCAAGCAAAAAACAAAGAGAAGCTATCGGCTCCCAGCTTCTCTATTACACATTCATTTATGTTTCTCTCCCTACCAGTTCTACCAAGAGTTCCAGTCATCGTACCATTTACTACGTCATGTATGTAGTTCTGTAGTTTTGGTAGAGCGAAAGTCTGGTTGAGCTTGAAGGAAACTGCCTGCGCCATCTGAGCTGTATTGGACACCAGCCTTGCAGTTGTTAAATGAGTGCGGAAAACAACCATGAAACAACACATTCAGTCTTTTCGGCCCACCAAAGCAACGCTCGTTAATCCACAGCGTGGATATGATCCACGACTGGCTCACCTCCCATCTCGCAGGTTAGCACACTGTGTCTGAAGCTCTACGAGCATGTCCGAGATTTATAATTGCCACGTAATTATAACAATTACAAATAATTTCCAAACTCAAAATAAATTACCTTTTTGTGAAGTGCTGTCTCTTTATAAAATTATTTTAAAAATCAGCCTTCATCCTCAGGCTACATATCATGGAACATGTGCGTGCGGCACACCTGCTATGCAAGGTGCTCACTCTGCCATGATACAACACCTTCCGATCAGGACTCAACAGCTACTACTGCTCGAGGTTACGACCTGACTCAACTATTTACCTACTTGCTTGCACGCACTCTACTCAATAATACAACCTCTGGCAAGCAGAGATTGTGTATTTCTCATGTTCTCAGCATGCAAAGGTGCTTAAAGTGACAATAATCCGAATAACATGATAATTTTCGTTGTATTTGCATTCAAAGATGAATCAAGTGTTAACATTCCGAACAAACTGTGATTTACTACCACTTCACTAAACGTATAAACTTCGCAAGTGAAATGGTGAAGAGATTCCTGATCGAATGTTTACGAAAAGGAAACCTCACATTGCCTCAGTTTCCGTGTGATACTCTATTCAGACTGGCTCCGCTTCGGATCTTCTTGGAACACACTAGCCCCTTCCCTCGTCTATTCTCTACTCGTTTAACAATGAACGTGCGTTCTACCACACTTTACACAGAAAAAAGTTCTCACTCTCTTTCCGTCTCTCTCTTTGATCAGTGAGACGGCTCCTCATCAGCTCAGTCCAGCTTCTCTGTCTAACCTCTAGTTTATTCACGGTAGCCAATTCCAGTGATTTTTAAGTCTCGTAAACATTTGGTTTTTGTGAAGACAAACGTCAAGTGGTCTCTCTCCCTTTCAAAGACCCAGAAACTGCGGGTCGCCATTCCGTTCTTGAGATGTTTGTCTGTGTGGCATGCAGTACCTTCCGGAGAAAAACTCAGCTTTCTACTTTTGTGCACAATAATGTCCTCTGCTAAAGACGTTCCTTCTCCTTTCATTCCTGGGTTGTAAATATTCGCAACAGTGGTGCTTGTGCCACAGGGGGTGCTTCGGGCACCCCGGTGCGGCATTACCGGCATTAAGAAAGGCTTTCGAGCAACTCATGCAGGCAGTTTTCTGCACTTCCGGTGGCACGTCCTTCCAGAAATGGCTCCAAGGATGTTGGCCTACTTCACTCTCTGGCTGCCTTGGCGCTTCTGCAACATCCCAGATCTGCTTTGAACGCCTTCCCATTTTCATATGGCTTGCAATTCCGAATAAAGAATAAATGAAGAGTAAGTTCGCATCAGTCAGATACCGACAATTACTATTGCTGTTATTTATCACATCCCTCGGCATCGATTAAATATTCTGATCAAATAGGTCTGCTCCCGGAAGAACGTTCGGATAACAGTGCCGAATCTAGATGGCTATATCACAGCTATAAAAGGAAAGCGTCCTCCATTTCAACAGGTACAATTTAGTTACAACTGCGAGGCGAAATTTTCGTGAAGAACGCGGCACTGCACCTCATACGGTTCATCCCACTCGACAGAGGCCCCATTGGATTTCAAGACACTTGTTGGGGATGTAAGTGGAAGTCTGCAGGACGCTCCTGTGTGCTCATTCAAGGTGGAGAGTCCATTCAACTGCGTTTTCCACCTGGTCTACCTAATCATGCCAGTCGAGAATTAGCCATTGTTCGTGTGTCGTGATGTTGGTAAAAACATCGTTTAGAGTAGTATGAATTCGTTATCGGCGTGATGGAATATGACAGTTCCTTTGATGTATAGTGTTCACTCATGATGTTACGTTTCATTTAAGTGATAAAGTGAACCGCCATAACTTAAGAGTAAAAGAAATACAGCAGCCATGTTCCGGAGACGAACACGAGCGACACTACCCAAAGCGATGAGTGTCTTGAACCGTTTCGCAAGAAACCGTTTAGGCCCGTTCTTTTCTGTGGAAAAGACGGTTTCTGGAATCACGTCTCTGGCTATGTTGGAGATCTGGGTTTTTTCACAATCACGAGAACTCTGATTATTTCATTTCTCAATAGGACACAGATCAACCACATTAGCGCCTGCTTGTAAGAACTATTCTTAACAGTGCACTGTCTCAAGGATGGATTCGCCTCAAGGTCGTATGGCTCTCGCATTCCAACATTACTCTCGAAGATCACCTGACACGGCATGTAATTTTTGACGTGGTTTGCGAGCGTCTATGTACCTCCCATTCCAACAACTTTGAATAATTTTGTGAAAGAAATTTCCGTCCGTTCACAGCTTATAGTTCATTTACTGTACACATTCATTATTTCGGCTTTGTAGCCATTCTCAAATGTTTGCTGAAACTTTAAGACATGTGTGACCTGTTAACATTTTACCACGCACTTGACAATGGCTACTGACGGAAATTTCTTTCAAAAATTCTGTATGAGTGTGGCCCCCCATGAAGGGAAGATCGTTAATTTTGATAAGCTCATATATCTACGCATACGGAAGAGAGACCTTAGTGAAATCGGGTGGTTCTTTTGAAAACAAAAACTATGTGCCTAAAAAACTTCCAAAACAGAAGTTTTATTACTCATATCGCAGCTGATACACAAGCTAAATACTAGTTACAGCAAAGTTTTATTGACATCTTCAGATGGTCGGATACTTGAATTATAATGTCAGTAGGTGTGGCACATTTCCATCTGGCGATTTCTGTGAGTTTACCTCCATGTTTTCAATCACTAGATGGTGGTGTTCCACACCATAATTCACGTATCCTATCATCTGAAGATGACAATATAACTTAGCTGAAACTAGTAATCAGCTGACATCTGGGCAATAAAACTTGCATTTTGGAAGCTTTTTTGACGCTGATACAGAGATCGCTCTCCTTTTGTCAATGTTAGGTAATTGCAAAAACTGTAGTTCTGTGCGTAAGTTAAAATTAACCTAAAGTGTCTGTGTCAGCTGATGTGGAAGGTAATTTTACGGCACTGCTACACATGCTGCGTACTTCCCCATCTGCAGGAGGGAGAGTTTGCCGATGGTCGTATCCCACCTGAAGCCGTGTGCTCGCAGCCTGCTGTTTAAATTTTCTCTACAGATGAAGGATTGGATGTGTTGCGTCTGGCGAGCGTGTATGTCGTTATGCGTTCCTCTATGTGCTGAATATTGGTAGCATATGAATTGCCTTATGTCCACTGGGATGGGATGTCTTGCAGGAACTGCGGCATTATATCTGTTAGACATCTGCAGACGTTTGTGACTATTTAGAATCCCATAAAAGAAACAGAGGGCCAGGATTCTGGACAAACCGCCCACCACACATTGACACAATAAGGTCGTTGATTGGCCTTAGCCGGTGTGGATTTTCAGCTGACCAGTAGAGCACAAGGGGAAGGCTTATTTGCACATGGCTTGTGAACGATACTTCACATGTAAGCAAAATCTTGCAAAGAAACGGCACATCACTCTGCAGTTTTCGTAGACAACGTTCGGAGAACTGTATCCTATTTTGTAAGACAAGAAAGAATGAAATGCGTTGAAATGTTCACGGTCCAATCACATTAATGTGATAATCGCCTATGTTCAGCGTCAACGTCCAATAGCCACTCACAGGTGGCAGATGGCATCACTAGCAGTGGAGGGTACATAAGGGTGCTGGCGTAGTGAGGGACGGAAAACAGTGCAGTCGTTGTCGTAATGCGCAAACGGAGCGATTTATTTGACGACCAAAACGTTATGTTCATTGGATTTTAGACCAAGGGTGAAGCATTTACGAAGCGGCAAAATTTGTAAACAGTCTGCGTGTCGCCATGGTTAAAGTATATCGTGGTAGGCAAAATGGCGCCCTCCAAAACCGGCCCCACGACAAACTGTGGTGCACAACGGGCCGTAGATGAGAGGGTGAAGGAGGGCTGCGGATATGAGCACACGTACAACTGTTGAGCAGCTGAAAGCCCCTATAAACAAACACAGCGTCTTCTCAACGACCATTCAGCGAACGTTGCTGCGTATGGACGTCCACAGCAGCCGTCTGGCTCATACATCCATGCTAACCACTATTCATTGGCGACGAAGACAGGAATTTGCACGCCAATACCTCAATAGGTCACCCACAGAGTGGGGCAGATGGGCTCTTCAGGTGAATCACGTTTTATGTTCCATCGGACAGGTAATCCCTGGCGTGTACGTCTGAAAGCAAACGCCCTGCATCAGTCGTCGGAAGTGCCGAGCCATAGCAGGGAGCATTCCCTGGGTGATGTCATCACTCTGGAACGCACAGTGGATCAGTAGACGTATGCACCTACCAGTATGCTTGCGCACCATCTTTACCTCTAAATGAAGTTTGTTTCCTCGGTATGTTGACAATGCAACGTGTCATAAAGTGCACAGTGTATATGCACGGTTCGAAGAGCATTTAAAGAGAATTAGAACGTAATCGAGAATCTGTAGGACCACCTCGGTCGGATTGTTCGCGCCATCGATCCTGAACCGAGAAACCTTGCGAAGCTGGCCACGGCACTTGAGTAGGCACGGCTGCACATCCCTTCGGGTGGCTTCCAGAACCTCAGTGACTCTCTTCCTGCACGTCACACAGCGGTCCGCGCTGCCAAAGGTGGTTTTCCAGCTTCTGCCCGGTAGTCACGTTAATGTGGCCGGACAGTGCAATACCCGCGGAATACTTCTTTACGCGATCCCCGGTGCACGTTCAAGCTGCCTCGTAGTAACAGGTTGACTGTATGGTAGCTCTGCATTTCCCTCATCAGTTGCTGTTGTTCTTTATTAGCAAATTTCATTCTTCACTCCTCCACTACCTTAAATATTTTAAATGATGTTTACAAAGACAGATCTTGAAGGCTTGATACAACCATCTTTCTTCTCAGAATAAAGCCGCACCGCTGTTCTAATACGGGTTGGGACAAATAAAAGTGACCCCGACGAGTGAACACAATTGGACGTGAATTTGTGGCAGCATTAAAGGCGGAGGAAAAGACCTGCGGTTACTTCCAACTGGATAAAGCTACTGCCATTTCAACCGGCCGAATCTTCAAGCACATTTACTACTCTTCACGCCTGAAGAATTGTTAGTAAGATCGCCGGCCGAAGTGGCCGAGCGGATCTAGGCGCTACAGTCTGGAGCCGCGCGACCGCTACGGTCGCAGGTTCGAATCCTGCCTCAAGCATGGATGTGTGTGGTGTCCTTAGGTTAGTTAGGTTTAAGTAGTTCTAAGTTCTAGGGACACCGTGGTCTAGGGGTTGCCGGCACGGTAGCTCAGCGTGTTCTGTCAGAGGGTTAGCTGCCCTCTATAATAAAAAAAACTGAGTGAAGGGATCAATAACGAACTTCAAAGGGCGTCTGGGGACGTCCGCCACGAACAATTGCAACGAACTACAACGAACAAAATGAGATTACAAAAAAAAAGGGGGTAGCGTCTTTGATTCACAATCAAAACGTCTTCGGTCCCGGATTCGATCCCCGCCACTGCCTAAATTTTGACAAATAGCCAGCATTGGCGCCGAAGACTTCCGGCATAAGAAGTCAGCCTCATTCTGCCAACGGCCTTGTCAAAGAGGGCGGAGGACCGGATAGAGGTTCAGGGCACTCTCTTGTCCTAGGGGTGGGAAATTGCCCCTAAAGACGGAAGAATCAGCAATGATCAACGACATGAGGATGCAGAAGGCAATGGAAACCACCGAATTAAAGACACGTAACGTGTATCCACAGGACATGTGGCCTGTGATTGAAGAAGTGTCATGATGACCTCTCCATTGGCAAAAGATTCCGGAATAGTCCCCCATTCGGATCTCCGGGAGGGAACTGCCAAAGGGGAGGTTGCCATGAGAAAAAGACTGAATAATCAACGAAAGGATAACGTTCTACGAGTCGGAGCGTGGAATGTCAGATGCTTGAACGTGATAGGGAAACTAGAAAATCTGAAAAGGGAAATGCAAAGGCTAAATCTAGATATAGTAGGGGCCAGTGAAGTGAAGTGGAAGGAAGACAAGGATTTCTGGTCAGATGAGTATCGGGTAATATCAACAGCAGCAGATTGTAGGATTCGTTATGAATAGGAAGGTAGGGCAGAGGGTGTGTTACTGTGAACAGTTCAGTGACCGGGTTGTTCTAATCAGAATCGACAGCAGACCAACACCGACAACGATAGTTCAGGTATACATGCCGACGTCGCAAGCTGAAGATGAACAGACAGAGAAAGTGTATGAGGATATTGAAAGGGTAATGCAGTATGTAAAGGGGGACGAAAATCTAATAGTCATGGGCGACTGGAATGCAGTTGTAGGGGAAGAAGTAGAAGAAAAGGTTACAGGAGAATATGGGCTTGGGACAAGGAATGAAAGAGGAGAAAGACCAATTGAGTTCTGTAACAAGTTTCAGCTAGTAATAGCGAATACCCTGTTCAAGAATCACAAGAGGAGGAGTTATACTTGGAAAAGGCCGGGAGATACGGGAAGATTTCAATTAGATTACATCATGGTCAGACAGAGATTCCGAAATCAGATACTGGATTGTAAGGCGTACCCAGGAGCAGATATAGACCCAGATCACAATATAGTAGTGATGAAGAGTAGGCTGAAGTTCAAGACATTACTCAGGAAGAATCAATACGCAAAGAAGTGGGATACGGAAGTACTAAGAAATGACAAGATACGTTTGAAGTTCTCTAACGCTATAGATACAGCAATAAGGAATATCGCAGTAGGCAGTACAGTTGAAGAGGAATGGACATCTCTAAAAAGGGCCATCACAGAAGTTGGGAAGGAAAACATAGGTACAAAGAAGGTAGCTGCGAAGAAACCATGGGTAACAGAAGAAATACTTCAGTTGATTGATCAAAGGAGGAAGTACAAACATGTTCCGGGAAAATCAGGAATACAGAAATACAAGTCGCTGAGGAATGAAATAAATAGGAAGTGCAGGGAAGCTAAGACGAAATGGCTGCAGGAAAAATGTGAAGACATCGAAAAAGATATGATTGTCGGAAGGACAGACTCAGCATACAGGAAAGTCAATACAACCTTTGGTAACATTAAAAGCAACAGTGGTAACATTAAGAGTGCAACGGGAATTCCACTGTTAAATGCAGAGGAGAGAGCAGATAGGTGGAAAGAATACATTGAAAGCCTCTATGAGGGTGAAGATTTGTCTGATGTGATAGAAGAAGAAACAGGAGTCGATTTAGAAAAGATAGGGAATCCAGTATTAGAATCGGAATATAAAAGAGCTTTGGAGGACAAATAAGGCAGAAGGGATAGATAACATTCCATCAGAATTTCTAAAATCATTGGGGGAAGTGGCAACAAAACGACTATTCACGTTGGTGTGTAGAATATATGAGTCTGGTGATATACCATCTGACTTTCGGAAAAGCATCATCCACACAATTCCGAAGACGGCGAGAGCTGACAAGTGCGAGAATTATCGCACAATCAGCTTAACAGCTCATGCATCGAAGCTGCTTACATGAATAATATACAGAAGAATGGAAAAGAAAATTGAGAATGCGCTAGGTGACGATCAGTTTGGCTTTAGGAAAAGTAAAGGGACGGGAGAGGCAATTCTGACGTTACGGCTAATAATGGAAGCAAGGCTAAAGAAAAATCAAGACACTTTCATAGGATTTGTCGACTTGGAAAAAGCGTTCGACAATATAAAATGGTGCAAGCTGTTCGAGATTCTGAAAAAGTAGGGGTAAGCTATAGGGAGAGACGGGTCATATACAATATGTACAACAACCAAGAGGGAATAATAAGAGTGGACGATCAAGAACGAAGTGCTCGTATTAAGAAGGGTGTAAGACAAGGCTGTAGCCTTTCGCCCCTACTCTTCAATCTGTACATCGAGGAAGCAATGATGGAAATAAAAGAAAGGTTCAGGAGTGAAATTAAAATACCAGGTGAAAGGATATCAATGATACGATTCGCTTATGGCATTGCTATCCTGAGTGAAAGTGAAGAAGAATTAAATGATCTGCTGAACGGAATGAACAGTCTAATGAGTACACAGTATGGTTTGAGAGTAAATCGGAGAAAGACGAAGGTAATTAGAAGTAGTAGAAATGAGAACAGCGAGAAACTTAACATCAGAATTGATGGTCACGAAGTCAATGAAGTTAAGGAATTCTGCTACCTACGCAGTAAAATAACCAATGACGGACAGAGCAAGGAGGACATCAAAAGCAGACTCGCTATGGCAAAAAAGGCATTTCTGGCCAAGAGAAGTCTACTAATATCAAATACCGGCCTTAATTTGAGGAAGAAATTTCTGAGGATGTACGTCTGGAGTACAGCATTGTATGGTAGTGAAACATGGACTGTGGGAAAACCGGAACAGAAGAGAATCGAATCATTTGAGATGTGGTACTATAGACGAATGTTGAAAATTAGGTGGACTGATAAGGTAAGGAATGTGGAGGTTCTACGCAGAATCGGAGAGGAAAGGAATATGTGGAAAACACTGATAAGGAGAAGGGACAGGATGATAGGACATCTGCTAAGACATGAGGGAATGACTTCCATGGTACTAGAGGGAGCTGTAGAGGGCAAAAACTGTAGAGGAAGACAGAGATTGGAATACGTCAAGCAAATAATTGAGGACGTAGGTTGCAAGTGCTACTCTGAGATGAAGAGGTTAGCACAGGAAAGGAATTCGTGGCGGGCCGCATCAAACCAGTCAGTAGACTGATGACCAAAAAAAAAGTTCTAGGGGACTGCTAACCTCAGAAGTTAGGTCCCATAGTGCTCAGAGTCATTTGAACTATTTTGTTAGCAAGATCAGTTTGGTCGCGGCAATAGCTGGCCACGCAGGTCACCTGACATGTCAGTGTGCGATTACTTTGCGTGGGGAGCAACACTCATATTCTGCAAGAACTGCAGCAAAACATTTGGGATGACATTGAAGCAATTCCAACAGTCCTCTTACGATCCGCCGTCAGCAACTTGCTGACCTGGGTCCAGATGTGCGAAGAGATGACTGGTGGTCACTTTCTACATCTGCTACAGTCAGGTTAGTACTATATTTCGTTTCTTCTGCTGTGTTTATTTGTATCCTGAACTCCTGTCTCCGGTCCACATCTATTTTCCCCACCCTGTAGTTTAACGACATGCGCTATAAACAAATACCACATTAACTTTTTCCATTCTCGCTTACGTTGAATAGCTTCACGGGCATGTTATATGCTCACTACAACACCAGAGCACAGACGGAAGACATGCAAGGGGACAGGCGAAGACGCGAACCGTACCTAAGTCGCTGTTTGGCTATACTTCGTACAGTGAAGGCAGAAGCTTCTCCGACCGTCTATTCTGATGGCTGTTCACTACTTGGCGACGCTATTATCTCGTTAATGACCGATCAAATTCCACACATGTTATGTCATTGAAATCCTTTCTGAAGACGTTCTCTACTGCCACAGAGAAAAGAGTGTGCGATTTCCTTCTGTTTGCCTTCAAAGTCGGATTAGTCACAAAACAGAACCCACAATGATATTCAAAAAAATGTTTCAATCTGCAACATTTACATCTACATCTACATCTACATCCATACTCCGCAAGCCACCTGACGGTGTAAGGCGGAGGGTACCTTGAGTACCTCTATCGGTTCTCCCTTCTATGCCATTCTCGTATTGCTCGTGGAAAGAAGGATTGTCGGTATGCCTCTGTGTGGGCTCTAATCTCTCTGATTTTATCCTCATGGTCTCTTCGCGAGATGTACGTAGGAGGGAGCAATATACTGCTTGACTCTTCGGTGAAGGTATGTTCTCGAAACTTTGACAAAAGCCCGTACCGAGTTACTGAGCGTCTCTCCTGCAGAGTCTTCCACTGGAGTTTATCTATCATCTCCGTAACGCTTTCGCCATTACTAAATGATCCTGTAACGAAGCGCGCTGCTCTCCGTTGGATCTTCTCTATATCTTCTATCAACCCTATCTGGTACGGATCCCACACTGCTGCGCAGTATTCAAGCAGTGGGCGAACAAGCGTACTGTAACCTACTTCCTTTGTTTTCGGATTGCATTTCCTTAGGATTCTTCCAATGAATCTCAGTCTGGCATCTGCTTTACCGACGATCAACATTATATGATCATTCCATTTTAAATCACTCCTAATGCGTACTCCCAGATAATTTATGGTATTAACTGCTTCCAGTTGCTGACCTGCTATTTTGTAGCTAAATGATAAAGGATCTATCTTTCTGTGTATTCGCAGCGCATTACACTTGTCTACATTGAGATTCAATTGCCATTCCCTGCACCATGCGTCAATTCGCTGCAGATCCTCCCGCATTTCAGTACAATTTTCCAGCTACTTCTCCACATAGTCGCCGCTCCAATTTCCGAATATCCTCGTCGTAGAAGGCAGCCGCCTGTACTTCCCGACAATTCTCTATGATGGTCTGCGGCTCGTCGTCTGTGCCGAATTGCTGTCTTCACAGTCAGCGGTTCACGTATGCAAATTGAAAATCAGAGGGAGTCAGGTCTGGGTTATACGATGGGTGATCGAACACTTCCCATCTGAAACGCTGCAGAAATCTCTTTGTTGAAGCTGCAGTAGGCAGCCGAGCATTGTCATGAAAAAGGATAACGCCTGATGACTACAATGTAAATCTCTTCTTCAGAACTGCCCTTCGTAGATGATTTTCTGAACTAGCCTTAACCGCTTGCTGAAGAAGTATATCGGTTGACACTCGCTTCCTTCCCTGACCGCCAGCAAGATGGAAGAGTACGTCGCGCTTCAGTGTTGCTGCGCGAATGCCGCACTTTGGTGTCACTAATGACAGTTATCTGGCGTGGGCTGCATGAAATCAGACCGTACCCCTCAGCATGAAGAAATCGACTGACGGCACGCCCTTCACACCTGGCATGAAACATGACGCGGGCGACGGCCTTACTAGGGACACTGCGCAACGCATCTGCCGAAAGCTTCATTGGGTTGTCGTTGTCGTTTTAATTTCGTGACCGATCGGATTTTGAAAAGAAAACTAGGCCTTGTAATTTATTTTGCCGAAAACAAAGTCAATTGCATACATGAGAAAATTCGCTACATTGTCGGCTCTTACTTGGCAAAAATCGCACCCCACTGTACATTGCCTGAAAAAAAAAAAATGAAGCAACCAGGAGATATAGTCGAACGACGGTGTAACTTCGTAAACCTACTCTAAATCGTTGGGTACCTAAATGATCAGACTGACTTAATGATGCTCTTGTTTGGTGTCGTTTCCAAGCGTGATAGTGTATATAGAGTGTGTGAAGAGCGTTTGATGTTGACTGATCACTGTGGCAGACACCGACATGCCGCGTACTCGTTTGAGACACCGTTATCAGCACCTCGCAGATTTACGAGGCATCCGCACGTCCTGTGACAGCAGTCTCCGAGTTTCACAAGCAAATTGTTGACAGATTGATTCAGGACGATCGTCGGATCACTGAGAGAGAAACTGCAAGCACAATCGGCATTTCACAAGAACGTGTGGGTCACAGGATGTGACAGTCGCAGCGACCCGGTGTTTCACTGCATGGAACGAGAGGACAGGAACACTCATCATCGAGGATCCCATCGACGACGTATGACAACCACAGAGGAAGGTCGCCGCATTGTCCACCAAGGACACTGTTACCCCTCAGCATCTGCAACCGCCGTCTGACAGTAAGTAATGTAGCATCTGCGACAATCTGTGCCATCAGGCACCACTGGCCGGAGACTAGCAGCAGGTGCCCTGGGAAGTACCGTCTGGTATTTATGTTTAAAATTCATATAAACATGTGATTCTTCAATTTCTCCAGGCGTATTTTATGACGAAATAAATCTCGGGTGAACAGCCTGGTATGAGTGTGCATAGGACACAATATTTTGGCAATCGACCACGTTGCCATCATCAGGTGCGCTGATGTACTGACCGGCGGTGGGCCGGCGCCAGGTATACATAGGACAACCCCCTCCCGCTCCTCCCTCAGGCGCTTCCTATGAGTCGGTGCGGTCCGCGCCCCGCGCGCGGTCCAAGTACAGCGTCCGTTCTCCCGCCGTCTGGGCGCTGCGTCCTAGGTCTTCTCGTTCAGGAGGGTCTGCCGGCACCGCTCTCGTTATTCTTCCCTCCTCTCCCGAAGTCGGTACACTCTGGCAAATATCCTTTTTCTTCTTAGTCCGGGTGATCGTGGGTTCCCACACCTTGCTAAGGATGTAACCGCTGTCACGGTTTAGTTGTGGCTCCCTTACTCTGATCTCTATGGCGTCTTTGATGACACAGTCCCAGTATTTGGAAGTCTGTGTCAGGACTTTGCTTTGGTCATAATCCATGCTTTGGAGTTCCAACAGGCAATGCTCAGCGATTGCCGACTTAATGGGGTGTTGCAGTCGAGTATGCTGTTGATGTTCTCGACATCGGTCCTCAATGGTGCGAATGGTTTGACCTATCTATACACTACCGCATTGGCAAGGTATCTGATAAACCCCTGATTTACGTAGACCAAGGTTGTCCTTGACACTACCAAGAAGGCTCATGGTTTTGCCCTGGAGGACGGAAGATGGTTTTCACTTGGTGTTTACGTAAAATGCATCCAATTTTTCCGGATAAGGCCCCACAAAACGGAATAATAGCCAAGGCCACCCCCTCCTGAGGTTCATCCTGTGAGGATGTAGAGCCTTCCGAATCTGCACTTCCTTATGTTGTCCTAACGGGCTCCTAATAGTGTACAAAGTTTAAAATAAATTCGTGATCCGAACGTCTTGGCCTTCCATTACCATTGCAAATGCATGAAATTATCTGAGAGAGATCAGTCATGAAGCAGTAAAATAAAAGACAGAGGTACGGCAAGTCTACAACATTACTAGGAAATTCCAGAAACTCTTATTGGACCTCTTCAATGTTGGAAAGCATGATTCTAGTAAAGATTTGATGCAGATTTTCGAACAGATGCAACGCAAAGTTGCTGGTTCGCATTTATCATAATTTATCGTACGACGGTTGAACGAAAAGTAATGCCTCCATCTTCGTTAATTGGGTTTGGATGGGAATATTTTAATAAATAAGACGCAGAAATAGTCCTTAGAATGTGATCTTCAATTACCAGTATTTACTTTTCGACATAATCACCAGCCAATTGGATACATTTCTGCCAACGATGAACAGGTTTTCTGAAGCATGGCGGCACAGTATTTATTTGAAGAACAGCGAGACATGACTTTTTTAATGGGCAAGCCGACGGTAATGCGTACGAAGGTCGATGGTTGTATGAGGAACGGTACCCAGCAAGACGCCAACCCGCAAACGTTTACAGCAAGTGGCCGGCGACTTGGCGAAACAGGCTCGTTAGGGGGATTTCGTGACGATGCTGGAAGACCTCGAACACGACGGGATGCTGCATTTGAAGAGCGCTTCGAGCAAGCACCTACGACAAGTACTCGAACATTTGGACACGACATGGGGGTCACTCATTGGTTAGTCTGGGAAGTTTTGAGGGATGATGGCCACCCTGTCCGTAATCTAAATCCTGTGGCGGACTATGAACACGTATTTTACCGGTGGTCTATACGAGGTGTTGCACGAGATCCCGACTTCCCCGCCATTGTGTTGTTTACCGACGAGTGCACCTTCCATCGGAATGGCCTTCGCAACACTCATTACTGGGCAAAGGGAAGTCCTCGCGTGACGTACGCCCACGGACACCTGGAAGGGTTTTCGCTCAACATTTGGGCAGGCATTGTGAATGACCATCTGACTGGACCAGTCTATCTACCTGCTCGACTTACCGGGGCAAATTACCTTCACTTTTATCAAGAAACTCTACCCGGCCTGCTGGAAGATGTTCTCCTGGACATACGGCTACGCATGTGGTTGCAGCACGATGGGGCGCCCGCACATAACAGTCGTGCTGTGGGCGGACACTTAAATAGACTCTTCGACAATTGGGCAGTTGGCAGAGGTGCTCGTAGCACATGGCCCCCGCGATCACCAGACCTCACGCCACCGGACTTTTTCCTGTGGGGATTATTCAAGGTTCTAGTTCCCCCTCCCCCGCGGACGCGAATCGCCTAGAAACGAAGAGGAATTAATGGATCCCGTTCAACATGCCGCCAATCACATCAGGCCAATGCAAGGAATCTTTCAAATATTTCGGCAAAACACCGTTCGACGTTACCAAGCTTGTGTCGCGTCAGAGGGTCGGCAGTTCGAGCACCTGCTTTAAGTAAAAAATGTCCTAGCTACAAAAAAAAAAGGCCCCTTTCAGGGCCGACACAATGAGTAAAAGGCTTTCTGCACGCGATCTAACAGCTGTTGCCCGGTACGTCTTATCATGGAACTACAATGGACGTGTCGGGAACCTGGCAGATTAGCTCCTAGCCCACCAGAGTGGAAGGCTGGCCGCTCTACCACCGAGCGTCATACGTTGGTCAGAGCGTCCGGCAACAGGGCAGTCCCGTGGCCAATCGGAACGCGTGGCGCCAAGTTTCCGTATTCGAAAAATTGTGCGTTCTCGACCTACACAACATTACTAAATTTCTTTGCTACTGCCATCAGCTATCCAGGGTTAAAATTTCGTGACACAATTTTTCTTCACCCTGAATACAATGAACGACACTTTTGTTCACTCCAGTGTAAAAGCGTTCGAGGAAGGCGATTTCAAAATCGTGTGGAATCTAAGTTTAAACATAAACAGCACTGCAACTGAATATGACATTTGTATCCACCGTTAGAGACAGAATTACAAAGAAAACGTTGGGTTAATGAAGGAACAACTACACCGAAGAAAACGAAAAGAGATTTATGTTTGGAAAAGGCGGTGTGGTGTACTTTTGGGCGTCAAAGACTGTTGGGAAAAGACTAAAGCGGTGGCCGTCTCTCATTATATAAAATTACTGGACAGTCTTCATAGAGAGTTAAAGCAGAAGTGATCGATAATTTTCTCTTCCGTCACGACAGTTATTCATGAGCTCACTATATATTGACAAATGTGAAAGAAAAACATGCGCGAAGTGGGTATCGAAATAGTTCCTCACCCAGGCTGTTCCACAAACTCTATGCCACGTGATTTTCTTTAGGTAGCCTCAACAAATTCGCTTAATGCTTTATCCGTGGTGAAAACTTGTATAGTTTTAGTATTATAAGGTGTAATGATCAAATATCCTTTCCGAATAAATCAAAAATTATTATTTGCTGAACGAAATGCATAAATCAATCGATATTGTGTTGAGAAATAAGTTATTATTTACAAATAAATGTTACTTGTTAATTTTGTCCTTTGTTAGGAAACGTATTTATCAACTCTCCTATATTCAGAACGAAAATAATTTGGTCACATTTTTTCAACGAAGTATAAAAGGAAATACTAATAACATGGTCAAAATATTACAAAGCTACGTTGCAATGATCGACTGAAAGAATTTACCAAGATTCGGAGGTTAAAATGGAAACAATAATCCACGCGTTCGTAAGATTAATCAATAGCTTCAAGGCAGGCAGAGCTCGAAGTCTTGGAATGGCGCCTGCCTAGGAATGCTAATCCGAAATGCTACCTTGCCGGCTTGGAAGCTGTGAAGTGGCAGCCCCATCACCAAGCGCTCGTAACGCGGCCTGGGGACTTGACACGTAGTGGCTCTCTTCACAAATCACGGACTCGGATGAAAAAGGATGGATCATGGAGACGACCTAGGCAAGTCAAGGATAAATGATTAGGTATCACAGATAAGTTGAAAACTGCTACATAGAGCCTAAGAGGGATCGGAAACAAAGAAATGGAGGTAGACCACAAATTAAAAGATAAACAAATTCGTGTAGCTATTATAACAGAAACAAAAAAGGAGTTGAAAAACACAATAGATCTTGATTAGTATACGGTCATATACAGTGGAGTACCTCAGAATACATGAACGAAATGTGGGGAGGCAATCTTAGTAAAGAACGAATGGAAAAGATATATTATAGTATTTTCCTTTGTCAACGAAAGAATTGTCACAGGTAAATTTAAAACTGACAGATGATATTTCTTGTATGTAGGTGTATATACACCTGAAAAAGGGAAGGGAACAGAAACACATTTGCTCTATGACCAACTGCAAACAGTCCTAAATAAGAGATATCAGGTTCTCATCTGTGAAGACTGAAATGATAGAGTAGGCAACATACTTTTCTCAGGAGTTGTAGGAACATTCGGAGACACACTATTTAGGAAGAAAGAGATATCATAAGGATATATGGAGTGCTATGGTTTGTAGATGTGTAACAGACTCTGCAATCGCAAACGACAGCATATGTAATCAGATCCAAGATGTACAAGTGCACTGAGGAAACAATATCTGTTCCGATCACTGTTAAGTTATCGCAACAAGGTAATGACAGCTAAGTAGAAGAAACTTGGGACAAGAAGACAAACAAAGTTTGAGGATTTGTTTAAGGTGTACCTTCTGGTACAAAAAAGTATTGGAAAATTTTAGCAAAGTCGGCTACAGAAATATCTACTAGACATTCCAACTGTTCAGGATACAATGAAAGAATGGCAAAATACTAAAGAATTCATAGAAACAGCCACATATGACGCATTGTGTATCGCAAAGACCGTCGAAGAAAAAGATAGTTCACAAAAAATTCCTGCAGAATAAAACACCAGAACGTGGAGAGGAGTATAAGCGAAAACGGAACCGCGCCAAACAAATAACTGGGCTAGCACATCAAGAGTCACAGGATCAAAGAACAACATACAAACGGAAGACAAGCTTTTGCTTATAAACTAATGAAACACTTAAATAGAACAGAGAAATATACTGCAGAGCTAAATGTAATTTGTGAAGATAAGTGGAAATAATTTTATAAAAAAAAAATGTGGTAAACAAGAGGTAAAGACCTGAAGGAGGCGGAGGTGACCACATCACATAGCAGTACGGTGGATTCAATCACAGCAGAAGAACTGCAAGTAGTTTCAGGTAGCACAAAAAAACTGGAAAGCATATGGACCAGATGGCATTAACATGGAACTTTTAAAATATGCTCCTCCCTTTTGTGATTTTAGATTATTATATTTATTTGATGAATGCTTGCACTGGAATAAAATCCTAGACACTTGGAAAGTATCTGAACTGATATTAATTTTTAAACACCGTTAAAGAAACAACTGTAGAAATCATAGCGGAATTAGCCTCCTAAACTCAACATATTAAATATTTGCAAAAATAATGAATAATAGTTTAAGAACCGTTAGCAGGGACTCTGCTATTAGAAGAACAATGTGGATTCCAGAAAGGTCGTTCTTGCAGTGATGGTATATTTACCATAAAAATAATTTTAGGCAGTCGACGAGAATTCAGTTTAGACATACACATATATTTTTATTGACTACGGAAAAGCTTTTGACATTGTGAACAGAAAGAAACTATAGGGCATAATGATTAAAGCTGGATGTCCTATACATCTTACTGAATCTATTCAAAAGCTTATACGTGGACACAAAAATAACAATAAAAGGCGGTAATAATAAAACTGAAGACATCAATACCAATGAGGGAGTGTAACAAGTCTGTCGCCTAACCATATTTAATGTATATATAAATGATTTGATTGAAAACTGGAGACAGGAGGTAAGTCCGGGTATACAGATGAAGAGAAGTAAATATGTTAATATCCTTAACTGCACAAATGATGTTGCCATTTTGGAAGAAAGTAAAGATGTGCGGAAAGCAGTCTAAAAATTACATCAATTAGAGGAAGTAGAATATAAGCTTCGAATGCCAACAAAGAATAAGATCATGGCACATCTTGGGATATACCCTATTCGCTCAAAAATAATAACATATAATACACCACTTGAGCATGTCTCCAATATCAATTTTTTAAGATAAGGCCTAAGTCATGACAAGGGCAAGGACGTAAAATATTAAGATTAATAAATTCAGTCAATATGCAGAATGGTAAATAAAATTCCAGAACAAAATACGGAAGAAAACAAAAATAAAATTTCATAAAATCATGGTTACACCAGTAATGCTACATGTTGTTGTTGTTGTTGTTGTTGTTGTTGTTGTGGTTGTGGTCTTCAGTCCTGAGACTGGTTTCATGCAGCTCCCCATGCTACTCTATCCTGTGCAAGCTTCTTCATCTCCCAATACGTACTGCAGCCTACATCCTTCGGAATCTGTTTAGTGTATTCATCTCTTGATCTCCCTCTACGATTTTTACCCTCCACGCTCCGTTCCAATACTAAATTGGTGATCCCTTGATGCCTCAGAACATATCCTACCAACCGATCCCTTCTTCTTGTTAAGTTGTGCCACAAACTCCTCTTCTCCCCAATCCTATTCAATACTTCCTCATTAGTTATGTGATCTACCCATCTAATCTTCAGCATTCTTCTGTAGCACCACATTTCAAAGGCTTCTATTCTCTTCTTGTCCAAACTATTTATTGTCCATGTTTCACTTTCATACATGGCTACACTCCATACAGATACTTTCAGAAACGACTTCCTGACCTTTAAATCTATACTAGATGTTAACAACTTTCTCTTCTTCAGAAACGCTTTCCTTGCCATTGCCAGTCTACATTTTATATCCTCTCTACTTCGACCATCATCAGTTACTTTGCTCCCCAAATAGCAAAACTCCTTTACTACTTTAAGTGTCTCATTTCCTAATCTAATTCCCTCAGCATCGCCCGATTTAATTCGACTACATTCCATTATACTCGTTCTGCTTTTGTTGATGTTCATCTTATATCCTCCCTTCAAGACACTGTCCATTCCGTTCAACTGCTCTTCCAAGTCCTTTGCTGTCTCTGACAGAATTACAGTGTCATCCGCGAACCTCAAAGTTCTTATTTCTTCTCCATGGATTTTAATAACTACTCCGAATTTTTGTTTTGTTTCCTTTACTGCTTGCTCAATATACAGATTGAATAACATCGGGGAGAGGCTACAACCCTTTCTCACTCCCTTCCCAACCACTGCTTCCCTTTCATGTCCCTCGACTCTTATAACTGCCATCTGCTTTCTGTACTAATTGTAAATAGCCTTTCGTTCCCTGTATTTTACCCCTACCACCTTCAGAATTTGAAAGAGATTATTCCAGTCAACATTGTCAAAAGCTTTCTCCAAGTCTACAAATGCTAGAAACGTACGTTTGCCCTTTCTTAATCTAGCTTCTAAGATAAGTCGTAGGGTCAGTATTGCCTCACGTGTTTCGATGATTCTACGGAATCCAAACTGATCTTCCCCGAGGTCGGCTTCTACCAGTTTTTCCATTCGTCTTTACAGAATTCGCGTTAGTATTTTACAGCCGTGACTTATTAAACTGCCAGTACGGTAATTTTCACAACTATCAACGCCTGCTTTCTTTGGGATTGGGATTATTATATTCTTCTTGAAGTCTGAGGGTATTTCGCCTGTTTCGTACATCTTGCTCACCAGATGGTAGAGTTTTGTCAGGACTGGCTCTCCCAAGGCCGTCAGTAGTTCTAATGGAATGTTGTCTACTCCCGGGGCCTTGCTTCGACTTAGGTCTTTCAGTGCTCTATCAAATTCTTCACGCAGTATCATATCTCCCATTTCATCTTCATCTACATCCTCTTCCACTTCCATAATATTGTCCTCAAGTACATCGCCCTTGTATAGTCCCCCCATATACTCCTTCCCGCCTTTCTGCTTTCCCTTCTTTGCTTAGAACTGGGTTTCCATCTGAGCCCTTGATGTTTATAGAAGTGGTTTTCTTTTCCCCAAAGGTGTCTTTAATTTTCCTGTAGGCAGTATTTATATTACCCCTAGTGAGGTAAGCCACTACATCCTTACATTTGTCCTCTAGCCATGCCTGCTTAGCCATTTTGCACTTCCTGTCGATCTCATTTTTGAGACGTTTGTATTTCTCTTTGCCTGCTTCATTTACTGCATTTTTATATTTTCTCCTTTCATCAATTAAATTCAGTATTTCTTCTGTTACCCAAGGATTTCTACTAGCCCTCGTCTTTTTACCTACTTGATCCTCTGCTGCCTTCACCACTTCATCCCTCAAAGCTATCAATTCTTCTTCTACTGTATTCCTTTCCCCATTCTTGTCAATTTTTCCTTTATGCTCTTCGTGAAACTCTGGTTCTTTCAGTTTATCCAGGTCCCATCTCCTCAAATTCCCACCTTTTTGCAGTTTCTTCAGTTTTAATCTACAGTTCATAACCAATAGATTGTGGTCAGAGCCCACATCTGCCCCTGGAAATGTCTTACAATTTAAAACCTGGTTCCTAAATCTCTGTCTTACCATTATATAATCTATTTTATATCGTCTAGTATTTGCAGGCTTCTTCCATGTATACAACCTTCTTTCATGATTCTTTATGCAAGTGTTCGCTATGATTAAGTTATGCTCTGCGCAAAATTCTACCAGGCGGCTTCCCCTTTCATTTGTTAGCCCCACCTACTATGTTTCCTTCTCTCCCTTTTCCTACTCTCGAATTCCAATCACCCATAACGGTTAAATTTTCGTCTCTCTTCACTACCTGAATAATTTCTTTTATCTCATTATACATTTCATCAATTTCTTCGTCATCTGCAGAGCTAGTTGGCATATAAACTTGTACTACTGTTGTAGGCGTGGGCTTCGTGTCTATCTTGGCCACAATAATGCTACATGGAAGTTAGTAATGGAACTTTAAACAAAGTGATAAAAGGGAACTACAAGCAGCAGATTTCTTAGGAAAGTGAGAGGCGTTACCAGGCAAGACCGTATAAGCAATGAAGATGTTAAGAATGAATGAGATACTTATAACATCGATGAAAAGATTGAACAATATAAAACATAAAGAAAACATAACCTGAAAAGAATTAGTGCAGAGAGATTCCGAGGCCTGGCCATGCTGTACGCACCGAGAGTAAGAAGGGACATAGGAAGACTCAGACTCAGGCGGCAATGAGAAGTGAAGGCGGAGGAGGCACAAGTGTTTAAGCTTCGAAGAGCAGAAGAAGAAGATCCAACTGCATTTACAATAAAGAAATTAATTTAATGATCGAAGGAGACATTGGTGACTGTGAAGTCGTTTATTCTCCGCAATCTCTTGAACATCAACGGTCGCACGCTGTCTGGAGCAGAACATTCGCCAGGAGGGAGGGATGTTGTGTCAGTGCCCTGCGTTGGGGTCGGCTGCCGCTGCCTCTGCCGCAGCCCTCGTCGCCGCTGGCTGCATTAGGCTGATTGAGGTGCCCGTGTTTCTCGAGCTCCTAGGGGTGTTTGCCTTTTACGCATTATTTGCGTCCCCGAGTGCTTTCTCGCTCTACAATTACACGGCAGCCTCCGCAAGAAGTTTTAGGCCTGCGGGTCAGGCGTAAACACGGCACGACTGTACGACGGCCCAGCGCGAGTCGCGTGTAGCGCAAACGCAGAGCGAAAGTGTTCGTCAACCAGAGTGTATTCGTCTCCAAAGTGAAAGAGAAAAATTCGGAACGCAAAGGGCACAGCGGAAAGCTGGCGCTGCTTCAAACGTTCCTTCCGTCTCTCCTCGGAGTTTTCGTGGCATCAGGAAAAGTCTACGCGTCACCATCTCCTCACTGTTCCTCTTAAAAAGCCGTCCTGTCACAGGACGCGAAAACGCACGTGGACCAGTAGCTGGTGACGTCACAACGTGGAATTCCACGTTCCACTACACTGCGAAACGCGAAACAAAGAGTCTGGTATGTCAGATTTTTGCCTCGCATAGAGGAACGTCACCAGTAGGCTGTGACGCGTTTTACGGTACAAGCAGAACGAAGGAGTTGCCATATTGGATGGCGTTAAATACCGTATTTCGTGAGTATTCTCCATCGTATGTGTTATGAATACAAGCTGTTTCAAAGCATCAACCAACTGACGATCTTTTAAAAACTCGTCGTTTCAACTACGTTTTGTTATGAAAAAATAGCAGGAAACTACACATCGGTAGGTAAAGGATTCCTGTACTTGATGTTGTAATTTGTGTGCTACGAAAGAATAGCGATTCAGTGCTACGGCACATAGACGATTAATGAAAAGCGCGTCTTTTCAGTGCAATTTGAATATTAAATATCAAATAATGACACATGAACACAGAGTCTGCAGACAGTGCATTTCATATAAGGAGGCCGGTTCGTACGTCGCTGCTTTAATTCAGTTAGTAGCATCATAGACTCTCAGTTGCTTCTTGGAGGCCGTGCGGTTCTAGGCGCTACAGTCTGGAGCCGAGCGACCGCTACGGTCACAGGTTCGAATCCTGCCTCGGGCATGGATGTGTGTGGTGTCCTTAGGTTAGTTAGGTTTAATTAGTTCTAAGTTCTAGGCGACTGATGACCTCAGAAGTTTAGTCGCATAGTGTTCAGAGCCATTTGACCCGTTTTGCTTCGTGGAAACTTACCGATTTGGGTTCGCTTCCTCCCAGTTCTTTTCTTCTCCGTTCGTTTTCTCAAAGATTCGTTGTCTTTCTTACTCATTTAATAGAACTATCATCTCAAAAGCCGATGTTGCTTATTGTAGGAAACGTATTTGCTACAGTTCTTGTTGTAAATGGCGAAGACTGGAATGTTTCCACAATGTCCACGAACCTTAACCCCACTTAGTTACACACTGGAAGTTTGTGCTATTATGAAACTTAGTATCTACACTATTGGCCATTAAAATTGCTACACCAAGAAGAAATGCAGATGATAAACGGGTATTCATTGGACAAATATATTATAATTGAACTGACATGTGATTACATTTTCACGCAATTTGGGTGAATAGATCCTGAGAAATCAGTACCCAGAACAACCACATCTGGCCGTAATAACGGCCTTGATACGCCTGGGCATTGAGTCAGACAGAGCTTGGATGGCGTGTACAGGTACAGCTGCCCATGCAGCTTCAACACGATAGCACAGTTCACCATGAGTAGTGCCTGGCGTATTGTGACGAGCCAGTTGCTCGGGCACCATTGACCAGACGTTTTCAGTTGGTGAGAGATCTGGAGAATGTGCTGGCCAGGGCAGCAGTCGAACATTTTCTGTATCCAGAAAGGCCTGTACAGGACCTGCAACATACGGTCGTGCGTTATCCTGCTGAAATGTAGGGTTTCGCAGGGATCGAATGAAGGGTAGAGCCACGGGTCGTAACACATCCGAAACGTAACGTCCACTGTTCAAAGTGCCGTCAATGCGAACAACAGGTGACCGAGACGTGTAACCAATGGCACCCCATACCATCACGCCGGGTGATAACGCCAGTACGGCGATGACGAATACACGCCTCCAATATGCGTTCACCGCGATGTCGCCAAACACGGATGCGACCATCATGATGCTGTAAACACAACCTGGATTCATCCGGACAAATGACGTTTTTCCATTCTTGCACTCAGGTTCGTCGTTGAGTACACCATCGCAGGCGCTCCTGTCCGTGATGCAGCGTCAAGGGTAACGGCAGCCATGGTCTCCTAGCTGATAGTCCATGCTGCTGCAAACGTCGTTGTTGTGTTGGCAGAAGCGCCAACACCGTGTTACTAGTGGAGGCGGAAATGCACGCGTTTTAGCTGACGCAGGCTGGCGTGAGGAGGGAAGGACTATACTGACGTGAGGACTGGAACATGACAAGGAATTAGAATTCAGAATGCGGACGTAATTAGTTTGATAACTTTAATCCATTAATGATGAACGTCGCTCTTGACGGTACATGATTCACAATCTTATCTGTTCACAATATATTCTTGAAGTAACTGAATATGGCGCCTTGCTAGGTCGTAGCAAATGACGTAGCTGAAGGCTATGCTAAACTGTCGTTTCTGCAAATGAGAGCGTATGTAGCCAGTGAACCATCGCTAGCAAAGTCGGCTGTACAACTGGGGCGAGTGCTAAAGAATCTCACTAGACTAGACCTGCCGTGTGGCGGCGCTCGGTCTGCAATTCACTGATAGTGGCGACACGCGGGTCCGACGTATACTAACGGACCGCGGACGATTTAAAGGCTACCACCTAGCAAGGTGGTGTCTGGCGGTGACACCACAGTCGTCGAACTGTTCGTGCAGGTGGTTGTCGTCTTGCAAACGTTCCCACCTGTTGACTCAGGGATCGAGACGTGGCTGCACGATCCGTTAGAGCCATGCTGATAAGATGCCTGTCATCTCGACTGCTAGTGATACGAGGCCGTTGGGATCCAGCACGGCGTCCCGTATTACCCACCGATTCCATATTCTGCTAACGGTCATTGGATCTCGATCAACGCGAGCGGGAATGTCGCGATACGATAAACCGCAATCGCGATAGGCTACAATCCGACCTTTATCAAAGTCGGAAACGTGATGGTACGCATTTCTCCTCCTTACACGAGGCATCACAAAGACGTTTCACCAGGCAACGTCGGTCAACTGCTGTTTGTGTATGAGAAATCGGTTGGAAACTTTCCTCATGTCAGCACGTTGTAGGTGTCGCCACCGGCGCCAACCTTGTTCGAATGCTCTGAAAAGCTAATCATTTGCATATCACAGCATCTTCTTCCTGTCGGTTAAATTCGCGTCTGTAGCACGTCATCTTCGTGGTCTAGCAATTTTAATGGCCAGTAGCGTCTGTGGTTGATGGACTGGCTCATGTTTGTATCTTGCGGGTAAATATGTTTTTCAGTGATGGTGAGAAGTTTCCAAACAAAAGCTCCTCTTCCATTCGAATGAAATTACGAAACAAACCTCGATTTTGAAACCTGTGTGAATAGTATGTTATTTCAGAGTGTTGGTAGTTAATGCACTGTCGATAACGGATATTATGCACACGCAAACTGACCTTAGACACTACACCTAAACTATATTCAATTTAAAACCAAAAATGGAATGAAAGTTCTGTTGATTTAATGAATATCTTCCACTAGTATGTTTCTCAGAACGTTGTACAGCATTATGTAGTGTTCCTCTTTTCTGTAATTCGCTGCTCGAGCCATCGACTAGTCCGCTCTTCTCTGATATTTGCTAACACAGTTAACGCATCTATTTTACGCGAGTCCACTTCCGTAAAGAAACTGTGTGGTTTGGAAGCCAAATAAAACCGACGACAGCCGCTGGAGAGCGATGCCACCGTCTCTCGTGAGGTCAGATAGACCGTCCACGTCCACGTCAACGTTGGCTGCCTCGTCCCGTGTGAGGACGCCTTAGCAATGTGTGGCGCACGAGACAAACTAAGCGACGTATTGCTCTGCGTACGCCGAAATGTCTATTGGCGAAGCCGAATCAATTCCCTACACTGCTATAATACGCAGTGTAAAAGAACTACGTATACATAACTTCAGAGTATTCAGAGGGGATGCAATGAAACACCCCCTTTGTGTGATAAAAACATCTCAGATGCACTACTTCCCTCCTAGGTACCCACAAAGATTTTCATGCTAGTGATGTTCATAGACGGTTTTCTAAACTCCGTGAAATGAGTATTGTTTTAGACATTTTGCAGAATATGTTGTCTGCTTACATTAATGTGCAACTGGCATCTACCTGCTAATGAGCAATTAACGCGCAGATATTTCACGAATAACGGCTCCAACTTGTGCCGAACTGACGACGATCTATTCTAGAGCGTCTATGTGTGTCACGTACACAAAACGCTTCATCCCCCCCCCCACACATACACACACAAAACATCGCAGTAAAGGTAACAGATGACCTCAAACTTGCCATGGTTGCACAAGGGATGACTATCGTGTGTTTCAGCAGAGCCTTTAACGCTGTCGACTTCGACGTTTTACTCGCCAAACTTAGCAGCCTAAATTTCTCACCAAGTCCAGTGCTATGGTTTCGATCGTACCTGACGTCTCGCCAGCAATGCGTCATGTTCGGTACCATAAAGTGACAATGCAGGCAGTTAGCATCTGGCGCTCCCTGGTGTTCGGTATTTGACCCTATACTCTATTCATTGCATGACAATGATGTGTTTCGGCTGCAAATGCCGCATGTGCGCTGATGACCTCTAGCTGTTTGGATTTTCTCATTTTGAGAGTACTGACGGGCGATCTGTTTTAACTGTTAAAATTAATTCAACAGGCAAGATCCCGTATAATATTTCTTTACTCAAGACCACCGGTTTCAACAGACTTTGCTGTCATCTTCAGGTCTTAAACTTTTGGTAGTAAAACATGTTCATTTTAGGCTGAACCTCACGCACAGGAAGTCAAGTGTTTAGCGATGACCAGCACATTTGCTGGTTTTTATCCACTTGAAGTCCTGTGCGTGAGGTTCAAGATTTACAAGAAGGATTTTATGACCTTAAGATGACAGCGAAGTCTGTTAAAACCGGTTGTCTTAAATAAAGAAATATTTTATGCGACCTTGGCTGTTGAATAGTTTTTAACCTCCAGTTGTATTTAAGTGTGAAACCAATAAACCTGAATACAGCTATCAAAAATCTCAATACCGCTGCATGCACTATCAAAATGGACCAGAAGGGTTAAATCTCAACACATGGCAAACTCAAGCGATACTGGTTGCTCAATCTAGGCTCCTTCGCCCGACATACAGGGGATCCCTACCATCTTTAATCCTAAATGGGACAAATTTAAATTTCTCTCCCTCAGCAACAGTCTAGGATTAATTATAGATGAAAATCTACAACTTTAATGTGCAAGAAGAGATCAGCATCTCTCCATGCTCTATAAATACATAGAAAGTTGTACGAACACCTATACTTCAAATTATTGACTACAGCTATGTTATCCAGCAAAATGTCTCTCAGGAAGCTCACGGCACCTGGTCATGAACGAGTGTGTTAGTTATATCTGTGATGTTCGACTCTTTGAACACTTTTCACCATCATATGAACAGCTATCCTGGTTGCCGACAAACATGCGCAGAGATTTCCATACCCTCTGTCTCCTCTGCTCTCTTATGAACGTTCATTGTCCCTCATTCCTCTCCGCGGCCTTAACACTCTTGTCTGAACAACGTGGCAGAAACACCCGTTTCCATCAGGGCAAAATCCTTTCTGTCTCGCTCCATCATTCAGCCACTTTCTCATAGTCCTTCTCAGTGGCAGGACTCCGACTCTGGAATAACCTCCCGCATTATATTAGAGAACTGAATAACACCTTCTGCTACAGAACACAGTTAATGACGTCTCTGCTGTAGCAACAGTAATGACTTCCATTGTCCTTTGTGCACTCGTTATCTCTGTACGCCCCTTTTTCCAACTAGATTTTCTTCATTTTCCAGTATTCTTAGCTGATGCAGTCTCCTTAAATTTCGCTTCCTCAAACCTCGCTACATAAGAAAACATCTATTTCGTACAGCTGTAAGTTCTTTTTATATCTGCCGCTATCATTATTGTGGTTATTGTCATTATTATTATTGTTATTAGTGGCAGCAGTAGTAGAAATACTGCCAGTAATAACTTTATTAGTTCATAGTCAGTACTGTTTACTCACATTCTCACTATAGACACAGAAATCATATTAATACTATTTGACTGATGTAAAGAAGGTACAGTGTGTGTTTGAAACACTGGTACGATGTAAGAGATGGCCTGATGATTCTAATCAGATCAGGGTGAATAAATAAATAAATAAAGATAAATCAATTAGATTGAGATAGGAAGAACATGGTGGCTACAGTACTGGCCCAACTAGTGGCTAGTGTTGCTGCCTCTGGATCGCGGGGTCCCGGGTTCGATTCCCGGCTGGGTTGGAGATTTTCTCTGCCCGGGTACTGGGTGTTTCTGTTGTTCTCATCATTTCATCATCATCATCATCATTCGAGACAGTGGCTCGATTGGACTGTGTAAAGAATAGGACGGTGTAAAAATTGGGACTTTGTACGGGCGCTGATGACAGTTGAGCGCCCCACAAACCAATCATCGTCATCATCATCATAATCACTGGCCCAACTCTCCCAAGCTGACAGTTGGGGAAAACATTGTCCAAAGGTTCTCTGACCTCAACGGCAGAGTGTGACGGGGCGTCTTTGCGCTGGACCCATACTCATTGCCTGGCTACAACCGGGTAATTTCCTCCACCGAGCGTGTTAGGCAGAGGATACGGCCCACTCAACAGCAATACCAACCTAAACATTTATGGTACATGTCTGTTGATAGTGGAAGACAAAGGTTGCCTTAGACGTTTTTAACTCCCAGAGATGGCTAGTATGGCTGCTGAATATTCCTTCTCTTGTGAAGGCAGGCTCGTCGTAAACAAAACACACCTCTGGAAGTAGGGATGTTTTCAGTTTGGTGTAGGTAGGATATTAGAATTCCATGGGCTGGAGAAAGTCATCAGCTAACAGTTCTTGCACCTATTGACACTTGAATACTGATACTGCCCGTCTCGTGTAGGACATTCCAAACATTGGCCTTGCAGGAAATAAGTTCTTGGCTATGGTTTTGTTCTCAGTTCGCTGTAATCCAGCTTCCTCAAACTGAATAATTTGCATACTGCGAAGACTAGCAGTTTCCCGTCAGTCTGGTCTAAGAAGTCCTGTTTCACGAAGATGGCCATCAACTTTTCGAAATGTGACGTGATCTGGTAGGCTCGTCTCTGGAACTCGCTCTGCATACGGGCACCGCTCGACTCTTGCGTCGTGCCTCCCTATAAACGACATGCAAGTCAGTGAACTCGACTGGAGTGTAATCATCCTTCAAGAGCAACGTGAACGTCTGTAGAAACTTTCATGCAAACACAACATAACACAAATAACATAATTTAGGTGTTCATACAGTGCGTGGGCATTGCTAGCAGTAACGAAAACTTACCCTTCTTACCTGTAAGATGTAATTGTGCTAAAAATCAGAATCCAATGTCAACGTGTTGCATCTGATGCAGTCAAAACATTGGCATAAGGGAAGTCCAGCGACAAACCCTTCAAGAACCTGAAGCGGCTAAATGGTGATACTGTGAATTTTATGCCACATAGCAAAAAATGTTTCTTTTTATCTTCTCTAATAACTGTACATTTGTGTACACAGTTTTTTACATATTGCATGAAATCAATCTAAATGAAGGTTGCTAGACTCGCTTTGATCGAACTCCTAGAGTAAAACGTGTCACTACTATACTGTACCATCAATCAGTGCCCTCTGGTCATCTAATTACTTGCATAAAGATTCCGAGATCCGACCACTGGACTGAAAAAAATGTGCAGCTATAACAGTTAATACACGGGCTCCAGATGGCTACTAGCAACCTCCCTCGATAATTTCAAAGTACCTGACACGGTTAGGTTGTGGAACACGCGATCTCAGCAACGTATAAAACTTCTTTTGTTGTAGTGCCTAGATTGCTACAATTTCGTCATATAACCGGTTTCAACTCCACTTTGCGATCATTTTCAGGCCATATAGTCGTTAACAACGTAGCTCTACCAAAACCAAAGCAATCATTACATAGGTCGTCCCAGGAAGAAGATCCGTTTTCAGGGATACGGCAGGAACGATCATTTAAAGAAAAAAGTATCGTATGGACATACACCCTATGCCGATTGGTTTTCGTGACAGAATACGTTTAATGTACATTGTTATTTATTTTATGTACTATTCAGTACAATGTCATGTTTACTCACGTACACACGTACAACAGTTAGTAAATATTAAAACATGATTTTTTCAACTGAAGAATGCGTATTTTTAACACATTTACCTTTGAGCATAATCGAAAATGTAATATTACAGCTACTGTACAGTTCACAATAAATGTTCGAATAACCCAACGTCAACATGAACGCACTTGTGAATTCTTGGGAGAACATGCTGTGTTACTTGTCTGAGTGCCTCTGCACGTTCCCTAATTAGCGCAGCAGCGTCCATGATTCGATCAAGCATTTCATCTCGCGTGTTCACCTTTCTTTTGTACGCCTCAGACTTCACCCAATCCCACAAACGAAAATCTAATGGAGTAAAGTTAGCGCTCTTGGTGGCCAGTTAATTGTTCTACCACGATCAATCTAGAGATTAGGGTAAGTGCGGCTGAGATGTTCCACTAACCCAAAAACCAATGTACAATATATGTGTATCCTCTCGGAAACCATTCAGAATAGGGTTTATGTCAATATGAAGGTTTTCCTTCAAATGAACTTTCCTGTCATGTACCTGAATATTGACCATTCCTCTGGGATTCCCCGTATAATAGTGTCACACACAAGTACTACACTTTTAGTCTCCATGGAAACAAATTTAATCTGTTGGCTTCCAAGTCGGTCAATTTCGTCACACACCACGTGCACCTACCTAATGGCTCCACTCTCTGCTACGAGGCTTCTTCTTGCTCACCACGCGCACACTCACAAAGCTGCGACATTCACCGAGAAAACCGTAAGATTAAACGTAATACTACCTACAAGTACGGGAACACATATTTGAAGTTTTTCGAAGTTTTCTGTACTGGCTAAACTACAGTCGTGATCACTAAGCGTCACTCACTGCTGACTTGATGTACTTATCACTGAAGACATCACCTTCACTCCACAGGTCCTACTACTTGTCTCCTACATCCCTCAATTTTGCTATCTCCAAGCCGCTCCATGACATTAACTTAATCTCCTAAGGCGCACCAGTGCAGGCAGTTTCAATGACTATTTTCTGCTCCCATTGATAGCACTTCTGTGCAAAGAGCTGTTTTCTGTCAGGATTCTTTAAAAGTCTATTTCCAACATTTACTGAAAAACCACCTGTCGTAGAAGGCCTAGACCGCAATTAAGCTATAAAGGATTACGTAAATACTGACCCATTCTCTCCAGGCTTCAGAAGGCCCACTTCCCCCAGATACCAGAAACTAGTCGTGGCAAGCGCAGTAGCAACACTAGCAGCATGTTTGTCCAGCTATGGAACGCAATACAGCAATGATTCTGCATGGCAAGGATTCAACAAGTCCTCAGCAGATTGCCGGTGATTGTGGCAGCCGACGACCAACCACAAGTTTCGCAATTTCTGTAAATAATGGCCGGAGATTACTGAGCGCGATAGCGTCCCAGATGTGTTCCTTCAGGATCAGACTACACGAATTTGGTGACCTTGATATCAACATGAGTTCATTATCATGTTCGCCGGCCGCGGTGGTCTCGCGGTTCTAGGCGCTCAGTCCGGAACCGCGCGACTGCTACGGTCGCAGGTTCGAGTCCTGCCTCGGGCATTGTTGTGTGTGATGTCCTTAGTTAGTTAGGTTTAAGTAGTTCTAAGTTCTAGGGGACTGATGACCACAGATGTTAAGTCCCATAGTGCTCAGAGCCATTTGAACCATTTGGACCATTATCATGTTCTTCAACCCACTGTAGCACGATTCTGACCTTGTGGCACTGTTATTCTGCCGGAAGATGGCATAGCTATCGGGGAAAACACGAAGCAGATGGTCTTCAATAATGTTAATGCACTCCACAGATGTCATCATGCCTTTGGTTGCTACCAAAGGACGCACGGAGTGCGAGGTGAACGTCTCTCATACTATATATAACACTGCACTCACCGGCCTTGGATCGTGACGCAGTGTATATTTGGAGCAGCCTTTTGCTCTATGACACGACCACCGACCTGATATAACAAGAAATATGATCAATCCGACCACGTGACACATCTCCAATGATCCGTGGCCCAGTCTCTACCATTCCGTGTCCGCTCCAATCGCAGTTGACCATGTTGTCAGGACAGCATAGGAACACGCAAGTATGGTCATCGTCTATTTCAAGGATCCACTTTCAACTATGTGTGCTGAACAGTATGCTCCGAAACACTCGTGCGTGCACGGGCATTGTCCTCTGTCGTCAGATATGCCGCAGACTGCCGGCTATCCTGCACTACAAAACGGGCAAGGCTCCAACCGCCACGTCCTGCGATTAGGCGTGGGCGTACAAAACCTTTTCGACTACTCGTGATCTCACAGTCCTTTAGTCTATTTCCATTGATCCTCAAGGCAACAGCGCGTAGACAGCTAATCCGCTTCACCGTTTCCGAAATGCTCCAGACGCCAGCCCGTAATAACGCGACCTACGTCAGAGTAGCTTTTGTCAGTGGATTTGCCAGCCGTACCGTCGCTAAAATGACTTCCCATTTGTTTCTGCTCCGTTTATATACACTGTGCAACAGAATTAAGGGATCGTTTTTTTTTAACCTCGTAATTCACACCCACTGCGACGAGTAAGTTTGAAATTTGGCTGAAAGGTAATGGTGCAAAAGCGTGGCGCACTGCAAAGACACCCTCAGGCTGGGCGACGCTTCAGACGGCAATAATGCCGACACATTCGAAAGAAGGGCCACAGGTCGCAAGTTCACTTGGGGTGTAAGGCGGGTCAATGAAGTCACATTGGCAAATTTATCAGATGGCGGGCCCTATTTCTCTAGACGTAGCCTTGGGTAAAAAAAATTACAGCCTTGTTACACTGGCACCAGACTTCACCAATATTCTACCCAGCACCTTCGTGCACGTGTCACACAATCGTAACGTCATCAGGTCCCGTTTTACCCACATTTCAGCCCTTCTTTTGACGCCTCTGCGTAGGAGGTTAGAACTGCGAGACACGGCTTCGAAATCACGTGATTTTCTTATGAGCGGCTAAGGAAACCATTCCAGACACACCCCTGCTGACAAGGGAAACTCCCCATGGCACGCCCCTGAGATGTAGTGGTAAAATAGCGCAGAGGACAGCCCGCCAAAAACTGAACACAAATCAAACATGAATATATATATATATATATATATATGGACATGAATCTCCCGCTTTGCAGCCCAACACCATGACGAGACAACCCCGACGTCGTGGCTATTCACACTCGCTTTATGTTGCCCAAATTGAACTTGAATCCTCCATCCTCCACTGTTTCTGTTACGCTTCTTTTTTCACAGTTCAGTACACCTTCTTCCTGTTTTCATGGTTGGTCTGTGTTCAGTTTTTGACGAGCCACCCACCGTCCCATCTTAGCACTGAACCTGACGTGGCTGTGATGGCGAACTTCCCTGGTCAGAACAGACCTCAGGGGTGGCATGACGGACCTCCGTGGAACCACCTCTTCTCTGGGGCGTCGATTCGCACACACTTTGAGGTCGAAGACAACAGTACGGAGTGCGATGGGCAGCAGAAAGACGCTCTCGACAACCTTTGGCACTGCAGCCACCCTCGGACGTATCACTCTTCTCTAAAAATATTGTGGGGCTGAATCAACATTAAAAGTGATCGGACCTCTTTGGAGTGCAGCTCGACCACAATTTTTGCTATCGTATATAGCCTGGAACCAGCAGGAGCCGTTCAAAACTATTCGACGAAATTTGAACGTGATCAGAAGCAACAAAGAGTGTTTACGCTTTTTCATCCCTCCTGTTTCGCGTCCTCCTGTTGCGTGATCACGGAGAGATGCGACATTGACAAATGCGTGAAAGAAACTGTAAAGAGGCCCACCCCACCCCCGCCGCCGTTAGATAATAGCCTTGATGAGAGTCCCAAGCCCCTGCAGGCAGGCTACGTACACTGCTTCTCTCTCGCCGCTGTACTGTTGCTCGTGCTGCCATCCGGAATCTGTCGGAGTGGTTGTCGTTCTCCGAGCAGCCTAGAGTACGTCACAGGTTCTGTCTGTACAGGTACATTTTAAAATTTTCAAAAAGGTGCGTGAGTGCTACCGAGGGTATGGTGTGCAGACATTTACCACGCCGGACATTTGCCACAATGTTACCTGCCCCGAAGGGTTGGGCCCCTTGTCCCCCCCCCCCTCCTCCCTCTCATCCGCCGTACCCGCAGCCCGACCCCCCGGACTGTGTCCAGTCACCGAACCTGCACACTGGTCGCAATAAAAGTCCTTACGCTCAGTTTGCTTTCGAAGTTCCTAACGTGACCATCAGCATGGAAGTTATTACAACGAACAAGGGCAGGCCTCCTGCTCATTACAAAGGTTACGCGCGTCTTAAACAGAGGGAATCTAAAGAAGGTGTTGTTACGTGGATGTGCTTACGCCGAAAAGCGGCTCATTGCAAGGGAAAGCTGCTTTGGAAGAAGAGACAAGTGTTGGACGTATTAGAACATCTCTGTGGGCCACCTGGCGATGCGGCTCTGGAAGTGAGAAAGCAAGTGGAAAGGGCGAAGAGAAGGTCTCGAGAAGAAACTACAGTTATCGGAGATGTACGAGGATGAAATGGGAAATCTACAAAATAAAGGTTATGACTTTGTTACAGTGATACCTACTTCAGAATCTATGAAGAGGACCATGCGTCGTGGACGGAGTCAAGCGCGGGGGAACGCACAAGAGCCTAAGAACTCTTATGAAATTGAACTTCATGAAGATCTATTAAAATGGGAGATGGCAGTAGTTTTCTTCTAGAAGACGATAGATTAGAGGAGAGGATAATGATTTTTAGTGGAAGCAAAGGAAAAAGAAAGTTTAAAAAAATTTTCCCATTTTTTTATGGATGGAACATTTAAGAGCTGCAGCAAGCAGTTTGCACAAATCTACACCATACACGTGGACCTAGGAGGCCCGATTAAAGAAACAAACATTCTTCCGACTGTATTTGCACTGCTCCCTAATAAGAAGAAAGACACATATGTTCATCTGTTTCGCCTGATGAAACAGGCAGTCCCTGAGTGGTGTCCTAAAGAAGTGAATGTCAATTTTGAGGCAGCTGCGATATCGGCCATTCGTCAAGTTTTTCCCACAATTGAAATAAATGGATGCTATTTCCATATGAAGAAGAGTTTATGGAGAAGAATTCAGTTCTCGGTCTAACTGAGGAGTACCGCCAGAACAAGGATTTAAGACTTCTCGTCAGCATGTGTGCAGCGCTGGCATTTGTAAAACCGGAGGACGTAAGAAGTGGATGCATTGAGATTGATGCAGAAGCTCTTGATAACGGAAGGCTCTCTCAATTTTTTGACAACTTTGTGGACAACTGGCTAGAGAATGAGGATATCAAAATAGAAATGTGGAACTGCTACGAAAAAGGCACCGAACGACGAATTCTGTTGAAGGGTGGCACAAAAAAATAAATAGTATTACTGGAAACCCTCAGAGCTCACAAACTGCATGTACATGAATCTGGAAATGAATCTTGAAGGTAAGAAGAGGAAAAAGAAATACTTGAAGCTGGACGACAGGATAGAGAGAATTTCAAAGAACTATGAAGAGACTGGCAACATTAGACCTTGCTTGAAAGCCATTGCCCATATTCAGAAACTGGACTAAAATACGTTAAGAATAATGTATTAAAAAACTATGAAGTCCACTGAGTCCTCGCAGATTACTGAGTTAAAATTATTAAAACATCGAAGCAGCATTATCGGCGCTAATATTAAGTTGTAATTGTAAATAGTGTGTACATTAGTTCAGCCTGTTTAGGCTGATTTTAAACACGCCAAAATGGTAAATGGTCATTTATCATTTTGACAGTCCAAATCCCGTGCAAAGTGTGATACGAATCATCATCCTTTATTGCAAAAATTAAAGAGTGTTTCAAGCCTCACAAAAGTATCCCTAAATAGATTAACGATGTAACTAGCTGTTCCCAGCTCGGTTCACTAGCGCATAATCAGGAAGCAGTGAAATTTAGCTTAACGAAGCCAACATTACACATCACTCAAATGATCCTCCTGTAACCAGAACTTACAGGTACATCTCAATAGCAATTTCCTATTTAAGTAAGAGCTCCTATTGTTGTCACGTTAAGATAACTTTCATCTACTTTCTAATATTATGGCCATACTATTAAATAATTGTGAGTTCTAAAATTATTTTCTGAAGCTTCAGAGTCGCAACTATCACCTACAATATCATGGTTTGTTAAACTGACAGTATACGCTTTTGTAAAAGAAAATGGGAACTGAACCATTGAAATGCACCTAAAATTGACATCCCAAAATTGATCTGATCTTAAGGTTGACAATTTTGGCACCTCAAATATTTTTTTTTATTTACGTTTAGCTGCAAACATTTGTAGTAGATGTAAATCTACTTGAGTACATTTAGATATAGACCTTTAAAAATTAAAATTCCTTACTAAATTGTTGATTATCTTTAAACATGCCAGTAAAAGCAACAGAAACTAGGCAAGGAGCTTACTACTGGAAATTAATTGTTACTAAAGAACATCAGAAACAATGTATTAGACCTACTTTTCTTATACATTAGAGACTTTTTGAAAAGATATTCGCTCATTTCCTCTGCCACTGACAGTTCAGGCACCTCTGCAACATCAATTATTTGATAGTGTAATTTGAGTTGCTTTGCATCACCAGGAATATCTACTTCTATATTATGTTTGCAGCTGTTCTCATTTCTAATTCTGGAATATTTACTTCGTCTTCTTTGGTGAAGGAATTTTGGAAAACTGCATTTAGTAACTCCACTTTAGTGTCACTGTCATCAGTAACATTACCGTCGCTGTCGCGCAGTAAAGGTACTTACTGAGCCTTTCCGCTGGTTTAGTTAACATAGGACCAGAATCTCTTTGGATGTTCCGCCACATTTCTAGAGAGAGTTTCGTTGTGGAAACTGTTAAATGCATCTCGCATTGAAATCCGCTCCAAATTTCGAACCTCAGTAAAACTTCGCCAATCTTGGAGATTATGCGTTCGTCTAAATTATACGGGTCTTTTTCGGTTCTCCTACAGCAGCTTTCTGTCGTGTTTTGTGTACCATGGGGGATCAGTTCCGTCTCTTATTAATTTATTTGGTATAAATCTCTCGAGTGCTGTTGGTACTATTTCTTTGAACTTAAGCCACATATGGCCTTCACTTACATAGTTTGGAAGGATTGGACATTGTCTCTTAGAAAGGCGTCGACCGAATTTTTAGCTGCTTTTATAAATAGATATATTTCGCGTCTAGTTTTGGTGAATTTATTTGTTACGGAATTGAGCCTCGTTACGACTCGGTGTTCACTAATCCCTGTACCCGTCGTGATGCTCAGGATTATTTGTGGCTAAGAGGTGAAGTGTGTTTTCGTAACCATTTACAATTTGAATGGCCTCGCGAACTAATTGTTCAAAATAACTTTTAAAAAAGCATTTAGAACAGTTACGGAAGTGGTTTTCTATCTACAATAGGGTCTGAAACTGTATTTTTGTAACATACGGAAGGTAGATTGAAGTCACTGCCAGCTATAATTGTATGAGTAGGGTACCGGTTTCAGCTTGGACAAACCATGGAATCCGGCAATTTCTGTAATAAAATGACAAAGATGTCGCGACGGTGCAGTGATACATCGATATCATTGTGTGGATCGACTGTGCAGCCATAGATCTACTTCCATGTACATGCCATACCTCTTTGTAGCCGATTAACGTCTCTGGTGCCTTGTATATCTGTCGCCACATGCGCAGTGGTTCGGTCCACGGGTTTAAAAGCACGGAGCAAGTGCTGGAGTGTCAGTCACCTCGGCTCACTCTGAAGATGGCTGGACGGTATTCAGCCGAAATATTAGAAGAAGAAGTCGAATCTATGCGGCTGCACTCCCAAAATTTTATGGATCCGTCTTTGCGCCGTGAAAATATGAAGATGCACATGTGTAGTCCTCTTTCTCTTGCCCATGAAGATAACGAGTCCTAAAGTTTGTGAAGTATTTGTGGGAGTACTGTTCGTCACAGAGAAAAAGAGCCAACAGACTGGCATGTGTACATGTTGAACTACCACATACAAAAATATCTGCATTTATACCCTTACGCCCTGTATATTGTTAAAGTAATGCTACTATACCACTTCCTTGGAGAATATTCTGCAGACTGATTACATATAATAAGCTAAACCTATGTGCAGTACATGAGATCGAACTCAGATCCCGGTCTAGTGTAGAGTTTTAATTTATACATGTCAACCAGTGTATACTCAGCATCCAGAAAGCGAACTCATTCTTTGCATGGTCCGTCCTACTGCAGCTTACAAGGTTCGCTACATCTGCCATACTGTTACTCGTGGTTGCAATGTTTTGTTAAGAATCTAAGACGAAAAAGAACTAAGTGATCTATTCGGTCATAAGATCATTGTGTTGTGTTATATTACGTTCATTCTCGTTACGAGACCTGTCTATTTACAGTAAATTAACCGAATAAAAAAGGTCAAATGAAGATTGCTCATTAAACCCACAATAAAATTAATTAAATAATGAAGCATAAACTATGTGTAACATCTGAACACAAATAATTAAACCTGACAAATTTTATAAGGGCAGCGGCGCTGACCTTCGGCCCTGTGCAATAATTAAACCTGAACGCAAAAACCAAAATTCTTACATCAGTAAACTCCATCAATATCTGCTCTTATTTTTCGGCACAGCTCCCTGCAATGCTGGCCCATGTTTAATTTTAATTCTAGGAGGGAATGCGTAAGAAGTATTACTTGACTTGAAATGAATCTTTTTGTTTAAAACATTTACTTTATAAGAAAATGATTATTGGGGCAATTGTTGAACAAATTAATTACAATTAACATATGTCATTAGCTGAGCGCAATGCTGCTTCATTACCTTCTAAAACAATATACCTCGTCCTGAATCGTGACCAGAGATGGAAGGAGAGCACGCCGCCGACGCATGCCGACGCCCGCTCACAAGGGAACCTCCCCATCGCACCCCCTCAGATTTAGTTATAAGTTGGCACAGTGGATAGAGCTTGAAAAACTGAACACATATCAATCGAGAAAACAGGAAGAAGTGGTGTGAAACTATGAAAAAAATTAGTAAAATATACAAACTTAGTAGTCCATGCTAAGATAGGCAACATCAAGGACACTGGGAGCAAAGGTGCGCAGTGGTCCCGTGGTTAGCGAGAGCAGCTACGGAACGAGAGGTCCTAGGTTCAAGTCTTCCTTCGAGTGAAAAGTTTAATTTTTTATTTTCAGTTTATGTGACAAACTCTTATGTTTTCATCACTATTTTGGGAGTGATTATCACATCTACAAGAAAACCTAAATCGGGCAAGGTAGAAGAATCTTTTTACCCATTCGCTAAGTGTACAAGTTAGGTGGGTCGACAACATATTCCTGTCATGTGACGCACATGCCGTCACCAGTGTCGTATAGATTATATCAGACGTGTTTTCCCTTGGAGGAATCGGTTGACCTATGACCTTGCGATCAAATGTTTTCGGTTCCCATTGGAAAGGCACGTTCTTTCGTCTACTAATCGCACGGTTTTGCGGTGCGGTCGCAAAACACAGACACTAAACTTACTGCAGTGAACAGAAACGTCAATGAACGAACGGACAGATCATAACTTTGCGAAAATAAAGAAAGTAAAATTTTCAGTCGAGGGAAGACTCGAACCAAAGACCTCTCAGTCAGTAGCTACTCACCCTAACCACAGGACCACGGCGCTGCTAAGCTCGCAGTCTCCTTGATGTTGCATATCTTACATATGGACTACTCAGTTTGTATATTTTACTAACTTTTTTCACGGTTCCACACAACTTCTTCCTGTTTTCTCGATTGATCTGCGTTCAGTTTTTCAAGGCCTATCCACTGTGCCAACTTACAACTAAATCTGAGGGGGGGTGCGATGGGGAGGTTCCCTTGTCAGTACAACCGTCCACTCGCTACAACTACTGCCGACTGAGTGCAACTCGCAACTCACTACTCGCAATTGAACACTCGCGCGGTCAAGCGCAGACTAGCAACGATAAATAACTCTCTGGTCAGAGATTCCGTCATGCCTCGCCATCGCTGGTAATGAATACATATGAAACGTACGTGTTTCACGCTTCTCAACAACAGATTCGGTCACCGATGGATTGGTAGAGGCGGACCAATTCTATGGCCTCCGCTCTCCTGACCTCAACCCTCTTGACTTTCATTTATGGGGGCATTTGAAAGCTCTTGTCTACGCAACCCCGGTACCAAATGTAGAGACTCTTCGTGCTCGTATTGTGGACGGCTGTGATACATACGCCATGCGTCAGCGCATCAGGGATTCCATGCGACGGAGGGTGGATGCATGTATCATCGCTAACGGAGGACATTTTGAACATTTCCTGTAACAAAGCGTTTGAAGTCACGCTGGTACGTTCTGTGTTTCCATTCCATGATTAATGTGATTTGAAGAGAAGTAATAAAATGAGCTCTAACATGGAAAGTAAGCGTTTCCGGACACATGTCCACATAACATATTTTCTTTCTTTGTGTGTGAGGAATGTTTCCCGAAAGTTTGGCCGTACCTTTTTGTAACACCCTGTATAAACGGGACCTCTGCGGCCTGACAGCCAGTCGTTGACTCACCTCGGAAGATGTGGCCCGCAGTTGGTAGCGAAACGTCAGGAAGAAGAAGTTTTACAGATCGACCACGGCCTTCCAGCTCGGAACTACTGAAGACGCCACAGGTGAAAGCCTACACGTTACGAATAGCAAACTTCATTCCTTACTTTATGAATGTGTAGTAACTAATGTTGACACATCAGCTGTTTAGTATATTGGTTCACCCAAGTATCACGTAGTCTCCAACGTGCAGTAGCCCATAAGTTACGACAGCTGTGCCAATAAGTGAGCTATGTTTGTTTCGTACTGTTATAGAATAGCTAGCCTTTTCCCCATAGCTTCACCCTTGTATGCATTTGACTCATATATTGAACACACGTCCTCCTCCCTTCTCTGTATCCACCTATTCTTCCCTCCGTCCGTCCACCTCATCTTCCACTCTCTATCTGCCTATCTCTTCCTCCCCATTTCTTTGTCTCTTCATCTCCTCCTCCCTCTCTCTTCGTCGATTTCCTCTAAGTTATCTCTTTCACCATATCATACTCCCCCCTCCCTCTAAGCATATATACCACCCTTTCCATCTCCACATCCCCTCTTTCTTTTCCACCTGCTTACTACCTCTCTACAACTTCGACCAGCCTCGTGCATCTCCCACTCCTGTCCTCTCTCTGTCAACTTTCCCCTCCTACTCGCTCTGTCCATACCCTGCCCATCTTATACCCACCTCAATCTCACCTCAGCCACCTTCATCAGCACATGTAGCTCCTGCAGTGCAGTTCAATAATGTGGGCTGATACTACTCCCATGACATACTTGTAATGGGAAGCAGGCTAAACATAGGGACTTGAAAATCATTTGTTTGTCCCATAAGTACAAGTTTCCATCCAAAGAAGATCGATAAAATAGGCCAATACTACTACAACATGACACACTTGTCATTCAGGGCAGCATACAGTGTAACCATGGTGCACAGGATCCAACAAGCGCCAGCTATAGCTATTATATCCACAATAATAATACAGTGTTTCGTGAATGAGGCGGTCTCTCCCGGCATTTGTTTGTACTGTGGCTGTAACTGTGTTCATTACCAGTTATAGACTCCCAGATACAATTATAGCAAATACCTCGTAGCCACTGTTTTCTTTTTTTTTTTTTTTTTGTCATCAATCCTCTGACTGGTCTGATGCATCCGGCCACGAATTCCTCTCCAGTGCTAACCTCTTCATCTCAGAGTAACATTTGTAAGCTACGTCCTCAATTACTTGCTGGATGTATTCCAATCTCTGTCTTACTCTACAGTTTTTGCCCTCTACGGCTCCCTCTAGTACCACGCAAGTCATTCCCTCATGTCTGAACAGATGTCCTCTCATTCTGTCCCCTCTCCTTGTCAGTGTTTTCCACATGTTCCTTTCCTCTCCGATTCTGTGCAGAACCTCCTCATTTCTTACCTTATCAGTTCACCTAATTTTCAACATTCATCTGTAGCACCACATCTCAAATGCTTTGATTCTCTTCTGTTTCGGTTTTCCCACCGTCCTTGTTTCACTACCAATACAATGATGTACTCCAGACGCACATTCACAGAAATTTCTTCCTCAAATTAAGGCCGATATTTGATATTAGTAGACTTCTCTTGACCAAGAATGCCCTTTTTGCCACTGCTAGTCTGCTTTTGATGTCCGTCTTGCTCCATCCGTCACTGCTTATTTTATTGCCTAGGTAGCAGAATTCCTTAACTTCATCTACTTTGTACCCATCAATCTTGATTTTAAGTTTCTCGCTGTTCTCATTTCTAGTACTTCTCATTACCATAAACACGGGCTACGTTGACCCTAGGGGCCTTCTTTGGCCCAAAAGCAAAATAAAATGAAACAAGTTCTACTGAGCGATTCGTGGCAGTATCTGAAATAGTTTCTGTTGGTTCCGCAAGGTGGTACCTGTGGTGTCACCGCCAGACACCACACTTGCTAGGTGGTAGCCTTTAAATCGGCCGCGGCCCATTAGTATACGTCGGACCCGCGTGTCGCCACTGTCAGTGATAGCAGACCGAGCGCCACCACACGGCAGGTCTAGAGAGACGTACTAGCACTCGCCCCAGTTGTACAGCAGACTTTGCTAGCGACGCCACACTGACAAATACGCTCTCATTTGCCGAGACGATAGTTAGCATAGCCTTCAGCTAAGTCAATTGCTACGACCTAGCAAGGCGCCATCACCAAGTTATATTGAGATGATAATACCGTATCAACAAGACCAATGTTCACCAATTGTGGATTAAAGTTAAGTATTCCAGCAGCTACGTACTTTTCTTTGTAGCATTCATTACGTATCCTGTTTCAGATCTCACGCCAGCCTGCGTGAGTTTAAGCGCGTGCCTTTCGGCTTCCTCTCATTGTGTCTAGGCTGTCTTGCCTAGACACAACAGTACCATCAATCAAGCTGCCTGATGGTTCAAGTGATACCCTGGTTTGTCGCTAGGATGCAGCAACACAAGTTGTGTGTCTAGTGTAAACACTCGGAATTTCAACCTTAAAAACTTCTTCCTGCAGAAAACACATTACTTCAGGAATTTCTAATGTACGTTTTTTAGAACTCTTTCTGGTTGTTTATGTCGTGCTGTAGTTAGAACTCTGCAAAACACAACATGTCTTCCCATTTTCGTGGTAAACTGTAAAGTATGACCTACTTTGGCCCGGCTTTTTTTTTTTTTTTTTGCCAAAGTAGGTTGTACTTTTATAAGCCCGTTATATTTAGCGGTAAAGATCTACAAATAGCTTGCAAAATGGGTACTGTAGTGAATATATTTCTGTTGCACGTGTTTGGTTTCCGTTTGTTCAAGATGCCCTACAACTACGCACATCTTCCTGGAAGCCGAAAATATGCTGACTACAGCAACGAACATCTTCAAACTTGTTTAGAAACCTTCCGATCTGGTGAAATGACACAAAGGCAGGCTGCTGAACATTTCCGAATACCCCAAAGCACTATTTAAAAAAAGTTGAAGAATGCATTTTCACATTCCCCAGACCACCCTAAAATATTTTCGCAAGAAGAAGAATTAGCTTTTGCTAGTCATATCGACAAAATGTGTGAATATGGTTTCCCACTAGATGAACTTGATTTGAAGTACGTCGTAAAATCCTACCTAACTAGACAAGGGAAGACTGTACAATGTTTTTGTAACAATGTTCCAGGGCGTGACTAGGTTAAGTCATTCTTAAAGAGACACCCTCAATTGACAGTCAAGTTTTCGTCTAATATCAAACGAAATCGAGCTCAGATTGATGAAAAAATAATAACAGAGTACACTGACAATTTGAAAGAGGCAGTCAGTGATGTATCGCCAGATAAAATTTATAACTACGACGAGACTTGTATGTCAGATGACCTTGGAAAGAAAAGACGCTGCAGGTTCCCAGAACGGATAATGAATCCCACCAAATCTAACATAAGTGCCACGTTCTGTGGTAATGCCAATGGTGACTCGTTGCCTCCTTATGTTGTATATAAAGGAGAGCATTTATGGAGTATGTCGACTGAAAACGGCCCTGTAGGGGCACGATGTAACAGGACAAAACAACGATGGACTGATGGTGCAACTTTTGAGGACTGGTTTTCAACACATCTACTTTCTGTTCTAGAAAAATAATAAGGCAAAAAATTTGTCATCGGTGACAATCTCAGTTCACATATAAGTGAGAATGTTCTTAAACTTTGTGTAGAGAACAACATCTAGCTTGTCTGTCTGCCTCCGAACTCTTCGCATTTAACACAGCCACTTGATTTAGCTTACTTTAGGCCTCTCAAAATGAAATGGAGACAAGTTCTTGCAGAGTGGAAGCAATCAGTCAGTGGCAAAGCTGCATCCACTCTATCAAAAGACATTTTCCCAAGATTGTTAAAAAAGGCCTTACACAGCATAGAGTCTAATGTACTGGATAATCTTTTTGCTGGATTTAAAAAGGCTGGAATAAGCAAAGAAGAGATTGTCAAGCGATTGCCATGATACAATGCTTCTGTTAACCTTGATTTAATAAGACAAACATCTATCGAACACCTTAAGGAAAAAAGACAAGAAGTTGTTCAGCCGCGAACAACAAAATATCTTCAATTGAAATCATTCAGTAATAACAAAAACAGCAGAATGAAATAGACTTGAGAAAGAAAGTAAAAGAAGCTTTGAAAAACCAGAAAAAATTGTAAGGAAAAGAAGAAACTACAAAAAAATTAGATGGAAGCAAAAAGAAAAGAAGGGGTAAAAGATCGCCAAACCTTTCATCAAAAATTGACGATGATGACAATTTCAGCTTAGTCTCCTCATGTCACAGTGACCTGGTTTTTTCCAGCAGAGATGAAGGCTCTTTTAGTGTCAATGAACCAGATAAACCAATTAACCTAGACGATTCAAGACCCAACTGCAAATGCTGAAGGCCCAAAGGAAGCAATGAAGACTTGAAGGAACTTGTAGAAAAGTACAAATTTGTTGTTGTTCATTGGTACAGACTCTGATTCTCAGGGTTGGTGCTCCCTGTGGCAGAGGAGGGAGCGACAGTGGACTGTATGGCGCGGACCAAGAAATTTTGGAAGTGCCCAAGAAAAGGACACGTTATTTGACCAGTGCTGTGACATTGTAAAAGTTATTCAGCCACCGAAGCTCATAAAAAGAGGCCTTTTTAAGATTGATTTCACTTAAACATAAAAAATTCCTTTTTTGGAAGAACTTTAACTTTATTTAAATTTTTTTTTACACTTTGACTTACCTATTTATTTTTAACTTGGAGTAAAATATTACTATAATCATAAAATAACGTGTGTTTTTAAATACCCAGGTCTTTCTTTGTCACTTACCTTCATACCACGCTGTTTCTACTGAAAAACTACCTTGGTCCAAAGTTACCCTATCTTTAGGGTAACATTGGCCGAAAATAAAAAAATTTTAAAAAATAGAAAAAAATAGGTCAAAAAGTGTGCAGCATCTAAAATACAAGATGTTATAGTTCTATAAAAAGGTTACCAGAACTTAAATTAAGTAAAAAATTATTTTTTTGAGGGGTAAATCGTCTGAAATTGTTCAAAAGTGGGCCAAAGTAGCCCTTGTTTACGGTATCTTCGTCTTTCTTCGATTTACTCTCAATCCATACTCTGCACTCATTAGACTGTTCATTCCATTCAGCAGATCACGTAATTCCTTCACTTTAACTCAGGAGAGCACTGTCGTCAGCGAATCATATCATTGATATCCTTTCACCTTGAATTTTTATTCCATTCCTGAGCCTTTCTTTTATTTCCATCATTGCTTCCTCGATGTACTGATTGAACAGTAAGGACGAAAGGCCTTTTTAATACGAGCACTTCGTTCTTGATCGTCCACTTTTATTATTCCCTCTTGGCTGTTGTATAAATTGTATATAATTCTTCTCTCCCTATAGCTTACCCCTACTTTTTTCAGAATTTCGAACCATTTTACACTGTCGAACACTTTTTCCAGGTCGGCAAATCCTATGAACATGTCTTGATTTTTCTTTAGTCTTGCTTCCATTATCCACTGTAACATCAGAATTGCCTCTCTCGTGCCTTTATCTGTCCTAAAGCCAAACTGATCTTCATCTAGCGCATCCTCAATTTTCTATTCCATTCTTCTGTATATTATTCTTATAAGCAACTTGGATGCATGAACTATTAAGCTGACTGTGCGATAATTCTCGCACTTGTCAGTTCTTGCCGTCTTCGGAATTGTGTGAACGATGGTATGTTGCCTGACTCATATATTCTACACACCAACGTGAAAAGTCGTTTTGTTGCCACTTCCCTCAATGATTTTAGAAATTCTGATGGAATGTTATCTATCCCTTCTGCCTAATTTGATCTTAGGTCCTCCACAGCTCTTTTAAATTTTGATTCTAATACTGGCTCCCCTTCGTCTTCTAAATCGACTCCTGTTTCTTCTTCTATCACATCAGACGAATCTTCCCCCTTATAGAGGCTTTCAATGTATTCTTTCCACCTATCCGCTCACTTCCCTGCATTTAACAGTGGAATTCCCGTTGGACTCTTAATGTTGTCACCATTGCTTTTAATGATACCGAAGGTGGTTTTGACTTTCTTGTATGCTGTGCCAGTCCTATAGACAATCATTTCTTTTTCGATGTCTTCATATTTTTCCTGCAGCCATTTCGTCTTAGCTTCCCTGCACTTTCTTTTTATTTCATTCCTCAGCTACATGTATTCAAGATTCCTGAGTTTCCCGGAATATTTCTGTACTTCTTTCATCTATCAATTGAAGTATTTCTTCTGTTGCTAATGGTTTCTCACAGTTACCTTCTTTGTACCTATGTTTTCCTTCCCGACTTCTGTGATGACCCTTTTTGGAGATGTCCATTCCTCTTCAACTGTACTGCCAACTGAGTTATTCCTTATTGCTGTATCTATAGCCTTAGAGAACATCAACTGTATCTTGTCATTCCCGAGTACTTACGTATCCCACTTCTTTGCGTATTGATTCTTCAGCCTACTCTTCATCACTACCATATTGTGATCTGAGTCTATATCTGCTCCTGGGTATGCCTTACATTCCAGTATCTGATTTGGGAATCTGTGTCTGACCACGATGTAATCTAACTGAAATCTTCCCATATCACCCGGCTTTTTCCAAGTATACCTCCTCTGCTTGTGATTCTTGAACAGAGTATTCGCTAGTACTAGCTGAAACTTGTTACCAAACTCAATTAGTCTTTCTCCTCTTTCATTCCTTGTCCCAAGCCCATATTCTCCCGTAACCTTTTCTTCTACTCCTTCCCCTACAACTGCATTCCAGTCGCCCATGACTATTAGATTTTCGTCCCCCTTTACATACTGCATTACCCTTTCAATATCCTCATACACTTTCTCTATCTGTTCATCTTCAGCTTGCGACGTCGGCATGTATACCTGAACTATCGTTGTCGATGTTGGTCTGCTGTCGATTCTGATTAGAACAACCCGGTCACTGAACTGTTCACAGTAACACACCCTCTGCCCTACCTTCCTATTCATAACGAATCCCACTACCGTTATACCATTTTCTGCTGCTGTTGATATTACCCTACACTCATCTAACCAGAAATCCTCGTCTTCTTTCCACTTCACTTTACTGGTCCCTACTATATCCAGACTAAGCCTATGCATTTCCCTTTTCAGATTTTCTAGTTTCTACTACATTCAAGCTTCTGACATTCCACGCCCCGACTCGTAGAACGTTATCTTTTCGTTGATTACTTAATCTTTTCCTCATGGTAACCTCCCCCTTGCCAGTCCCCTCCCCTTTGCCAATGGAGAGAGCATCATGACACTTATCCAATTACAGTCCACATGTCCTGTGTATACACGTTCGTGTCTTTAATGCAGTGGTTTCCATTGCCTACTGCATCCTCATGCCGCTGATCATTGCTGATTCTTCCGCCTTTAGGGGCAGTTTTCCACCCCTAGGACAAGAGAGTGCCCTAATCCCCTGTCCGCTCCTCCACCTTCTTTGACAAGGCCGTTGGCAGATTTAGGGTGATTTCTTATGCCGGAAGTCGTCGGCCTCCGATGCTGATCATTAATCAAAATTTAGGTAGCGGCGGGATTCGAACCCGGGACCGGAAACATTTTGACTATGAATCAAAGACGCTACCTCTAGACCACAGTGTTTATGAAGATTAATAGGCAGTAATGTTGGGCCGATATCACATTGGCATTTTCGGAAGCGATCTGATCATGCCTTCGCTAAAATTTTATGCAATGCCTTTGTCTGGGTCCATCAATTCCTGGCATATGTATGTTAGTTTCGGTAACATTTGACGTTTAAATTTGCTGTGTAATTCCACTGGTATCCATTTGGGCCAGGTGACTTGTATTCCGGTCTTTCTTCAGTGCATTGTCTTACGTCAATTCAGCCAGAAAGCTAATTTCCTCCACATGGTCGATCTTGCTGGCTATTTCCAGCAGTAGCTCTTCCATCGCTGCCCGTTGCTGGGACGGAGCAGCGTAAAGCTTTTCATAACATCTCTTCAGCTTAGCTTTAATCTCTTTCTGTTGCAGCAGCAGTCATCTATCACCGCTGTTGGTAGTTCAGTGATGAGCTTCCTACGGCTACGCATTCGCTCCCTAATCACCTGATACAAGTAAGGTTGTTCATTTGGGACATCATTTGGAAGTCGTGCTCTAATCCGGCACCCTTCTAACTTTTTCCCGTGTCAACGCCGTAATCGTGGCCTTTACCCGTTGTATTTTCTGGTTACTGTAGACTCACAGTGATCTCTGACCGGAATGAGTCAGGGAGGACTTGGAAATAGAAGTTCACTGCACAGTTGCACCATTCGATTCTTTCACGGGAGTATATCATGAGGGCCTTCCTGATCGCCGGGTTTTCACAATTTAGGCACCACTCCAGCGCCGAGGCATTTTGAGTTCTTTGATAAGCTGCCCATGCAGTGTGAAATGCTTCAAGGCATTCCATTTCGTCCAAGAGCAAGATGTCCAGCTTCCAGTATCCCATCCCACAGTACGTCCCTTGTCTTTGGAGATTTATTGTACAAATGTACACCGCGTGGTCAAAAAAACTGTCGGCCGTTATCTCTGTCGGAAAAAGTTTGTGACTTAACGGTGGTGTAACGTAAATGCGGTCAAGTCTGCTTGCGGAATGTTTAAATCCTGGTCAGCGCCATTCACGTGCCCCCAGATCCCGGAAGTAGTTAAAATGGAACGTCTGGTCTTTCGGGCCAGGAGGCTATTGTAGTCACTCCCGAAGATAATGTGGTCGTAACTGCCAGCAAATAATGGGGACATTTCTCCTTTGAAAAAGTCCACCCGTTTACGCCTGCTGCAGAGCCCGAAAGGGCGTAGATGTTAGTAAAGCTTGCGTCCTGTACGATGAGCGTAATACCTCCGGCTGGTGTCAGGTACTAAATGGTTCAAATGGATCTGAGCACTATGGGACTCAACTTCTTAGGTCGTCAGTCCCCTAGAACTTAGAACTACTTAAACCTAACTAACCTAAGGACGTCACACATATCCATGCCCGAGGCAGGACTCGAACCTGCGACCGTAGCGGTCGCGCGGTTCCGGACTGAAGCGCCTACAACTGCTCGGCCACTCTGGCCGGCGTGTCAGGTACTCCGCGTCTTTCGCCACTATTCCTTCCTTTGTATAAGTACTGCTGTTTCTGGATGAGTGAGAACTGTATATCCACTAATCAATTAATCTTGTGAAGGTCCACGTTTGTCATATCTTGCGGCGTACAGCATGTCACATAAAGTCTGGAGTTTCAGGCTGTTGCTTTTACTGTAGTTACTGATGTATGCTTGTGCAGGCATCATTCTTTGAGGGGAGGCTGAGTGTTCCAGAGGCCGCTATTTAGTTTTTCTCACATAGGAGGATCATTTCTCCGTCCATGTGAGCTTTGACACCGCGCTGTTCCCTATCCAGACACCTATTGTCGTTACTTCATTCGTGGCTTCACCCGACAGACCACATTCCACTTCATCCGCCCAGCTGCCTGTCGTTCTGAGGCACCTCGGCGTCTTCTCGCGGCTGTGTTGATGCACGGGTAGCCTTTCAGTGTTGTTCCTTGTTTCCTGTTCTATCTGCATTTTCTTTCTCGGTCGACTCAGGGATGGCTGCCGCATAAGGCACGTCGTGGGTTCGTCTTCGTGGTCATCCTATGTTCCTCCTAGGCATTTCCTCCTTTCAGGCATTTCCCTTGCTTTTTGGCACGTCTTCGGGGCCACTATCCGATTTTTTTCTATTTTTGTGGTGAGTGCTGCGGTCTGCCAGCGTCATCATCTGAGAGTGTGCTCGGCTGCGGCGGCTTCGGTCTTCCAACTGCTGTCGCCCGATATGTTCAACAGCAACCTCTTTGAGCTGGTCTACTCCATCACTGGTCGCCCGTCGATCCGTCGATTCAGTGGATGATTCTATCACCTCTTTGTGATGGGTGCCCATCGGTGTAACGCGTCTCCCGGTGGCTGTCACTCCTTTATCCTCTTCCTTGGCTTGTAAAGTTTTTGTTGCCATCCCCCTGACTGCTGTAACGTAAGTCACTGACCAACTACAACTCCCACTGGTAACTGGGCCACACTCTTCTGCACACATACTCAGATCGTACACGTCTTGAACTCGTACGTGGTTGTCCTTCAAAAAAACTATTGCATTACATCCACAGACAAAATATATGACGGGACATGTCGCTGGAGGTCAATCTTAACTTTGTAGCAGCATCACCACACAGCAGTTTTCATGGCGTAAGTCACAGGCAGAAGGGCCACTGGCCAACCTAAGTGTTATGCGTGTTGTTGTTGTTGTGGTCTTCAGTCCTGAGACTGGTTTGATGCAGCTCTCCATGCTACTCTAACCTGTGCAAGCCTCTTCATCTCCCAGTACCTGCTGCAGCCTACATCCTTCTAAATCTGCTTAGTGTATTCATCTCTTGGTCTCCCTCTACGATTTTTACCCTCCTTGCTGCCCTCCAGTACTAAATTGGTGATCCCTTGATGCCTCAGAACATGTCCTACCAACCGATCCCATCTTCTAGTCAAGTTGTGGTGTTACGCGTATGTGAGGCAAAGTGGCGCATTAGCAAAACAGAGGCACACAGCCGAGTATAAATAGATGTCGTTTTCTAACAAGATTCATTCAAGTATGGCAGCTCTCCTGGACGGCATACCGTGTCACACCACCACCTACACGTAGCAGCAGATGGGACACCAGCGTTCCAGTCCATGGTGGGTCGTTGGTTCGACACCGTGAGGCCAACGTGGGGTCCGTAGCCAGCCAGCCAGCGGCGGGCCGCTCCACGGGTCACTACCATGGGCAGCCGTCCTGCTTTCCAACACATGCCGGTGACAACCGGGGCGAGGGTCGCAGTCTCATCTGCGGATAGCAGCCGCTTGTCACTGCCACGTCCTAAGTCACGCCAGCGAAGGAACACGGCGTAGACTATCTTGCAGTTGTCAGTGGGTTGCTCATCAGTTCCTCAGAGTGGCGCGGGGGCAATGAGGAACGACGACGCAACTCAGCAGGTGTACAAGACCGGCTCGACACAGCATTGCATTACACGGGCCGCTGGGGTGCTTCTTCAGCATTGCGGGGCCCTGTGACACAGACCAAGAGGAACGAGGGCACTGTAGCTAAAAACAATAAATCACTTGGAAAGTTCTCACCAAGTTTTAATACGACACCTCCTGGCACCCACTCACTATAACTTGTATGACACCGTTAGGATAGGGAAGATTTGGAAACTTGTCCATTTTTCCATCGTGTTACTCAGGGCTGTGCCAGATGTGTTTAAAACTGGACTGATTTGCTCTTTAGCCACTTTGAAGAGAAGTTCAATTATCCTTATAGTCTTGATCCTAAATCCCGTAGTTTCCGCTGTTACCTCCCCCACGTTCCATCACAGTGGCTGAATTTAAAACGTCCTTCCGTTAAGACTACGACTCTTTCACAGCGTTCTGTGTTTATCATCTTCACATAGACCGTGCGACTAACTATCGACAAGAGAATCCCGATCGTTTCTGAAAGCTTAGTTTTATCACATCTCGCAAAGACATCTCTATTTTTAAAGGCATTGCTCGTGCATGGTGGTCATCAAAAGCAAATTTCAGAGTGTCCTTACGGAACTGGGACGCTATCGGTACTTCAGTATTACATAAAACATGTTCTAGCAACTTCTTTTCCCGCCAAGTTTACTCACCACTCGCCTCGTCGCTCGGCTCGTAGTGGCAGGGACCTGATCAGCATACATGAAATGTATTCGCAGTTGTGAATATGAACAACCATCAGCTGTATAATGGAATGACGACAATGAAAATTTGTGCCAAATTGGTGCTCGAAGCCTGCTGTCCCGATTACCGCGACGCTCGCTTTACCATTTGGCTGTTCGACCACGACTCACGGCCACACCCAAACTTCCATATGTCGTCAACCATGTGTCAACAACCTGTACCGTACATCCATTATGTATATTCCCGTACAGGTGGGGTATTTCATTTGAAAATCGCTTGCACGGTGTCGACGGATAAATATGATATTGCAGTGCCTGTGTTGTTACGAATTATGTTGCAGACTCCCTTCGGACATGCGTGCACCGTAAGTCTGAGCAGCGCACCAGCCATAAGCAAACGAGACTTGCTACCCCACAACATAGAAGAATTCATTAATATGATTAAGGAGTCTAAATATGCTAAAGCTTTTTATGATATGGAAGTGGAAGAGATTAAACCTTTAGGCACCAAAGCAAATTCTTTGCGTCTCTTTGTTTTACCACATTCATTTGTCCCTAAATTATGAACGTGTCATAGACGTATTCTTACTTTGCTGCTCTTAGTCGCAGTGGCAAGTGTCAGTGGAATCTGGTTGCAATACGGCGTGTGGTCTCACTACACAAGGCAATCAGTCTACGAAAAATTTATCAGCAGAGTTCATGCGTGACTGTGTGTGTCCACAGATAAAAAGTTGTGAACTGGTTCTTGATATACTTACTCGTATATGAACAGATTATTGCTGGTCCTACTGTGAAGTTTCTAAGTCCATATAGATAGCAAAAGAGGACGGTGGCTATAACAGGCTTGTGTCCGTGGAAGAATTCTTTAAAAAATGTCTGTCTAAATAAACAGTAAAAAACTTGTCTGGCCATCCTTCTGTTGCTGATGTAACTAAAGCGGTAAGATAGACGTCCATGGAACAATTTTCGTATATTGTTTGCGTTGTCTTTTTGTGTACTTAGTGAATAATAATAATGATGACAGAACACAGTGAATGGTCGTTCGGCCTAATTGTCGAATACCACTTTCGAGAATATTAACCACTGCTAGCAAGATGTTTGTGTCCAACATATAGTTCTCAAAAAAGAGGTAAAAGGAATCATGTGTACAGGAAATAGATGTATTGTGTATCAGGCTTTCGGTTTATCGCAAATACCATTCATTTATTTGGTCCGGAGCTCTAGTCTTTCCATTCACGTAGCCAAGTTTAAGGCGAATTATACAGCTTTTTACAGTAAATGTTATGCCTCTTAATCGCTGTCAAGTGGATGCTGGATAGCTTAATACGCATAAACTTCCCAGAGCTGTAGCACTCTTGCAAGGAAAATCACTTTACCTGCATTCTGCAGGTGTTTGGGGAATCTCATGCAGCTGCAGCTTGGCCGATATTAGAGGATAGGCCGTGCAGTTGGAAAGAATTACATTAAACACTTGCGATATCATAAGCATGTCAGAGGAGATAACACTAGATCAATACGCCACATCTGACGTTAGTCATAAGTCTCCTGGAAATATCCTAATTATGGCCGTCCGTCGTCAATCAGCGCCACGGGCACACTGCGGTTAACCGGAAGTCGCCAGTTCGAGTTAAAGAGCAGTGCATGGGTAGTGACATTCATAGGTCTATGCGTTTGTCTGTCTACGTTTGTTTCTTATCTACATAAGTAGCAATCAGCGCCCACTAATGTTCAGAGGCCTCTGCCAACCTCTTACACTGTTCTCCAGTCCTGTTGTCACTATGGCGGACCACCACATGATTGCTACTAATCTCGTTATCAGCAAAGTCGTCTTCCCTTCCCGCTTTTCCTTTGACGATCACTCTGTTGTTAATTATGTTGTTAATTATAGCAACATCCACACAATTTCGATTCGCATCCAAGTGCTACATCGTATACGACGGAAACCGGGGTAATATTATAAACCCCATGCAGAAATTGGAGACATTATGCCACAGAAGGGTTGATACAACTTCATTTCTCAGCGAGACATCGTAATGCATTTTTGTAATGGGAGTGCCAAGTGAAATAATAGTTCAGTACTGGTGGCGGGCAATATCAGGAGGCACATAACAGCGCATCTTGAGACAACATTTTGCCTATCTAGACCAGTGACAGCCAGATACAGCGAATCAAGATTTTCACAACATTCATCAGGGCTTGAAACTTCCAGACAGATTAAAATTGTGCGCCAGACCGAGATTCAAACTTGGGACCTTTGCCTTTCTCGGACAAGTGCTCCAGCGACTGAGCTACTCAAGTAGACTCACGAACCTGTCTTCAGAGCTTTACGTCAGCTAGTACCTTATGCCATTATCTCCTCATCTACACCACGGTATGCAATGACTATATCGAATCTGAATACCCACTAATTTTAGGAAAGACACATTGAGATGCAAACGACTAAGTTCTATCTCAATCTGCAAGGATTTGCATTGCTGGCGCAACTTGTTTTTAGATGTCCGTAAAAAGCTTCGTTTATTACAGTTAATATTTTCTGACAAATATGTGATCAAGTAACGTAGTATTATTGATATGATAGTGTGGGTGTTTGTACGTACAAAAATATTCGTTACATACTTAGTTGTTCATTGTTAGTCGAATAAATTTATCGTTAACCTGTTGAGAAAATGTAACCACAGCTTCTAAACACCTTAGGATAATTTCTACTAAGTATAGCCGTACGAATCTATAATATTTCTTTCGCTCAACGAGTAATGGTTCTCTCTGTTGGGAAGTTCAACTCCCCAGAAATTTCTTTCTTAGCTGGGTACTTTCTCTGAGATAAGACGCTTTATCTTCTACTGCTTTCTGAAGAAGAAAAATGTTTGAATTGTAGAACATCCGATATGCAGACAGAATAGTGAAATCCCCTGCTATACCCGCAGGACAGGACAGATAGTTTAATTTGTGGAAAGGGGCCAAAATAAGTGGCTGTCAGTTGCAGTCGAACATACTACTTTATTCATTTGACATACAAGAGTAAAGAAAACATTAAAAATAGAGCAAGCCAAACATTAATTTTAGAACTTAATTCCCGGCCAAATGCGCCATTCAATCTCACGCCTCAAGGGCAAACAACTTTAATTTAAAACCGGCTGATGGCCAATCACTTAAAACTCAAAAACAAGAATTTGAAAAAGGCAGAAGGCGTCATCTTAAAACATTTCTCTAAATTAGGCTGAAGGCCCAAACGATCTCATGCCCTAAGGGCAAAACAACTTTAATTTGAAGTCGGCTAGATGCCATACATAAACAAACAACAAGGACAAATAAGAGAAGGCAGCACATCAAACGGCGCTCAGAAGTTTCCAAGGGTCGGCCTGGAATTCAAACACTAACGCTGGCGTAGGTGACACGGGCCAACAATTCCCAATGCGACGGCAACCCAGCCGACAGACAGTCAACGGACCATGCGACAGGATAACTTCCGCTCCACCCGACCAGCACACAACGGGGAGTTCAATGGAACAACGCAGAAGGTATCGGCTACATGATGTGACTGTATGGTCTAAATACAATAGGAAATTATAGTCTAGCAAATAACCATTATGTGTCTGCCTCCGTAGCTGTGTGGTCAGCGTAGATGGCTGTCATGCAGACTATCTGGGCTCGATTCCCAGTACTGTAAAGGATTTTTCCTTGGTGGGAGCAATGGTACGGGGTGCCCTCAGTCCCGTGACGCCACTTGAGAAGTTACTTAAAGGACCACATGTCCGTCCATAACGCTGCATCACGCCTCAAGGCACAGGTTGACACGGCGGCCGGTAGACATCCCTCGGCCCTTCAAGACCTGAAGAGGAGTTCGTCTTTTATATAACCACTGTGAAAGGAAGCTCTGATGATTAATTCGGCTCCTTAAGGCTAGTGTTCTAAGAAGAATTAAAGGTACTTGCGGCAAGTTAGGACACGGTAGCCCTAGCTGAAGTACATGCCGCTGGTCTTAGTCAATAGTTGAACTTGCGTGGAGTTGGTTATCAAAAGATCGTTTTCGAAAGCTGTGATGCGAACTTTCTGCTCTGGGCAGGGACACGCCTGCGCATACTAGGAAGTGTATTTAGGGAGCGAACTTGGCCAAGTTCCATCAGCGAGCCGAGTTAGTTACGGTGGTTCCGGTGTAAATCGAGAGCGGATGACAGATGGCCGCACCAGCTGCGGCGCTCTCACCACTAACGGCTGCTGCGTCCGCGCACAGATTACAGACGTTATATCTCTCGAGTATCGAAAGTTGACGACCATAACGTTAGAAAATATATCGGCTCAACCACTTGTTTATAGTGTAAAACACTAAGACTGACGCGTTTCGGAAGTCAAGCTTCCATCATCAGAATAATAAAAAGTAAAAGAACCTGTTAAAACTCGCTACAATGGAACATGCACCAGGCACAATAAAATCGATAATAAAATTAAAACTTCGTGGCTACTTCCCTTGTTGCACCCGTGGCACATAGTCGTCAAAATATAAAAAACTCTAAAATGGTGTCGCCTATGGTGTTCAACATCTAACCACATCGCTCTCTCCTCTATCGTTGTAAACCGCCCGTGCGTCATTGTTGATACCACACACCACGTAGCCAAACACGACACTGAAACGCGAGTGGGCTCACGCGCAAGTAAACAAGGAAGTCACAGAGATGTCTATACAAACATATAACGTATACATGTTCCAAGGACCTCATGAAATGATGGTATCCTGCCAATTGCTAAAAATATAGTTACTAAAAGAAACCAGTGAAATGTTTGAAAAAGTTATTTGTATCGCCATTTAGCTGTTCATTCAGTGTGTTATGATTATCCACGCTATGTATCGTAATTTCCAGCTGTTCTAGTAGATCCAGCTTTTTGCCTTTGTCCTTTCTATGTAAAATAACGAGATCCTGATCTATTCCCAACATGGTGTGTCCCGTTTCCCAAATATACGTGGCTACAGCTGACTTTTCGAAATTATTAAGCGGGAAAGCATCACTACGTTCTTTGTAACGTACTTTAAAGGACCTACCAGTCTGGCCTACATAGCTTGCCTTGCACGTGTTACACTGAATTTTATAGACCCCAGCTCTCTCATATTTATCGCTTTTCTGCTGTAAATTATTTCTTAGTTTAAACCGCAGCGTATTATTGGTCTGAAAAGCGTTATCAACTTTAAAAGGTTTGAAAATGTTAGCCACTTTTTGCGAAATATCGCCGCTATGGATAAAATCAAAATTGACGACCACTTTAATACATTTCTTTACCATGCATAATCGATAGACATACACGATCGATATAGATGTTTAGTCGAAAAAATGTAAGGCAAGGACCCAACGGTGAGCGAACGATTCATCTCCGTCTCTCGACCTAAATTAATAAACATTCAAAGAGTAAGTAGCAGCAATGATACATAAATTTTGCATAACCGAGTATTTATTTATTTATTTATTAGCTTAACGCCCGCTGTTTCGCTAGCCTAGAGAGATTATTTTCCTTGTCGTGGTGACTGTTAAATAGTTTTCACACATTACAACACCTTTTAAAATATTCTCGACAATTAAGGCCATACAAGCGTAGTCTTTCCCGAATGGTCATCTGACCAAAAAGCAATTTTTAGAGCTGAAGTCGGACGTCTTTGGTAATCCTGCCTTTTGAGTTTGAGTTCTTGTAATATTTCCAAAAAAATCTTTCATCTCCAAACACATATTTCTTCAGAACTCAAATACCAATTTTCATAAGTTTAATTTTTAAAGTGTTTTAATATAGCAAAAGATTTTCAGAAAGTGTTTCATTTCCTATGTCGACCCCTGATGGGTTGAATTTCCAGAAAACACGAAAACGTGTATTTTTTTATTTCCAACCCAGAAACCAAATACAAATTTTCGGATATTTAGCTTCAAAAAACTCAAGGCGTTTGATACAGTTACCCACAGTCGTTTAATGAACAAAGTAAGAGCATATGGACTATCAGACCAATTGTGTGATTGGATTGAAGAGTTCCTAGATAACAGAACGCAGCATGTCATTCTCAGCGGAGAGAAGTCTTCCGAAGTAAGAGTGATTTCAGGTGTGCCGCAGGGGAGTGTCGTAGGACCGTTGCTATTCACAATATATATGAATGAGCTCGTGGATAACATCGAAAGTTCACTGAGGCTTTTTGTGGATGATGCTCTAGTACATCGAGAGGTTGTAACAATGGAAAATTGTACTGAAATGTATGAGGATGTGCAACGAATTGACACATGGTGCAGGGAATGGCAATTGAATCTCAATGTAGACAAGTTTAATGCGCTGCGCATACACAGAAAGAAAGATCCTTTGTCATTTAGCTACAATATAGCAGGTCAGCAACTGGAAGCAGTTAACTCCATAAATTATCTGGGAGTAGGCATCAGGAGTGACATAAAATGGAATGACCATATCAAATTAATCGTCGGTAAAGCAGGTGCCAGACTGAGATTGATTGGAAGAATCCTAAGGAAATGCAATCCGAAAACAAAGGAAGTAAGTTACAGTACACTTGTTCACCCACTGCCTGAATACTGCTCACCGATGTGAATCCGTACCAGATAGGGTTGATAGGGTTGATAGAAGATCCAACGGAGAGCAGCGCGCTTTGTTACAGGATCATTTAGTAATTGTGAAAGCGTCACGGAGATGATAGATAAACTCCAGTCGAAGACTCTGCAAGAGAGGCGCTCAGTAGCTCGGTACGGGCTTTTGTCAAAGTTTCGAGAACATACCTACACCGAGGAGTCAAGCAGTATATTGCTCCGTCCTACGTATATCTCGCGAAGAGACCATGAGGATAAAATCAGAGAGATTAGAGCCCACACAGAGGCACACCGACAATGTTTCTTTCCACGAACAATACGAGACTGGAATAGAAGGGAGAACCGATAGAGGTACTCAAAGTACCCTCCGCCACACATCGTCAGGTGGCTTGCGGAGTATGGATGTAGATGCAGATGTGTTAAGTTTCCAAGAAAGCTGAAACACGTGTTTCTTCATTTCTAACTGAGAAACCAAACAAATTTTCGTAGTTCTAGCTTCAAAGTTTCCATAATAGCGTCATAGTTTCAAAAAAATCTTTCCTCCCCTATTTCAACGCCTGACACAATTTCATATAAAGGAAAACCTTCTTAAAGGACGCCTACATCATAAGATCAACAGCCTCTCTAGATTTCAAGTTTGTATGCTTAGCGGTTCGGGCTGGCGGTAATGAGCCACTCGTTGAGGTCATTGCCCTTTGTATGTATAGATTTATTTATTTCACCTGATCTGATTAGGACCAACAAGCTGTCTCTTACATAGGACCAGGTTTTCACACATACAGTACCCTTTTCTCACCATAGTTACGTAAGACATACCAATTTTGATATGAAAAACAGTATTAAAATGATGTGAGTGTCTATGGTGACAATGTGAGTAAATAAAACTGACTGTGAACAAATAACGTTAATAGTGGCAGTGCTTGTACTACTGATACTGCACCCACTAGTAGTGATAACAGTAAAAATAATAATAATGACAATAACAATGTTAGTGGCAGATATAAAAAAAATTATGGGTGTAGAAAATAGATGTTTTCTGATATAGCAAGTTCTGAGGAAATGAAATTTACGGAGACGGCATCAGACAAGGGTACTCATTGGAGAAAAGGATGTGCAAGTGTAACGAGTGTCTAGAGGGACAATGGCAATCATTATTGTTAGTGGATACGCCATTAACTGTCTTCTGAAGCTGGAGATGTTATTCAGTTCTGTAATATAATGTGAGAGTTTATTTCAGAGTCGGTTTCCTGCTATGGAGAAGGACTTCGCGAACGATGGAGTGGGACAGAAGGATTTTTGTCTGATAGGGTGTTTCTGCCATGTTCTTCAGACAAGAGCATTAAGGCGGAGGAGAGACATGGTGGAAAATTTACGTTGATAAGAGAGTAGGAGAAGGCGGAGGGTACGGAAATCTCTGCGCTTGTCTGCACGCAGTCAGTGTAACCGTGCATATGACGGTGAGATATGTTCAAAGAATCGAACATCAGAGATATAACGGACACAGGCATTCAAACCAGTTACAGACGTCCTGCGCTTTCCTGAGAAAGGCCTTGCAGGACAACGTCAATGTAGTCAGTAACTGGAAGAATAATTCGTACAAATTTCTTTCCATGGTCAAGACGGAAGGGCTTTTCATATTTTTGTAGGGACTGGAGAGATGCTAGTGCCGTCATGCACACGGCAGTCACGTGCTCAGTCCAATTTAGATTTTCATCTGTTATTACTCCTACACTTTTTTCTGAAGTAGACAAGTTGATATTTGTCCCATTTGTGGTTAAAGATGGTTGGAATTTCCGGTACGTCGACCTAATGGCATTTGGATGGGTTGACATTTAACCTTAAATCTTGCGCCCAATTTGATAGTTCACACGGGTCGGTATTGAGATTATCTATAGCTGTCTTCAGATTTATTGGTTTTGCACTTAGATACAACTGTAGTTCATCAGCGTACATGCGGTATTTTCAGAAGGACAAGACTTGTGACACATCATTGACATACATCGAAAAGCGGCAGGGCGGTCAGTATTGCCTCGTACGCTGCCTGTCAACCACCTTCTCGTGGCACGGTTCTATGCTATTCCCTTCATTTTAACTATGGCTTACCACTTTTAACGCGCGATTTGTTTATAATTTAAAGTGAGCGATTGGGAGTGGCTCAAGGCAGTTACTGTTCCTCTATGAGTTGTTAAACAGAACGTCTGTCACCTAAGGATGCGTCTTCAATCAACGCGAAATGGGTCGTGACTTTGAATAAAAGTATTTTCCGGCCACCACTGCGGATCATCTCATTCAAAATGTGGAAATTTAAAATAACAATGAAAAGAGTATAGGATCTAATAACTAACCCTGGGATGACCTGTACTACCTCCCTCCATTGTGACTTTATGGTGCTGGATGTGACGCATTTATGGCAAAATGTCAAGTATGATCGAAACCATTGCACTGCACTTGGCGAGAAATTTCGACTGCTGTGTTTGCATATAAAATGTCGTAAGTCGACAGTCAAAGGCTTCGTTAAAGTCTATGAAGCACAGGATAGTCGCCTTTCGTACATCCATGGCAAGCTTCAGGTTATCTGTCACCTTTAATAAGGCACCAGTTCTGCTGCGGTGTTTACAGAAATCTGATTGGTAATCATCTAGTAGGTTGTTTGTAGCTAGGTGGCTTGTTCTGGGGTCAAGGACTATACAGGGTGGTCCATTGATCGTCACCGGGCCAAATATCTCACTAAATCAGCGTCAAACGAAAAAACTACAAAGAATGGAACTCGTCTAGCTTGATGGGGGAAACCAGATGGCGCTATGGTTGCCCGGCTAGATGGGGCTGCCATAGATCAAACGGATATCAACTGCGTTTTTTTAAATAGGAACCCCCATTTTTTATTACATATTCGTGTAGTATGTAAAGAAATATGAATGTTTTAGTTGGACCACTTTTTTCGCGTTGTGATAGAGGGCGCTGTAATAGTCACAAACATATGGCTTACAATTTTAGACGAACAGTTGCTAACAGTTAGATTTTTTATATTAAAATACAGAACGTAGGTGCGTTTGATCATTTTATTTCGGTTGTTCCAATGTGATACATGTACCTTTGTGAACTTATTTCTGAGAACGCATGCTGTTACAGCGTGATTACCTGTAAATACCACATTAATGCAATAAATGCTCAAAATGATGTCCGTCAACCTCAATGCTTTTGGCAATATGTGTAACGACATTCCTCTCAACAGCGAGTAGTTCGCCTTCCGTAATGTTCGCACATGCATTGACAATGCGCTGACGCATGTTGTCTGGCGTTGTCGGTGGATCACGACAGCAAACATCCTTCAACTTTCCCCACAGAAAGAAATCCGGGGACGTCAGATCCGGTGAACCTGCGGGGCATGGTATGGTGCTTCGACAACCAATCAACCTGTCATGTAATATGCTGTTCAATACCGCTTCAACCGCACGCGGGCTATGTGCCTGACATGCATCATGTTGGAAGTACATCGCCATTCAGTCATGCAGTGACACATCTGGTAGTAACATCGGTAGAACATTACGTAGGAAATCAGCATACACTGCACCATTTAGATTGCCATCGATAAAATGGGGGCCAATTAACCTTCCTCCCATAATGCCGCACCATACATTAACCCGCCAAGGTCACTGACGTTCCACTTGTCGCAGCCATCGTCGATTTTCCGTTGCCCAATAGTGCATATTATGCCGGTTTACGTTACCGCTGTTGGTCAATGAAGCTTCGTCGCTAAACAGAACGCGTGCAAAAAATCTGTCATCGTCCCGTAATTTCGCTTGTGCCCAGCGGCAGAACTGTACACGACGTTAAAAGTCGTCGCCATGCAATTCCTGGTGCATAGAAATATAGTAGGGGGATAGTCGATGTTGATGTAGCATTCTCAACACCGACGTTTTTGAGATTCCCGATTCTCGCACAATTTGACTGCTGCTGTGTGGATCAGCCGCGACAGCAGCTAAAACACCTATTTGGGCATCATCATTTGTTGCAGGTCGTGGTTGACGTTTCACATGTGGCTGAACACTTCCTGTTTCCTTAAATAACGTAACTATCCGGAGAACGGTCCGGACACTTGGATGATGTCGTCCAGGATACCGAGCAGCATACATAGCACTCGCCCGTTGGGCATTTTGATCACAATAGCGACACATCAACAAGATATCGACCTTTTGAGCAATTGGTAAATGATCCATTTTAACACTGGTAATGTATCACGAAGCAAATACCGTCCGCACTGGTGGAATGCTACGTGGTACCACGTACTTATACGTTTGTGACTATTACAGCGCCATCTACCACAAAGCGAATAAAGTGGTCCAACTAAAACATTCATATTTCTTCACGTACTACATGAATATGTAATAAGAAATGGGGGTTCCTATTTTAAAAGAACGCAGTTGATATCCGTTTGACCTATGGAAGTGCCATCTAGCCGGCTAACCATAGCGCCATCTGGTTTCCCCTTCAAGCTAGACGAGTTTCGTTCTTTGTAGTTTTTTCGTTTAATTCTTATTTCATATTTGGCCCGATCGCTATCAATGGACCACCGTATATATTCTAACTCCTTGGACAGCGCAGGAAGAGTGCAAATCGATCGGTAAGCAGAGGGTGCTGTGGCAACGTCCTTTATTGGCAGTGGTTTAACTAGTCGCCGTTCCCAGTGCACAGGGAAAACACTTGCGGTTAAGAAGTGGTTGAAGTATATGTTATAGCGGGCGGTAGTGAGCCAGTGATAAGGTTCATCACTAGGACCGTGGTGCCATCGTGTCCAGGAGATGCTGATCTGAGAAGCATGATTTTTTTTCTTTTTTCTTCTTTTTTGAGGGTATTGCAAGTAACATTCTTTTGGTAGAATTTTTCGTGGTTGCAGTCGTGTAGTATGTGGTGCAACAATGGGTACAGAAATACCGCATGAACCAACTATCGAACTGCGTCACCAGACACGTCAGATGTCACAGTAAATTCAGTACGTCGAGACCACGACAGTCAGAGACCTGTAGAATTCGCAGAAGCGACGACGAGACAATACAGCGGAGGAAAGCCTAGATGGCAACAACATAAAACAGAGCAAATGCCGCGTAAAGACGACACCCAAAATATTCCAAAGCGTCTTAGCAATATGTTAAGTGTTCACACCGTCAGCTTGTACGCATCTAAAGACGAAGATCCTTTTACTTTATTTGCAGAAAGCAAAGACAAGAACGTAGTCAGGCTACACCTTATGGCTCTTGGCAAGCTTATTGGGTTGGTATGTAGGTCGCTATTCAAATTACTACTGAACAGGGTATCACAACCAATGTAGAAACCCTGATAACAAAGGGAGAACTGCTTACTGAAATGGCATGTTGTAAAGTCATTGCAGTGAAATAACAAACGTGAAAGGGGAAATGTTAAGAAAGCCGACACCAGTCTGTGTTTTGACTTTTAGACCTCCGTGCCTCTCACAGTTCGTTTATATTCATATAGTTATTTTCCAGTGGAGGTCTATATTCCGTCCGTTCTGCAATGCTTTGAGTTTTGTATATGGTGGCAAACAGTACTGACGTACCAGAAAATGCCAAGCAGTCTGTATTTATTGAATTCACGAAGTACGAGTACAAGGAGCGAAGTATTCTCACAGATTTCAGAAAACATCTGTAATTCTTGATTCGGTATGTTCTTTGCTCTGGCATAGGGTTCTAAACTGCAGTTACATCTCCCAAATGTACCACATTGTAATGATTTATTTCTGTGGAGGGTCATACTCTGCATCACTTTGTTCCGTCATTATCTTCGACTATTTGCGAACTATGTTATGTGTGGTGTCAGCGCCAGACACCACACTTGCTAGGTGGTAGCCTTTAAATCGGCCGCGGTCCGGTAGTATACGTCGGACCCGCGTGTCGCCACTATCAGTGATTGCAGACCGAGCGCCGCCACACGGCAAGTCTAGAGAGACTTCCTAGCACTCGCCCCAGTTGTACAACCGACTTTGCTAGCGATGGTTCACCGACAAATTACGCTCTCATTTGCCGAGACGATAGTTAGCATAGCCTTCAGCTACGTCATTTGCTACGACCTAGCAAGGCGCCATTACCAGTCACTATTGATGCTGTAAAACATGTACCGTCACGAGCGATGTTTACCAATTATGGATTAAAGTTAAGTATTCCAGAAGCTACGTACTTTTTTTACTAGACTCAACTCCTTTAACTGTTCCAGACCTCACGCCAGCCTGCGTGAGCTTAAACGCGTGCCTTTCGGCTATCTCATAGTGGCTTGGCTGTCTTGCCAAGTCACAACATTATGTATCGTATTGTATTCATGTGATTCGAGAGAGAACTGTCGGAGCATGTGCTTCGACAAGTGCCGATGTGATAAGGAATACCACTCAGTCCATGATAAGAAGATTGCAGTAGTGCGCTGATACCAGTGATCATCACTTCGAACGCCTTCTGTAAATGGACGTTCATGCCACCTTTGTGACCTTCATTGACCTTCGAAGACCTTACTGTTACACATTATTGGATTCGTCTCGATAACCGCTATCATAAAATAAATACCAAACTACAACATCCAATTTAAAAAAAAAAAGTTCACCTACATCTCTTTGACGCGACCCCACCTAGCAACAAAAAACCAACGTCATATTATGGCCCCCGTTCTCCCATGCAACTTTTGTCCTACAAACTTTTCAGCTCCTATCATACTTTCGGAGTAATTCTTGGTGGCAATAGTTATTGACTCAACCTGTGTACTACTAGTAAGGATGGAATTCCAGTTACAAATGGGAGACAATAAACTGAAATCTGCTCTGATTCATTAATTGAAATACCTTTTGTTTTAAATAACGGCGCAGAGCCTTGTTACGGATGCCTGGTGTGAGGCGTCTTAAAATGTTACATGATCTATTGAAAAGCTACACGTCTCAGGGTATCTTTGATAAACTCAAGCATGAGCTCAAAACATTGTCTTTGAAATAATAATCGATCGTCATGAAGCGGTTTATTTGAATGTATACGTATACCGCCTGTCAAAGAGAAATTATATATACACTCTTAGGTGTCTGTGCTGTGAAAATATTAAAACAAATCTTACGGCAGGTAATGGCGGCCAGCTATGACTTTTGTGGGCACGATCCTTCTGCACTGCTGTAGTCACTGAAAGTTAGAAAAGTTAGGATGGGAAAGGACTGCGTACTTACATGAAACATTAATAACTCTTTCTACAATATATTTTAACAGTTATTAAATTATTAGAGACTCACAATGTTCAATCGCCGACCGTTGCGTGCATTTCAGAACAAGAGAAATCTAATAGAGGATTCTTTGCTCTTGTACAGTGATTAACAAATAAAATATTTTCATTCTAATTACACAGGACAAAGGGTTTCTATTTTATTATGCAGTTTCTATGCCGATCTCATCGATATTATTCTTAAATTAATTTTAGTTCCTTTCTTTCTTTACGCACGGCTCTATCAAGGTCTTTGCGTATAGTCAAAAGTATTTCAGCAAATAAAAATGTTCACTTTATTTCATGTCATCATCAGGTATGGATACAGTCTCATTCGTTTTCTGGGAGAAAAAATGTTCGGCTTATCAAAATTTATAGCCAGATAAAGAATGTGCATGTCGCTAGTTCAATGAAAAGGTCTTCAATGAGGAAATGATACATTGTGTTTAATCAGGGGAGAACCAGTGGGCACGACAAAGACGGAGTGAGTGTCCATCAGTCATTACGGCATCAACATGAACACAGCCAGAACTCCAACGTCTTGCGTGTAGGTAGCACCAAGTGATTTTCACTTACTCCTGAAAGATATTATTGTAGGAAAAATCAACATGGCGTACACCAAGATTAATCGTAACTTCAGAGAGTTACGACTAAATGCGAAAGTGTTAATCTAGGAGATGCTGATGGAAAGCTCTATTAGATGAAGAACAGAGGGGAGACAGATGACAAGAGTACATCAAAAGCGTGTTCGATGAGAAGAACTGTCCGAAATTCTGGTAGAAGAGGAGGAGGCAGTTGATTTCGAAGAAAGGGGTGATGCAGTAGTTCTATGAGGAATGGAGAGACCGCAGAATGATCAAAGCACAAACAAGGCAGCTGTAATCGGACCTGTCGAAGTCTATGGAAAATAGAAAGTTATTGGGAGTCATTTGAAACAGGTAACTTACCATCAGATTCCTAGAAAAGCATTATCACTACATTACCAAAGAAGGTACATGCGGGCAAATGTAAAAATTTATTGGCCCTATAGTCTGAAAAATCATACTTGTAATGCATTAATACACGTAGCAACTGGAAAAAAAACTTGAAGATGATGTACTGGGGTAAGATAAGTTTGATTTCAAAAAGGGAGAAGGTACCAGCGAACCAATTATGACTTTGCGTTTGAAAATGGAAGGCAGGCTGAAAAAATACGCTACCTAATATCATGTAGCGCCCCCGCGAGCACGCAGAAGGGCCGTAATATGACGTAGCATGGACTCGGCTAAGGTCTGAAGTAGTGCTGGGGGGGGGGGGGGGGGGGGGGAACTGACACAATGAATCCTGCAGGGCTGTCCATGATTCCGTAAGAGTACGAGGGTGTGGAGATCTCTTCTGAACAGCACGTTGCAAGGCATCCCAGATATGTTTAATAATGTTCATCTCTGGGGAGTTTGGCGGCCACTGGAAGTGGAGCTCAGATGAGTATTTGTTGACCCAATCTGTAGCGATTCTGGAGGTGTGGGGAGTCGCATTGTCCTGCTGCAATTGCTGGAGTCCGTCGGAATGCACAATGGACACGAATGGATGCAGGTGATCAGAAGGGGTGCTTACGTACGTGTAACTGTCAGAGTCGTCTCTAGACGTATCAGGGATCCCAACTGCACACGCCCCACACCGTTACAGAGCCTCCACAGCTTGAACAGTCCCCTACTGGCATTCAGGGCCCTTGGATTCATGATGTCATCTCCATACCCGTACAAGTCCATCCGTTCGGTACAATCTGAAACGAGACTCGTCCGACCAGGCAACATGTTTCCAGTCATCAATAGTCCAATGTCGGTGTTGACGACGCAGGCGAGGCGTAAAGCTTTGTGTCGTGCAATCATCATGGGTACACGAGTGGATCTTCGACTCCAAAAGCCCATATCGATGATATTTCGTTAAATGGTTCGGACGCTGAGACTTATTGAGGACCCAGCATTGAAATCTGCAATAATCTGCGGAAGGGTTGCACTTCCGTCACGTTGAATGATTCTCTTAAGTCGTCGTTTGTCCCGTTCTTGTAGGATCTTTTTCTGGTCGCAGTGATGTCTGATATCTAATGTTTTACTGGATTCTTGATATTCACGATATACTCGTGAAATTATCGTACTGGAAAATCCCCACTTCATCGTTACCTCGAAGATGCTGTGTCCCATCGCTCGCGTGCCTACTATATTATCACATTCAAACTCACTTAAATCTTGATAACCTGCCATTTTAGTAGCAGTAACCGATCTAACAACTGCGCCCGACACTTGTTGTCTTACATATGCGTTGCCGACCGCAGGGCCTTATTCTGCCTCTGATGTCTTCTTCCACCACATGACTGGAGATCAAGCCTTATCGCTGCATTACGTGTCAGTCTCCCTCATCACAGCCACTATGTCCAGCGACTTTTACATCTCGTGCAACTGGCGCTTTTTCCTTTTTTTTTTTTTTTTTTTTGCTAGTTCTCTCCATCCTTTTTGGCCCAAAATCTCTTTCATAACAGTATTCGCTAATGTCAGGAGTTTTCTATCTCCTGTGTCATTGTCAATGGTTCTGCTCTGTATAGGATGACAGGTTGAATTATTGTCCTGTAGATCCTAATACTTGTGGATCTCGACAGAAGCTAGGACTTTAGCAGCTTTCCGGGTCTGAACCGTGACCTGTTTCCAGCTTGGATTCTTGCGATTATTTCCTGGTCTACCTCATTCCTTTCACTGAGTACTGCCCAAGACATTTGAACTCTTTTGCCCTTTCAAAAATTTTACCTTTTGCAACTAAAGGCTTATCATCGTTTTCTCTGGCACAACATCTTCAGCCCTACTCTCTCTGCGTCTTCCATTGCCATCCCAATCAGTCTTGCTCATTCTGCACTATTAAAACTACATCGTCCGTGTAATCCTGAGTGTTCGTTCTTCTACCCAGCTGTATTCCCGTCACTAGGTTTGTTACTTTTGTCAGTGTTCTTTCCAAAACCAGATTAAACAGAAGGGGAGAGAGGCAATCACCCTGTCGCACTGCAGTCTTCAGCTTGAATTTCTCTGACATCTTTGCATTCATTTTCACCATGCGTGTTGTCTCTTGCACACATGGTTGTCTTACTTATATTAGGTTTCTAGGAAGCTGAGCTCTTTCGAATTCTTGTCATATTGCTTGATTGTTCACTCTATCATACGCTTTTTGGAGGGCAGAAATCGTCTCTGTGAAATTCCAAGCTGTTTAACTGCATTTACCTTATTATATGTAGTTGGTCTACGGTCATTTTCCCTTTCGAAAACCTGATTATTGAAATCCAAGTAATTCCTCAACGTATGTGTTAGTCGCTTGAGCAACAATATCCTGGGGATCTTGTAAAATGTGCATAGTAAGGTAATTTCTCTACATCTGATGCATCTCATCGAGTGTCCTTTATTTAATATTGCGCAGACTCAGACTGCTTCCATTCTGCTGGGATACTTTCTTTCCTCCAAGTTATACCGATTAGATTGCTGCCAGTACTACTTGTGTTAAATCAAACTTACGTTCTGCATTGGGAGTACTGTAGCGTCTAAGCACTTGTCCAAAGCAAAGTAATACTGTAGAAGCCACATCCTTCAACATGTAATAGGAATTGCTTTAATTTTCGTGTCGTTTGGTGCTTATATGCCGCGAGCTTGAATCAAGCGCACTGAAACGTCTTTACAAGGCCAACCACAAAGACGATGTGACGTATTTGTCTTCTGACGAACGAAAATGAATGCTGGCTGAACTGAAGGTACCCACTACGGAAAAACTGAGCTAAGAGTAAACAGCACAGTCTTTTATGGTCGACATCACCAGTTATCTGAATTCATTAAGCCTCTTAGTGCAAAGAGAGTATCATTTAGTAATATATATGGCAGGCAAAACTGGGTTACCAAACAAATATTAATCCTATGCGTGACATTTCCTGGAACTCAAGGCAGTAATTTGTGGGCCAGACACAACTGACTACTAATTTTAATTTTAATAATCAACAGCCTCAGTTGCACCATTTACCTAGGTTTCAGTCGGGAAAACCCAGCCTTCTTCAGAATAACAGTAACTACCGCTTGCTCTTAGTGGACATCGTCAAGCTAAAACTACAAATCCATAAATTATCGTCAGACTATAAAAGTTATCTGAAACTGCCTCGGCCCCACTTCGCGACCGCGATGCGGCAGCCACGAGTGCTGTACTGGAACTCAAACGGAAGGCTGGGTTATCCCGACTGAAACCTAGGTAAATTGTAGGTAAACGGTGCAATTGAGGCTTTGATTATTAAAATTAAAATTAATATTTATACAGTTGCTGACAGGGCCGCGAAATGTTGAAGATATTTAACAACTGACTACGTTTCAGTAATTCAAACATTTCATCATAAGTTTTCAATGGGATTTCAAGACTTTTTACGACTTGGATTTGGATTTATTTGACAGATCATTCTCAGTTCTCCTTGCTGATGTACCCCCTTACTTCAAACTTGACCTGGTAAACGTATAGTGTACCACCCAGTTCAACGGCCTGTTTGTCCAATTGAGGAATCTGCAACGCTTTCATAAAATGTTACAGAAGGAACGATTATTTACTGATTACCGATTGTGGAACGATCACTGGAAGCAGTTACTTCTATAAAATACGGAGTCTGCGTGGGAAACGATTTAAAGTGGAACGACCACATAAAACTAACCGTACTTAAAGCAGATGCCGAACTGTGATTCATCGGAAGAATCCTCAGGAAATGCAGTCCACACACAAAGAAATCAGGTTACAAAACCGTCGTTCGATCAATACTTGAACACTGCTCGTCAGTTTGGCATCTGTAGCAAATACGATTGGTAGAAGAAACAGAGGAGATCCAAAGAAGAGCAGCGCGCTGCGTTACAGGCTTATTTAGTAGCAGGAAATCGTCACAGAGATTCTCAGCCATCTCAGTGGCACACGTTGCAAGAGAAGCGTTCTGCACCACGGTGTGGTTTACTGTTAAAGTTCCGAGAGCGTTCGTTCCTGGAAGAGTCAACCAATGTGTTATTCCCTCCTACTATATCTCGTGAAAACATGAAGGTAAGTTTAGAGAGATTCGAGACAACAGGGAGGCATACCAGCAATCGTTCTTCACGCGAACCATTCGCGACTGAAACAGACAAAGGGGGAAGTGACTGTGATACACTAAATACCCTCTGCCACACACCGTAAGGTGGCTTGTGGAGTTTGGATGTAGATGTACCCCAAGGGCAAGAGCCTCCATTGCACAGACAAGCCCCTAAAATTATTTCAATGTTTGGTTCAGGAAATGTGTATAAGCATTTTTCTGCATCTGTTATGAAACTGGACCAGTCTCAGCAACATTGGTGTATGATAGCTTTCAATCAGCGTAACTCCATGTGTTTGAGTGTATCACGAGCAATAATTCTAGGTATACCACATATTCTAAAACCGAAATGTGTAAAAACTTACAAACATCACAACGTAGTCTTAAATGCTTGTTTATAAAGTTTTTTGTAGTTCTGTTCATTGTACCAGAACTATCTAAAGCTACTGTTTTCGCAGAAAAATAAAAAGCCGAAAGCAAACGCTACTGATAAAATCCTGTTTATAAAAGTACGTTGCCATATTCGCCTGTTAGAAACACTCGTGCTGTGCTGCAAACACATCTTCCCACGTTTCCCGCGTGTTTAGACTACGCCATATTGCCGTCTTATTCACACATCTCGGAATAGCGCATTGGTTGGGGAAGCCAGAGTGCTGAGCCGAACCGGCTACGCTCGCAGAGTACGAGCGTGTTCCGGAAGTGAAAATCTTGGCCAGGACTGATCTACTACCTCTACAACACCCAAGTGGGAATAACAAAAGTGGAAGGTCAAGAAAGACAATTTCACCTCAGGAACAGTTTGAGGCAGAACTGTCGTGTATCACCAGTGTTGTTTGACTTGTAAATCAAAGAAACGGTGAAAGAAACGAAAGCAGATATCAGGAAAGAAGTACAAGTTGAATGATAACAGGATGTTGAAATTAATTGACAGCACACAGTCAGTTCCACGATAAAGTGTACGCCTTAATTTTAAATGTAACGTCCGCAGCACCGCCTCTAGTAGTGGTCTCGAATCAATAGGCAATGCGCTATTGTGTAGTGTATAGATAAATATATGCTTTGAAGCAGCTGTCATATAAAATCAGAACGATATGGAGATCGTTACCGAGAGAATATGCAGAAAATCTAGTGAAAATTAGGCCAAAAAGGTCCAAAACTATAATCATTATTGGAGTAACTATTAGGTAATTATGCAAGTCGTAGTAACATGTATTTTCATGTAAACATGTGTTTTTATTTTTATTTTTTTATTTACACGTCAAGCTCCGTTGGACCAAATTGAGGAGCAAATCACCAAGGTCATGGAACATGTCAGTACATGAAATTACAACATAAAAGTAATTACAGATAAAAATAAAATGTTTATCAACCCGAAAAAGGTAAAGTAAACGCAATCAACCATACTACAAGAATCAGCTTAATTTTTCAAGGAACTCCTCGATAGAATAGAAGGAGTGACCCATGAGGAAACTCTTCAGTTTCGATTTGAAAGCGCATGGATTACAGCTAAGATTTTTGAATTCGAGCGCTAGCTTCTTGGAAATGGATGCAGCAGTATACCGCACACCTTTCTGCACAAGAGTTAAGGAAGTCCGATCCAAACGCAGGTCTGATTTCTACCGAGTACTAACTGAGTGAAAGCTAATATTGTTAACAAGAAATGACTGAGACGCCAATGTCAAAATACCCAGTCTCTTGAACAGTGGTCGACAAGAGGTTCGTGAACTTACACCACTTATTGCCCGAACCGCCAGTTTCTGAGCCAAAAATATCATTTTAAATAATAGCGTCTTATTTCACACAGATGACGGCATTCGATGTTATAGAGTGATATCTTCGGTTTCCCGAAATTTGATAACAACAATGCAACCTATTTTGGATGTACTCCTGTCGAGGAAACAAGTACACTACTGGCCATTAAAATTGCAACACCAAGAAGAAATGCAGATGATAAACGGGTATTCATTGGACAAATATATTGTACTAGAACTGATATGTGATTACATTTTCACGCAATTTGGGTGCATAGATCCTGATAAATCAGTACCCAGAATAACGGCCTTGATACGCCTGGGCATTGAGTCAAACAGAGCGTGGATGGCGTGTACAGGTACAACTGCCTACGCAGCTTCAACACGATACCACAGTTCATCAAGAGTAGTCACTGGCGTATTGTGACGAGCCAATTGCTCGGCCACCATTGACCAGACGTTTTCAATTGGTGAGAGATCCGGAGAATGTGCTGGCCAGGGCAGCAGTCAAAAATATTCTGTATCCAGAAAGGCCCATACAGGACCTGCAACATGCGGTCGTGCATTATCCTGCTGAAATGTAGGGTTTCGTAGGGATCGAATGAAGGATAGAGCCACGGGTCGTAACACATCTGAAATGTAACGTCCACTGTTCAAAGCGTCGTCAATGTGAACAAGAGGTGACCGAGACGTGTAACGAATGGTACCCCATACCATCACGCCGGGTGCTACGCCAGTATGGCGATGACGAATACACGCTTCCAATGTGTCGCCAAACGCGGATGCGACCATCATGATGCTGTAAACAGAACCTGGATTGACCCGAAAAAATGACGTTTCACCATCCGTGCACCCAGGTTCGTCGTTGAGTACACCATCGCAGGCGCTCCTGTCTGTGATGCAGCGTCAAGGGTAACCGCAGCCATGGTCTCCGAGCTGATAGTCCATGCTGCTGCAAACGTCGTCGAACTGTTCGTGCAGATGGTTGTTGTCTTGCAAACGTCCCCATCTGTTGACTCAGGGATAGAGACGTGGCTGCACGATCCGTTACAGCCATGCGGATAAGATGCCTGTCATCTCGACTGCTAGTGATACGAGGCCGTTGGGATCCAGTACGGCGTTCCGTATTACCCTCCTGAACCGACCGATTCCACATTCTGCTAACAGTCATTGGATCTCGACCAAAGCGAGCAGCATTTCTCCTCCTTACACGAGGCATTACAACAACGTTTCACCAGGCAACGCCGGTCAACTGCTGCTTGTGTATGAGAAATCGGTTGGAAACTTTCGTCATGTCAGCACGTTGCAGGCGTCGCCACCAGCGCCAACCTTGTGTGAATGCTCTGAAAAGCTAATCATTTGCATATCGCAGCATCTTCTTCCGGACGGTTAAATTTCGCGTTTGTAGCACGTCATCTTCGTAGTGTAGCAATTTTAATGGCCAGTAGTGTATACACAGGAAGGCTGAAGCAAGAACAGGCGGGTATCCAGAGTTCAGTTCTGGGGAAGATCGCAGAGTGTTTGTGATTAGGGTAAACATGTTTCTTCTTTGGCGGCTCTAAGAGAGCGAGGAGCAAAGAGATGGAAAGACGCCCACTGCTCCTCCAGAGTTTCCCCTCTGTTGTTCGGTACGTAAGCTACTTTCGCTGTGGATTTTCATGTGCACAGTGACCACTGAAAAATGTATGTATCATGTAATGATTTAAGAACACTGTGGCATAGTCTGTACTGCGCAACTTTGAGACAATTAAGGCCTAGTCATGAACCAGATCGGCTGTGGATTTCTATTTTGCCTGTCAATAGTAGAATTAAGACTACACAACATCGAGGAAAATTTTTACCAAATATGTGATCGATTTACGTCGTGGAATTGCACGGAAATACCACTCTAATTCACTTCATATTTTCGCATTCCTTCAGTGCAGTATGCTGGATAATCCTCACTAACGGTGTTACATGGAGTTAGTAAATGTAAGGTTTTGATTCCAGGAAAGTCGTTCCACACACAAGTTACAACTAATCGCATCTACGTTGCGAAGTATCTTTTCTACACTTCACTGCGGCATTGAGACGTGAAGACGGCTCACCAGTTTAGTGGTATCAGTGAGGTCCGTGCCGCCGTTGGATAAAAATGGTTCAAATGGCTCTGAGCACTATGGGACTTAACATCTGAGCTCATCAGTCCCCTAGAACTTAGAACTACTTAAACCTAACTGACCTAAGGACATCACACACATCCATGCCCGAGGCAGGATTCGAACCTGCGACCGTAGTGGTAGCGCGGTTCCAGACTGAAGGGCCTAGAACCGCTCGGCCACCGTTGGATAAGCAGCAGCCAGCAGCAAGTCGTACTCTTAGCTCACTTACTTTAGTTTAATTCTTAACTTCTTTGCGTGCTTTTTGGTACATGCATAGTTTAATTCACAGATTTCGAGCGTTTTATAGTATTTGAGGGTTGTAGCATCGCGTTTTAGTACGTGAATAGTGTAAATTGGCGTAGTCTTCAGCCATCTGTTTGTTTTGAACGGCTTGTGAGATAAAAGAGAGGAAAAAAATGTTAGGGATAGATGGGGGCTGCGCCTGTTGTGTACGGATTCAGGGGGAGATCACAGTTCCTAGTGGTAGACGGTAAATCATCGAGTAGAACAGGAGTGATATCTGGCGTTCCGCAAGGTAGTGTCATAGGCCCTCTGCTGGTCCTGTTTTACCTAAATGATCTAGGTGATAATCTGAGCAGCCCCCTTAGATTGTTTGCAGATGACGCTGTAATTTTCCGTCCAGTAAAATCATCAGACGATCAAATCCAATTACAAAATGATCTAGAGAGAATCTGTATGGTGCGAAAAGTGACAATTGGCACTAAAGAAAGAAAAGTGAGAGGTCATCCACATGGATACTAAAAGAAATCCGATAAATTTTGGGTATACGATAAATAGCACAAATCTAAGGGCTGTCAATTCGACTAAATACCTAGGAATTACAATTACGAGCAACTTAAATTGGAAAGACCACATAGATAATATTGTGGGGAAGGCGAAACGAAGACTGCGCTTTGTTGGGACAACACTTAGAAATGCGACAAACCCACTAAAGAGACAGCCTACGTTACACTTGTCCGTCCTCTGCTGGAATACTGCTGCGCGGCGTGGGATCCTTACCAGGTAGGATTGACGGAGGATATCGAAAAAGTGCAAAGAAGTGCAGCTCGTTTCGTTTTATCGCGCAATAGGGGTGAGTGTGCCACTGATATGATAAGCGAGTTGGCTGGCAGTCACTGAAACTAAAGGCGGATTTCTTTGCGGCGAGATCCATTTACGAAATTTCAATCACCAACTTTTTCTTCCGAATGCCAAAATATTTTGTTGACACCCACCTACGTAGGGAGAAATGATCATCATAATACAACAAGAGAAATCAGAGCTCGAGCGGAAAGATTTAGGTGTTCCTTTTTCCCACGCGCCATTCGAGAGTGGAATGGTAGAGAACTAGTATGAAAATGGTTCGATGAACCCTCTGCCAGCAGTATGAATTGCAGAGTAACCATGTGGATGTAGATCGACGCCGCCCTCTCATGCCAAGGTTGCATCAGATTTCGGTTCCTATCTGCACGGACGGCTAGTACGCTGCGTCAGCGTTTTCCCGCTTCTTTAATCGAACTGCAAGCAGCCAAGTCGAATATTGCCAGAAAGTCCATACACAAAATGTGTGTATGTATGTACAAAATCTCCTCCTAAACCACTGGACCGATTTCAACGAGACATCGTACACATATCACTTGTTGTACAGCTGTGGGTTTAAAAACCACCTACCTATGAAAGGGATGGGAGTGCAGATGAAAATGCAGTGTAGACCATAACGCGCGCGTACCTGTACTTTATTATGTCATTACTCTTGATTGAGAGCACTTAGTGTTGTATTCTCTTTAGCCACTTTTATGTCGTCTCGTTGTCTCTGTAGAGCTGTACCTTAGGATGTTGGTCGGTGGCCGGTATCCTCGTTCTATAACACAAACTGCATGCGATTAATAGCTGGGTTCTTTATTCATAGACAAAGAGCTACTTAAGTTTCAAATGTTCAAATGTGTGTGAAATCTTATGGGACTTAACTGCTAACGTCATCAGTCCCTAAGCGTACACACTACTTTACGTAAATTATCCTAAGGACAAACATACACACTCATGCCCGAGGGAGGACTCGAACCTCCGCCGGGACCAGCCGCACAGACCATGACTGCAGCGCCCAAGACCGCTCGGCTAATCCCCCGCGGCAGTTAAGTTTCCATGTGGTGTGGTAGTAGCTCTCTTCTTTATAGTCCTCGTAGTCTCAGTGCTGTTGAAGCAGAAGCTCGCTCCGTTCACTTCACGGTTGCTATGTGCTGCCTGTCTCTGTGCTAGAGGCTAAGTCTGCAGCTCCGTCTCGGTGACACATTGGAACTCTCACGGCGTACAGACTCAAACTAACTGACGTAACAGGCTCGAAGTAACTGGCTAAGCTGGCCATCCAGGACGCGGCGCGTTCGTAAATATTGGCGGGTGAGAGGCCGTTGGAAGCATTTTTCCTGCGAGTCTTGCCGTTGGCCTCTATTGATACTCTCGTAACCTCTATTATGCCGCATGGTGTTCTGGCGCCAGCGGACGTAGCACATTCCTCCCCCCCCCCCCCCCCGAAATGCTGCACGGTTGTCTTGAAGTGATGCTGCGAACGACAACTGGGAGTGAGGCAGGACACTGGACGTCGTGATGAGGCAAGAACCATGGAGCCGTGACTGCGAAACAACAGAAACGTCCTCCGAAAAACTGCTGCCAGGGCACACGTCCAGGACTGAGGGCGTGTGCGGGTCCACGGGGTCGGCGGCCGAGGATGGCGGGGGTCAGGGGGCATCGTCCCTCCGCCCCTCCTGGGGTGTGCTGGAGGCACCAGCGGGCGGCTGCGAAGGCCGCGTGGTCCGGCGAAGCTGTGAATCAGTGAATGTGGAGGGAGAAAAGCAGCAGAAGCACGGAGCAATTGACACGCACGAATTTGGTTCTGGTGGCGGCGCTGCAAACTATCGGGACCTGCAATTAAGTACATATACAGGGTGTTTCAAAAATGACCGGTATATTTGAAACGGCAATAAAAACTAAACGAGCAGCGATAGAAATACACCGTTTGTTGCAATATGCTTGGGACAGCAGTACATTTTCAGGCGGACAAACTTTCGAAATTACAATAGTTACAATTTTCAACAACAGATGGCGGTGCAAGTGATGTGAAAGATATAGAAGACAACGCAGTCTGTGGGTGCGCCATTCTGTACGCCGTCTTTCTGCTGTAAGCGTGTGCTGTTCACAACGTGCAAGTGTGCTGTAGACAACATGGTTTATTCCTTAGAACAGAGGATTTTTCTGGTGTTGGAATTCCACTGCCTAGAACACAGTGTTGTTGCAACAAGACGAAGTTTTCAACGGAGGTTTAATGTAACCAAAGGACCGAAAAGCAATACAATAAAGGATCTGTTTGAAAAATTTCAACGGACTGGGAACGTGACGGATGAACGTGCTGGAAAGGTAGGGCGACCGCGTACGGCAACCACAGACGGCAACGCGCAGCTAGTGCAGCAGGTGATCCAACAGCGGCCTCGGGTTTCCGTTCGCCGTGTTGCAGCTGCGGTCCAAATGACGCCAACGTCCACGTATCGTCTCATGCGCCAGAGTTTACACCTCTATCCATACAAAATTCAAACGCGGCAACCCCTCAGCGCCGCTACCATTGCTGCACGAGAGACATTCGCTAACGATATGGTGCACGGGATTGATGACGGCGATATGCATGTGGGCAGCATTTGGTTCACTGATGAAGCTTATTTTTACCTGGACGGCTTCATCAATAAACAAAACTGGCGCATATGGGGAACCGAAAAGCCCCATGTTGCAGTCCCATCGTCCCTGCATCCTCAAAAAGTACTGGTCTGGGCCGCCATTTCTTCCAAAGGAATCATTGGCCCATTTTTCAGATCCGAAACGATTACTGCATCACGCTATCTGGACATTCTTCGTGAATTTGTGGCGGTACAAACTGCCTTAGACGACACTGCGAACACCTCGTGGTTTATGCAAGATGGTGCCCGGCCACATCGCACGGCCGACGTCTTTAATTTCCTGAATGAATATTTCGATGATCGTGTGATTCCTTTGGGCTATCCGAAACATACAGGAGGCGGCGTGGATTGGCCTCCCTATTCGCCAGACATGAACCCCTGTGACTTCTTTCTGTGGGGACACTTGAAAGACCAGGTGTACCGCCAGAATCCAGAAACAATTGAACAGCTGAAGCAGTACATCTCATCTGCATGTGAAGCCATTCCGCCAGACACGTTGTCAAAGGTTTCGGGTAATTTCATTCAGAGACTACGCCATATTATTGCTACGCATGGTGGATATGTGGAAAATATCGTACTATAGAGTTTCCCAGACCGCAGCGCCATCTGTTGTTGAAAATTGTAACTACTGTAATTTCGAAAGTTTGTCTGCCTGAAAATGTACTGTTGTCCCAAGCATATTGCAACAAACGGTGTATTTCTATCGCTGCTCGTTTAGTTTTTATTGCCGTTTCAAATATACCGGTCATTTTTGAAACACCCTGTATGAGCCAATGTGTTCCTGGATTATGTTTCTTTCCCGGCGCCAACGGTTGCCATAAACCCTGAAAAGAACAAGATTATGCAGCGAAAAGCGATACTTGCGGACCACTGGTGACGCCAGATCCTACGGAGAGTGTAGCAGCGTCCGACGGAGGCGGGCGTGCAGAAGTTCCGCCGCTGATGGTCCGTCTCGTGGGTGGGGGCGATAGGAGGCGAGAAAGAGTTGCAGAGCCTGTTCCCGGGTGTGGGTGGTGCGAAGCTTGGCCATCTGCAGCTTCCAAAAAAGTGTAAGAGGCGTTCTGCTTCTCTGTTGGACTGCAGGTGAAACGGAGGACGTGTTAGATGACGAATGCCATTGCATCCCCAAAGCTTTTCAAACTCACGTGAAGTGAACTGTCGTCCGTTGTCCGACACAAGTACTTCTGGCAAACCTTAGATGCAAAATATTGAGGACGACGATTGAATGGTGCTACGTGATGTTAGAAGTCATAGGCACTGCAAATGGGAACTTGCTAAAAGAGTCTACCACGATGAGCCAACAAGTGCCCCAAAATGGTCCTGATGAGTCTACGTGTACTGGTTGCCATGGCGATTGAATCTTAGGCCAAGCTGCAAATGTCTGCGGCGGAGCAGATTGGTGTTCCGCGCATGTGCGACGCTGTGACGTCATCTGTTTAATGTGGGCTTCCGTGCCCTTCCAGGTAGAGTGTTGGCGCGCTAAATGTTCAGTGCGAGCAATTCGCCAATGTCCTTGATGGAGCAATCGCAACACGTCCTTCTGCAACCCTTTTAGAATAAGCACACGCTATTGTCCACTACTCATTTTGAACCAGAATTACACATTGTTGAACTGAAAGGGTATGCCGACGTGCAAAATATCGGAGCACAACTGAGTTCCGGATACGGTTCAGTGAACGAGGCAAAAACGTACAAATATAATGCAGCAAAAACTTGAGGACTGGATCTGCTTCCGTGGGCTGTGCAATTTTTCTGTGGTTCAAGGAGAAAGATTCCAGCAATTCAGAGTCTTCCGCATCGATTTGGCAACTAGATGCGGCAGATGCATCAAAATCGGGGTCTGGGCCTATCAGAATGCGAGATGGGCGCCTGTATTGCCATGCTTTGCCGTAGGTCTGTACACAGTTTCATACAGACACTGCGAAAGCAACAAAGCCATCGTTGCAATTTTTAGCAGTGCACATAGGTACCGGCTTTGACAGATGAAACAAAGACTGCAAATGCTTGTGATCTGTCACTAAATAGAACTTGCGACCATACAAATAATGATGGAATTTTGTCACACCACACACGATGGCGAGAGCTTCTTTTTCAATTTGAGAATAATTGCACTGAATTTGAGCGAGCAATTTTGAATCAAAAGCAATAGGTCTGTTTTGTGCACCTATTCTGTGCCAAAGCACGGCGTCGATTCCGTAGGAGGAACCGTCGACCTGCAGAACTACTGGCTTGGCAGGATCAAAATGCACTAAACATCTATCACTAAGTAAAGCATTTTTGAGTTTCTGAAATGCGTCTTGACAATCTTTAGACCACACAAATGGCACATTTTTGCGACGCAAGCGATGCAATAGAGACGCGATCTGAGCGGCTTTCGGTATGAACCGAAATTCAGACACATTGCGAGGAACAGGTAGGTCACGGATTACAAGCAAATAAGTCTAGAGGGGGTGCATACCCAGACTGTTTATCACATGACCTAAGTACTGTAGTTCAGTTTGAAAAAAGTCACTTTTCAAGACGACACTTGAGTCCTGCATCTGCCAACGCTCGAGAAAGAGTACGCTTATTGGCAATGTGTTTCTCTGGTGTACAACCTGAGACAACAATACCGTCAAGGTAGTTTGAACAAAATGGCATTTTTGCAATCAGCTGTTTCAAGTAACGTTGAAAAATGGAGGGTGCGGAAGCACTGCCGGTGGGCAAATTCAAATACTTGAACAGTCCTGTGTATTTACAACAAACACTTTCTGAGATTCTTCATCCAACGGAATTTGCAAGTATGTATCACGCAAATCTATCTTACAGAAGTAACGTCCTGCACCAAGCCTGTCCAAGAGTTCCTCAGGGCGAGGTAATGGATCTCTGCGAATGCGACCAGAAGCCTTAGGCAACAAATCTAGTAGACTTTCCCATTGACTAGCTTGAGTAGAAGGAATTACACCACTATCTTGCAATTATTTCAGTTCACTGGCTACTTTGTCTCTCAAAACAATTGGAACAGAGCGGGCCCGAAAAAACTTAGGTTGTGCATTGCCTTTTAATGTAACATGCACTACAAAGTTATTAGCTTTTTCCATTCCTTCAGAAAATAATTCAGGAAACTCTTTGAGCAATTGTCTTCATTGTCTTTGGGAGCAAATGTAGAGACTGACAGCACATTGTCGTGGATGCTAAACCCAAACAAATCAAAAGCATCTGTAATATTTTTTTCATAATGTGGGGCCACAGTCAAATATTTCTTTAAATGTCAGTACCGACATTACACCTTTTTTTTTTTTTTTTTTTTTGCAGTGTTACATTTACACGATCATGAGTTCGGCTTTACAGTGCCATTGTCAAGTGTTTTAATGTTATACAATGCCTAAGATGGTATACTGTCGTATTTAAAATATACTATTAGACACATTGCCTAAAGGTCAATATTTCTGGTAAAAGCCTACTGCCATCACTCTAATGGCGTTACTGACTTTAAAGAAATCAAAGGCATCTGTGTTTAACTGAAATTTTACACGACGGCCAGCAGTGCGTAATGAGACACAGCACTAGGGAGAGAATGAGGGTCAATCTCAATCTTACTTTTGTCAGAACCTGTTATAGGTTTGGAAAACACAACGTTCACTGCATGTGCACGAGCCTGTTTTTATTTTCTGACAGCGGGCAAAACTGGCGTTTATTGTGCCATTGCAAACGAACTGCTTGGACATGGCCTTTTTTCCACACGTGAAACAAGTTGCGTTACGTGATGGCAGTCTTGTCTCTTATGGCGAGCAAAACATCTAGGGCAAGACTTTACCTAGTTCACCAGTCTGTTCATATGTCCACGTGGCTGTCTTCGCGGCTCTCGCTGTTGTGCCTGCTCGGGGACGTCGTGAACAACGGCCGACTCGACCCGACAAATAGGGGCCTGGTCAAAGATTTGCAAAACTCGAGCGAGTGAAGGATCAGAGTACTTTAGGATCTGTTGCCACATTCTACTGTCGGGGACACTGAATGTTATAGCGTCTAGAATCATAAGGTCACTGTAAAAAATGGCACAACTACACTTAAATATACACTTCCTAGTCATGCCTGTCAATTACGTATACCCCTGCGGTAGATCTGTTCTGGCTTTTTCTGGAAACGATGGGGGGGGGGGGGGGGGGGGGTCCTACCGCATTCCGTAGCATCTAATAGTCAGGCCTACTAGATGAGTGGCTTGACAAGCGAGTGCAATTATTATTCGTACATCAGAAATATTTTCATGATTATCATACCCACCGCCACTATGCTTGAAATATGAGCCCTAGGGATTGTCAGTTAAGCTATAATTTATTCTCGTTCTTACTTTTTAATACAACTGAATGGATAACGCATCCGACTAATAGCTAGTGCACATTTCTGACGACTCACTCCACCCTGGCAAGGCCACATTTCCTTCCTGTGGTATGTATTTTATCCAAATCTTGGACATCCCAGCAAGAAAATGGAGTTTATGGTAAAATACGTCAACAAAATGGCTACCCACAGCTCAATTATCAAGACCACTATTTGCCTCCTATATCTCCTCTTTTATTACTATAAATTCTTTCACGCTAATATTGAAAAATTCCTAACATTACACTTAAACAGAATAGTTAAACAAGTGATTCTCCAACCAATGCGCACGATATAACATAAGCATTTTACTATCCTATGGTCTCGTAATGTTTCTGTCTATTGCTACTGTGCACATTCTGGATTGGTAAGGAATATTTCGCTACTTCATTCTCTCCCACAGTCTCTTAACCTCATTCATTACCAACATAACGAATTTACTGACTTTCGTGCATTACTAGGAAAAATCATGCTTGTCCCACCGTATTTGAAACTAATTTTCTACTGTCTCATGCAAATCACACAGATTAAATACACGTAATAAATCACACTGCAGTATAAAACACATCTCAAAAACAAAATCTTTGGTTTTCTTCTCGTTCTGCTTTCCCACATCAAACACTAGTCATCCCAGATTCACTGACCCACGTAATAATTTTCCTACCACAAACTCTGAAGGATTTATACACATCTCCCTGTGCAATGAAGCCCACATGGAGTTGCCAGGTACATGGCTGACTCACCTTAATTCATTCTCAGAGTATCAGAATATCAAGCTGGCGTCACACGAATGTATCTCAGAATGTAAGTTTTGGTAACTTATTTATCTCACACACGGATCCTCAACTGAATGCTAGGACAAGCACTTCTAATTCGTTTTATTGTCTCATAGTCAGTTTGAGATTCACACTTTACTCACCACGTGGAAGTGCTTGTCTTTAATTCAAGTTCTGCACACGTAAATCTTAATTATTTTCAACTTAGATTTACACACGCAAGTATTTCATCTTAATACTACCATACGCTAGTATTTCGTCTCATGATTACAACACGTGGTTTCTTTGTCACTTCCGATGAATCCTACGTTTCCCATGAATTTTTACCTGCCTATCTTTTTCAGGACAATTTACATCAGCCTCCCACCAAAAGTTTCCGAAAAGATAAATTATTAGTTCAGCTACTCCTAAATATTCCACATGCATACCATTTTCATTTAACTTTGTTTTTCTGGAACACACATAGAGCACGTCTTCACACCTCAGGAACCAGCGACAGAGCGCTGAAACATGGCCGTCCATCCGGTCATCCCGCGCTTTCGCTGAAGTGGGGGGAGGACGTTGCCACCGTATTGGTCAGCCACACTCCAGGCCCTCTGGCGCTCTGGTATACTTCCTCTCATTGGTTCGGCCAAAGGTGCACAGAGAACTGTCTCAAAGACGATTATACAATGTACCTTCACTGTCTGTGGTTAGCAGATGACCAGCCATTCATTCAATTCAGAAACATTACCAAACTGGATTCAGGGATCTATTTTAAGAAAGTGCACATCTGAATAATTAAACATACAAATTGCCCTTCTTTCCTACATTGGTAACTGGCTTCGGTGTATTAAATAAAATGGTGTTATTCTACAAAAAAAAAAAAAAACGCTGTTCTGACAAGAACAACAAAGCATGTTGTTGTACATGTTTTATATGTAGGGCAGTACTGTACCCTTTCAACGAAAAAACTGATATCTGGCTGCAGCTACTTGATTTTGCTGGTCATAGTACTTGGTTAATGCATCAATTACTTCGTCATAAATGAGTTCGTCGGAAGAAGCATTTAGGTTCAAATGGCTCTAAGCACTATGGGACTTAACATCTGAGGTCATCAGTCCCCTAGACTTAGAACTACTTAAACCTAACTACTCGAAGGACATCACACACAGCCATGCACGAGGCAGGATTCAAACCTGCTACCGCAGCAGCAGGGCGGTTCTGGACTGAAGCGCCTAGAACCGCTCGGCCGCAGCGGCCGGCGGAGAGGTAGTTAAGAATAGTTTTTGTATTAACCTGAACACTGGGGTCTCCGTAGTCGAAAGAAAGTAATGTAGCTTCACAGTACCTTGAACGCGATGAACTAGGCGGTGAGCTTTGAACTGTATCAGGTATTCGTGCCATTCCCCTTCCTTCTCGTTAAATTGCCGGAACCTAGGTATGCCAGGCTGCGACACTTGTTGGGCGTGTCGGTCGGTCTGTTGTACGGCCGCCGTTGCTTCTGCTGTCAGAAGTTGTTGTACCGTCGTCAGCATGGCAGCGATTTGTTGGATGTGAAATTGAAAAGCTTATGTTAGATGCGTTACATTGGCCGTCCGCGGTTGAGGCGCGGGGGCAGGGGGTGGAGGGGGCAGGGTGTAACAAAAACAAGCAAGCAAAGCCTCTGAAAAAAGAAATTTGATTAGGTCTGCGGCTGCCCTGCTGGAATAACTGCAAGAACACAACAACAAATTTGCAATTAGAAAGCCCTGCAATCTGGAACACAAGACAAACTAGCAAAGTATGCTTCACTGAAGTTTTCTCGTAGCCACTGTTGTCTCCTCCTTAGCCACTTTTATGTCGCCTCGTTGTCTCTGTAGAGCTGTACCTTAGGAAGCTAGGAGAGGACGTTGTTGGTTGGTGACCGGTATCCTCGTTCTATAACACAAACTGCACACAATTAATAACTGGGTTCTTTATTCGTAAAGAAAGAGCTACTCAAGTTTCCATGTACTGTGGTACAAGCTCTCTTCTACATAGTCCATGTAGACTCAATGCCGTTGAGTTAGAAGTCCACTACGTGCTGCCTGTCTCTGTGCTAGAGGCTAAGTCTGCGGCTCTGCCTCGGCGACATGCTGGAAACCTCACGGCGCACAAACTCGAACTAACTGGCTAAACTAACTGGTTAAACTGGACCACCGGTCCGCAGCGGCAATCCTAAATACTGGCAGCTGAGAGGGCGTTAGCGGCACGTTTCCATCGAGTCTTGTTGTTGGCCTCTATCAAAAAAATTGTTCAAATGGCTCTGAGCACTATGGGACTTAACATCTATGGTCATCAGTCCCCTGGAACTTAGAACTACTTAAACCTAACTAACCTAAGGACAGAACACAACACCCAGTCATCACGAGGCAGAGAAAATCCCTGACCCCGCCGCGAATCGAACTTGGGAACCCTGGCGTGGAAGCGAGAACGCTACCGCACGACCACGAGCTGCGGACTGGCCTCTATCGATACTGTCGTGACATCTATGCCGCACGGTGTGCTGTTGCCACCGTACGCCAGTACACATAGTAGGCAGGGCACACCGTCTTCAGACCACAAGTGGCCCATCGGGACCATCTGACCGCCATTCCATCCTCACAGAGGATGTGGATAGGAGGGGCGTGTGGTCAGCACACCGCTCTCCCAGTTGTTACGATGGTTTTCTTCTAATGGAGCCGCTAGTTTTCGGTCCAGTAGCTCCTCAGTTGGCATCACGACGCTGAGTGCACCCCGAAAAATGGCAACAGCGCATGGCGGCCCGGATGGTATCCTATCCGCGTGCTAGCCACGCCCGACAGCGCTTAACTTCGGTGATCTGACGGGAACTGGTGTACCCACTGCGGTAAGCCCATTGCCAGCAACGAAGTACCTTGCAGAAAACTTTACACATGATTTCAAACCTTTATGAAACATGTTCTCGCTGACAACTCCCACAAAATCATGGGGTGGCCCATAGGTTCTAGGCGCTAGAGTCTGGAACTGCGCAACCGCTACGGTGGCCGGTTCGAATCCTGCCTCGGGCATGGGTGTGTGTGATGTCCTTAGGTTAGTTAGGTTTAAGTAGTTCTAAGTTCTAGGGGACTGATGGCCTCAGAAGTTAAGTCCCATACTGCTCAGAGCCATTTTGAGCCACAAAATCATGGAAGAAAAAATGTTTATCATTTACTACATTTTTACTGTTCATGTAAAACTGCCACACGAAGCATGATGTTTTAATCTATTACTTCCTTACTAGCGACTCCATTCGCAACACATGAATGTACCTTCAAAAATATGTCATTGTGCAACACATAGTTGAGGAGATAAAACATCAAATGTTGAGATGCTCCCGCATCATGCATCTCGTTTTAATTCATTACTTCTTACCTACTAACACATTTCGCAGGCTGCAGCCACTAGATGTACCTGCAAAATTGTATCAATGTACAGGCTCATAGTTCAGGAGATAAAACATCAAAGGTTGAGATGCGTCAAAAATTGCCGTATCATGCATCTCGTTTTAATTCATTACTTCTTACCTACTAACACATTTCGCAGGCTGTAGCCACTAGATGTACATGCAAAATTGTATCAATGTACAGGCTCATAGTTCAGGAGATCTGACGTAAACATTGGCCTATGTGATAATGAAACTGCACGGCGAGATTCGTTAGAGATTGTGGCGGAACGCTACATATATTTACTAAGAAAATGGAGTTTTTGTATTCTCGTGAATAATTCGTCATGAGACGCTAGAAGTGTTAAAGTGCGATGTGTTTTGTGCAACGAACATTGACATTTGGATGGAAAAGAAATTATTTCAGGAGAACTAAAAATAATGATATCGAACCTTCTTTATTTTATCTGTGTTGGTCAATGAAAAAGAACTAGAGGCATTGTATTATGTTACTCACTCTCTTGTCCTCGATTTTTGTATAGATGAAAGGCGCCATTGTACGATGCATATAATTGTGTGTATGTTCTGTAAAACTATTCAGAATATAAATAACATTTCCATGTGGCAAGATCTACTTTTTGTACAGTCACACCTCTCATATTAGTCAATCAATATTTTGGGTATTTTGTTGTGCTCAGGGGAGGACGACAATTCCTCTTGCAGCCTAGGTCGGCCATTACGCCGGCAAAACAATTATTTTTATTAAATCATTTATTAAATGTAAATGTAAATGCATGAGAGTTCTCTATTTTTGTCATTCAATATTCTAAAGCCAGTAAAATTAAATTAAAGCTACAAGCATTACTATTTTCGTTGCATTGAGTTAAGTAAATTTTCTATTGGCTGCTTAACGGCGGATGACGAGAATCTCCTTAGTTTGCCTTGCTAGTGAGAAATGATCAAAGCAATTTATTAGTTTTCATGAAAACCGAAATATCTCAGGTATTAGTTGTCGTTTTAAAATTGGTACATAATTAAACCAGTTGTCATCAGGCCCCCTGAGAACTACTTTTTATTACAACACTTGTGAAATACGTTAAATGTATGTAAAATATATTTGACATGTGTGTACATGGACAAAGCCATGGTAAAAAAAAAAGGTCGTCCTAAACCTCTAGAACGATATTAATCAAATTTGGTACATTAAAGTCCTCACATCGGAGAGCAGCCTGATGATAATCTGACGATAATCTAACGTGGAGCTCATGAGTCGGCCGGGGTGACCGACTGGTTCTAGGCGCTACAGTCTGGAACCACGCGACCGCTACGGTCGCAGGTTCGACTCCGGCCTCGGGCATGGATGTGTGTGATGTCCTTAGGTTAGTTAGGTTTAAGTAGTTCTAAGTTCTAGGGGCCTGACGACCTCAGAAGTTAAGTTCCATAGTGCTCAGAGCCATTCGAACCATTTTTTGGAGCTCATGAAAGGGCGCGCTGACCAGTCAACTGCAGGCAGTGAGGCGATGCGAATTCGGCGTCCTATGCTGGAGAGTGCGGCACCCCATGGCGACGTCTGGCGAGCCCACTATAGCAGCGGTTTTTTTTCCCTTTATTTTATTTTATTTCATACCGCTCTCCTAAGGTGGGCCGAGGGGTGGGGAGCAAGAGGGGCGTGGGAGACGGGGGGGGGGGGGGGGAAGGGGGAGACTGTCAGCGGTATAATATTCCGCTCTTCAGCCAAGCGAATTATAAGAAATATAGACTGAGAAACAAATTGTTCGGTTGTTCCTCTATTTTAAATTAAAAATCAAAGACAGACAGCTAAAAAACGAAAATATACGTATTTTAAAAACACTCCACAGTGTGCTATTTGGTCTCTGAACGCGGCAATTTGAAATTTGCGCCGTCGCGCCGCCTTGTGTAGTTCCTCGACGGCCCACGTGCGCGCTTTACGGTGCGGTGGCGCTAGCTGCGTCGGCGGTGGTCGCGAGGAGTGGTACACGCTTGGGTCGCCCCTCATTACCCGACTGCTCGTGTTTACGAGCACAGCGTTCGATAGGGGCACTAAGGCGACGAAACAGAGTTGGTTTTGGCCACGGTTGTGGGTCTCAGTAGCTCCGCCGTAGTCTGGTGGTAAGCTCTGCAGTTGTATGTAGGGTCAAAATGTTGTTGCTCGCTGTTTCTGGTTATTGTATTGGCCAGAGTCAAAAAAAATGTGTGTGAAATCTTATGAGACTTAACTGCTAAGGCCATCAGTCCCTAAGCTTACACACTACTTAACCTAAATTATCCTAAGGACAAACACACACACCCATGCCCGAGGGAGGACTCGAACCTCCGCCGGGACCAGCCGCTCAGTGCAGGACTACAGCACCTTAGACCGCTCGGCTAATCCCACGCGCCTGCCTAGAGTCCACGGACAGGCTTGCGTAATTTGTAACCAAAACTAAACTAAAATGTGCCCGAACACGCCATGATCGCCCTACGGTAACGACCGGCCGCCACTCAACCCACAGGCGTCACTGGATGCGGATATGAAGAGGCATGTGGTCAGCACAACGCTTTCCCGGCCGTAAGTAAGTTTACGAGACCCAATTTGCAGCCAAGGGTGTTGGTCATTCATTGGTCGGCCGCTCTCTGTTGTACGTATAGTCTGTCTGTAAACTCAAGAGCGAGCAGCGCTTTTGGTGGGGGAAGTGGCCGTTCCCGGAAGAACGCTGCTACCGGACTACAGGGGCACCCAAAATCTGTTACCCGTTACCTGTCTTACAGTGTAGATCGGCGGGCAGTGATATACGTCGTTTCTGTTTGTGGGATCTTAGTTGCCAGTGTCAGTTAACTTTGTATACTTACTGATATATTTCGATAGCTGGAAGTGATGGGCAATCGTCTAGCATTACAAGAAAATGTGCAGAATACGATGAAGAGGAGGTATTTTCGGAGTAACGAGCGTTCGATCGTCTCTAATGTTATTACAGCGTGTATTAAAGAGACAACGCAAAAAAGGACTGTTGGCTAATATTACCAGTCCCAGTCAAACGGCTGCAATCTATGCATACGTCAGCCTCGCCACAATAGGACGCATAAGGAAGGAACGCGAAAATAAGCCGCATTGTTTACTGCAATCGCCACGAAGGAGAACTAATAATTTTGGGAGGAAACCCATCGTTATAGACAGTTTCAAAATCATGTAAGACGTTTGATGCTGATAGAACACTAAATCTCTGTCTCGATCATTATTCACCTGATTCTAAGACATATTGCTTAAAACATGTGCGCAATAGCTATTCTAAACACTGCTGAAATTTTCTTCGAAACACGTACACCGATTCTGGACTTCTAAGCAGAAAGCTTGACATACGAGGTGCATTTACATATTAATTTTTATTTTTTGGTAAGAACTTTATGTGTTAGTCTACAGCAATGTTATACTCTTCAAAATATTCCCCGTTACATACTATACACTTATCCCAGTGCTTTTTCCAATTCCCAAAACACTTTAGGAACTGTCTCTTTGGGATAGTTTATACGTCTTTTAACTGTGCATTTTTAATCTCATCCATACTTGTAAAACCGCTGCCCTTTAAGACCTGCTTTGAAATGTTTATGCCACTTATATGCCCTTGGTTTACTCATAACAGGCTCACCAAAAGCAATATTTAACATTTCTAAAAATTTCATACTCTTTATTCCATTATTACAACAAAATTTAATATAAATTCTCTAATCTATTTTTATACAAAACAAATAATTGTTGATGCTACCAAAACACATGTAATCTTTTTGACAGCTGACAACAGAGTAAATACCCAATATGCATAACATTGTACACACACGTTTGAGACACGTATTCCTTGCGGTCTTAATGCATTTGTCTAAAAAGAAACGCAGCCGAGACGTATCTGTACACGGCGTCGCCACAGATTTAAAGCGCGCGCCGCGGCAGGGCCGGTACTACGTTGTGAAACAGCCTGTAGGAGCGCCTCGTGACGTAGCTGGGTTGGCAGAGTGGGGACTCGCTCGCTCACTCTTCAGTTTACGGACAGACTATAGCTTCACTGTTTCAGCAAGGTGGTTAGCGGTGTCTTAAAGTGGTGAACAACGACTCGAAAACGTTTACTTCAAGTTTTAAGAAGGAAATCTCGATATAACACGCCGCCATCAAGAATTTGTTTGGTGCTGCTGTTGTGGACTACTGTAAGGACTGGCCCCAACAGCAACAATATCCTCCCCTCCCCCACGGCCCGTCCTTCTCCCCCTCTCCTCCCGTCATCCGACCCCTCTCCCTGCTTTTTAGGTTTATTGCTCTATGGTGCGTACAATAATTTTTTTGTATGAGTAGCGTTGGGGTGGGTTGTTTGGTGGAAGAGACCAAACAGCGAGGTCATCGGACTAGGGAAGGATGGGGAGGGAAGTCGGCCGTGCCCTTTCAAAGGAACCATCCCGACATTTGCCTGGAGCAATTTAGGGAAATCACAGAAAACCTAAATCAGGATGGCCGGACGCGGGATTGAACCGTCGTCCTCCCGAATGCGAGTCCAGTGTGCTAACCACTGCGCCACCGTCCTCGGTGTGTATGATTAGGCTTGGATGGATTAATGAATGGTATGTATAGGGCATAAATAAAAGGATGGTTGTGTGTAGTGGGCGAGCTCATCGGCTGTTGTGGTGTAATGAGCGCCATGTAGCACATAATGACAGTCTAGGAGGATTACAAATGTTTGTTGCCGCGCGGGGTAGGCGTGCGGTCTTGGGCGCCTTGTCACGGTCCGTGCGGCTCTCCCCGTCGGAGGTTCGAGTCCTCCCTCGGGCATGAGTGTGCGTGTTGTCGATAGTGTAAGTTAGTTTAAGAAGGCAGCATGTCATTCTCAATGGAAAGAAGTCTTCCGAAGTAAGAGTGATTTCAGGTGTGCTGCAGGGGAGTGTCGTAGGACCGTTGCTATTCATAATATATATAAATGACCTTGTGGATGACATCGCAAGCTCACCGAGGCTTTTTGCGGATGATGCTGTAGTATATCGAGAGGTTGTGACAGTGGAAAATTGTACTGAAATGCAGGAGGATCTGCAACGAATTCACACATGGTGCAGGGAAAGGCAACTGAATCTCAATGTAGAAAGTGTAATGTGCTGCGAATACATAGAAAGAAAGATCCTTTATCATTTAGCTACAATATAGCAGGTCAGCAATTGGCAGCAGTTAATTCCATAAATTATCTGGGAGTAGCCATTAGGAGTGATTTAAAATGGAATGATCATATAAAGTTGATCGTCGGTAAAGCAGATGCCAGACTGAGATTCATTGGAAGAATCCTATGGAAATGCAGTCCAAAAACAAAGGAAGTAGGTTACAGTACACTTGTTCGCCCACTGCTTGAATAGTGCTCACCGGTGTGGGATCCGTATCAGATGAGGTTGATACAAGACATAGAGAACATCCAACGGAGAGCAGTGCACTTCGTTGTAGCATCACTTAGTAATCGCAAAAGCGTTACGGAGATGATAGATAAACTCCAGTGCCAGACTCTGCAGGAGAGACACTCAGTAGCCCGGTACGGGCTTTTGTTGAAGTTTCGAGAACATACCTTCACCGAAGAGCCAAGCAGTATATTGCTCCGTCCTACGTATATCTCGCGAAGAGACCATGAGAATAAAATCAGAGAGATTAGAGCCCAAACAGAGGCATACCGACAATCTTTCTTTCCACGAACAATACGAGACTGGAATAGAAGGGAGAACCGATAGAGCTACTCAGGATACCCTCCGCCACGCACCGTCAGGTGGCTTGCGCAGTACGGATGTTGATGTAGACATAGAGTGTAGACTTAGGAACCAATGACTTCAGCAGTTTGGTCCCATAAGACCTTACCACAAATTAATTAATTAATTATTACAAATGTTTGTTACCATTGCGTTTTCCCTTACGGTACATGTGATTTATATTGGTTCAAATGGTTCACATGGCTCTGAGCACTATGGGACTTAACTTCTGAGGGCATCAGTCCCCTAGAACTTAGAACTACTTAAACCTAACTAACCTAAGGACATGACACACATCCATGCCTGAGGCAGGATTCGAACCTGCGACCGTAGCGGTCGCGCGGTTCCACACTGTAGCGCTTAGAACCGCTCGGCCACTCGGGCCGGCAATTTATATTGGTGAAATGCCCCATATGTGTATATGAATGAGATGTACCTTTAAGATTCCTAGAGTATATAATAATCTTGTAGTGTTCTGCCCAATCGCCTAATATAGGGTGCTAAGGAAGCTGTTCTCTCGGATCGCTAGACAACAATTCAAGCAAATCATATTAATGGAGTTTATTACAGTAAGTTAAATTAACAATACTTTGCATATTCACAAGGATGTGTCACAAATAAATGGCGACATGCTAATACACTCCTGGAAATTGAAATAAGAACACCGTAAATTCATTGTCCCAGGAAGGGGAAACTTTATTGACACATTCCTGGGGTCAGATACATCACATGATCACACTGACAGAACCACAGGCACATAGACACAGGCAACAGAACATGCACAATGTCGGCACTAGTACAGTGTATATCCACCTTTCGCAGTAATGCAGGCTGCTATTCTCCCATGGAGACGATCGTAGAGATGCTGGATGTAGTCCTGTGGAACGGCTTGCCATGCCATTTCCACCTGGCGCCTCAGTTGGACCAGCGTTCGTGCTGGACGTGCAGACCGCGTGAGACGACGCTTCATCCAGTCCCAAACATGCTCAATGGGGGACAGATCCGGAGATCTTGCTGGCCAGGGTAGTTGACTTACACCTTCTAGAGCACGTTGGGTGGCACGGGATACATGCGGACGTGCATTGTCCTGTTGGAACAGCAAGTTCCCTTGCCGGTCTAGGAATGGTAGAACGATGGGTTCGATGACGGTTTGGATGTACCGTGCACTATTCAGTGTCCCCTCGACGATCACCAGTGGTGTACGGCCAGTGTAGGAGATCGCTCCCCACACCATGATGCCGGGTGTTGGCCCTGTGTGCCTCGGTCGTATGCAGTCCTGATTGTGGCGCTCACCTGCACGGCGCCAAACACGCATACGACCATCATTGGCACCAAGGCACAAGCGACTCTCATCGCTGAAGACGACACGTCTCCATTCGTCCCTCCATTCACGCCTGTCGCGACACCACTGGAGGCGGGCTGCACGATGTTGGGGCGTGAGCGGAAGACGGCCTAACGGTGTGCGGGACCGTAGCCCAGCTTCATGGAGACGGTTGCGAATGGTCCTCGCCGATACCCCAGGAGCAACAGTGTCCCTAATTTGCTGGGAAGTGGCGGTGCGGTCCCCTACGGCACTGCGTAGGATCCTACGGTCTTGGCGTGCATCCGTGCGTCGCTGCGGTCCGGTCCCAGGTCGACGGGCACGTGCACCTTCCGCCGACCACTGGCGACAACATCGATGTACTGTGGAGACCTCACGCCCCACGTGTTGAGCAATTCGGCGGTACGTCCACCCGGCCTCCCGCATGCCCACTATACGCCCTCGCTCAAAGTCCGTCAACTGCACATACGGTTCACGTCCACGCTGTCGCGGCATGCTACCAGTGTTAAAGACTGCGATGGAGCTCCGTATGCCACGGCAAACTGGCTGACACTGACGGCGGCGGTGCACAAATGCTGCGCAGCTAGCGTCATTCGACGGCCAACACCGCTGTTCCTGGTGTGTCCGCTGTGCCGTGCGTGTGATCATTGCTTGTAGAGCCCTCTCGCAGTGTCCGGAGCAAGTATGGTGGGTCTGACACACCGGTGTCAATGTGTTCTTTTTTCCATTTCCAGGAGTGTAGTTAGTGTCCTTCGGTATAGACAATTTCAATACAAATAAAACAATACAGTCCACAAATCATTGCGGTGGCGTTTGAGTGACAGCTTGTCTCCTACTGCGGCCGCTGCTGTGTGGCGCGGCGCGGCGCTTACGTTCTCTCCGTATAGATGCCACTACTGCCGTGGCGTCGCCCTAGTCGGAGTACCACTGGCTCACGCCGTCTCACAGCCCTCTCGCTCTTCTTCGTCGTGCCGGAGCTTGTCGTTACGCAGGAACAATACTTTTTCATTTGTGTAAAATTTTCGTGAGACGTCAAAACATTTCAATGTATCGCCAAGTGACGTCTTCACAGCAAGTCACAAAGGCTCTGCGGCGCATCAGTTTAGTCCACGTGGGGTCGTCGACATGGCGTGTAGTTCTAACACTTTTGGTGCTATGGCTGTTGTATTTTTACCTTTTATTCATTTAAGAACCCATCTAGGACAATGGATAAATGATGTGGAGTTTTTTAATATATTTCCACTTTGTCGATGACACATGTAGTTTTTGTAAAATTTGGATCATTCCAAAAAAAATGATTATATCTTGTGTCGATAACTTGTAAGGTTGCGGGGGCTCGTTTTTTGCTTATTCTTGAATTGAGAACACTGTGTGAGGTGAAATGACAAGTTTAATGTCGCAATATTTCTCACCAAATTACAGCTTTCAGCTCGCCAGCATAAAAACAGCGCAATGGATAATGCACCTTGTCAACATTAAAAAGTGAAATAAGTTTATACACAACAATGTTAAATATTAACTCTCTGAAAGTAGATTAATCTTAAGCACAATATTATGAAAGTTTAATTGGAAGTTTCTTTACATTTATCCTAAGCACAATAATATGAAAGTTTAATTGGACGTTTCTTTACAAAATTGCTCCTACACATACGTTATGATGTTGGTCAGTACTACGAAAATCGTCTGATTCTGTTTCAAAGTTCGGTACTATTTAGGATGACAATCGAGTCTACGGTGGATGGTTAGTCAAGTGACAAATTTGAGCGCAAGATTACCCAAGGCCGCTCGAGTTTACAGTGGACACAAGCTGGTGAACCAACAAAGTTTACGCCTCTGTACGCGGTATTTACTTGAAGCTGCGACGTGCTGCTGTCTGCAAGGCCGCTCTCTCCCACTGAAATTCCTGCAAAACTAATCTGGTCTTTGCTGAACTTTCCAGCAGAAACTTTCTCTATGTTTCTCGTTATGCGAGAAAACATGTACTCAGCCCTCGTATTATTATGTGGCGATATACACGCACATGGTTGGAGCAGCATGCACATTATAGTGGCCTCTCAGTTCATTTGGCTGGTTCGTTTCTCCACAGTTGGAGCTAAACGTTGCTACAGCTAACTATAGCTGGCGTGCAGCCGCTGTGAATGCAGTGTCCACACCAACTTCTTCTCTGCGTCGTACGGAGCATAAGCGATACGTTCTGCCTTTGACGCCAGTCCCCAAAATTTCTCTCTTGTCCTCTCATGGCAGAACTGCCTCCCTCCACTTGGGATTCCTTTTTCACGTCACGGCTTTTTTGGACCAATAGGAACATTCCTCTCATATTGTACAAACACCCTCTACCAACCGCAACGTCCCTTCTATCAAACTGCGTCGAAACTTCAGCAGTTTTCTCCTTCCTAGTCAGTTTCCGTCAATCTGGCATTTTGTGCCCGTTCTAGACGCCTAAAGTACATTGACCTTTCCGTGTGTCGCACTTTCTGGACGAAAATGCGTCACTTGCTTTTGTTCGTCTCGCGTTGGAATTTCGAAACGCAGTTTTCTAAAGCTTCTTCTCTGCCCTTGTACCGATGCCCTCGGTACAGGCGGCCCTCCAGCCTGTATCACCTGGCCCGGGGTCGCTGACCTCTTTCCTGCCACCCCTTTTAAGTGGTCGCCGGCGTAAATCCCGCAGCGCGGTTTCGCTACACCGTTGTGGAGTTGGCTTTTCAAAACTAAAAGCGACTCGACTCGCGTTCCCTGTTCTACCTTCCGCTCATAGATATGCGCTGTATAGCAATGGTGTGTTAATTACCGCTGTCATCCCTTTTTGCATTACATATTGATAGGCAAATGTTCTCATAACTGTCGATTTACGTTAGGTGTCATCTTCAGCTTCTCATTGCGATTTGTAAAGGTCTCATGTAAGGTGCGAATCTGACCATTTATTCTGCCACCTTACAAACTGATTACCTGTTTTCTTTTAACACAGTGTAGTGCCAATCTGAAGATGACAGCACGATTCTGTCGAAACTAGTAATTGGAATAAATGTATTAAAATCACGCGATCTTCGCTTTAAAAATGTATATGTACTCGTATATAAACAGAGATCGTCCCAACAACATTTTGCCCAACTGGCGTGTTCGATTGTCAAAATGCCGAGCTAGTTAGAGGACCCTGCCCTTAATGCTCCAAACGTACTCAAATGGGGAGGGATCCGGCACCTTGGTGGCAAAGGCAGGATTCGGCAAGCACGAAAACAAGCAGTAGAAACTGTTGCTGTGTGCGGGCTGGCTGTTCCGAAATGGAAGCCCAGGATGGCTCGTCACTGAGGGCAACAAAACGAGGCGTAGGATATCGTCGACACACCATTGTGCTGAAAGGATGCCGCTGATGGCAACCAAAGGGGTTGAAGTGAAATGGAAGTCAGATCATCAACCCTGGTTGTCAGACCGTGTGGTGGGTGACGGTTAGGTTGGTATCTCACCGCTGTCTGGGCTGTCTTCAGAGACGTCTTCGGCTGGAATCTCATGGTGTCCAGTTGTCTTCAGTATGAGTCCCACCTCGTACTGGGAACCGAGGACCATCAAAAACGTGTCTAGAGACGTCCCGGCAGCGGCGGGATACCTACCTGTCTGTCGCTCGCTATATGGCCCGACAGCCAGGACCGATTGAGTGCGGTGTCATTTCATTTCATAGCAGGATCCCATCGATTGTCATGAGCGACAGCCTTACTGCGAAGGGGTATGCCAACAATGTCCCTTTTCCTTTCCTTCACGGCAACCCATCCTTGCCTTACATTTCAGCAATATATGCCCACCTGCACATGGCAAGAGTTTCTACTATTTATCTTCCTGCCTGCCAAAATCCTACCTTGTCCAGCAAGATTGCCAGATCTCTCCCCAATTGAGAATGTTTGGGGCATTACAGGAAAGGCCCTCTAACCAGATGGGGAGTTTCACGATCTAACTTCACAGTGAAGATACCACAGTATAAGGTAGGGCGATGGATAATGTTATCAGCCCCTTATACTGCAAAGGGTAAAACAAAAATGTTTGTAACAAAGTACCAAGAACCATACTAATTGAAAGAGTCAATGTCACCAGTCAGTATCAAGCTTCTGTTGCCAATTAGAACAACGATAGTTCATGTTGGATGCCTACGAACATTTCAAGGCACTCCAGATTCATTGCCCCTCGGATCAACATCCTCAGCAAAGAGGAAAGAGAAAATAAGTGAGAGCAAGTGAACCATGATTTATTTTCAATGAATATTCTTAAGAATTTATTTTATTTACTAGCGATTCATCAAGAACATTAACACATTTAATCACACTATGTTATCATGGAATTAGTTGCCAGGGAGTAACTGATGAAATCATAACCAAATTGGTTTTACCAAATGGGAATTTTATTCACTTTACTAGTGCCTAAAAGCATTTTTTAAAAGAAAAAAATTTAAAACTATAAGCAGAAGGCATACTCTAAATATCAAGTTACAATTTATTTAGAGACATAAAGAAACAAGTTTTGACTGTATGAGTATTTGGGCAGAGAACCTTGCCACTCCCTTTTGACACAGCCGTAGTTACGACCGCTCACAATAGCCTCTGAAAGACTACACTGGTGTAAATATGCAACACACCAAATTACTTTAAACTAAAAGTTTTAACAACTTACACAAGCACACAAACTACGCACCTCCGTAGGAGGGATGGAAATGGTACAAAACACTAAAAATTAAAATATTAACTTTGCCATCAAAGGTGCAACTTGATTTTAACTTCTAAGAAAGTCTTATGGTGAAAGGGTGGCAACTTTATATGCTAAAATGATCATTTAAATAAAAGCCTATGAAATGCAATCTTATATAAAATTCTACAGGGTTGGCCAAACAAGTTAAGATGCTCTACAGTACACAGATACCGCCTCTAAAGATGATAGGCGAGATGAAAGCATGTTTCAGGAATTAGGCCGTTACCCTCAAAGCAATAAATTCGTTAACACACCAGATCCGACAAACATGACACAGGCAGCTACTAACGTACGGTAGATAGATAGGGAGATTACCGAACAACACGAACCGCAGGTTGCTCTAACCCGCCCGTATTCCAGAAGGGAGAAACGTACCACCCAATTTATAAACAACCACCTTGGGTTGACTCCTGTTGGTCTCGTGTCCACCGCGAAGTCACTACCCCTCGCTATACAGAGCGGCCCACTGGACTCACGTGGCGACCTCACACGCCCCGACTCTCAAGACGGCCAGGTCATCTTGTGTCTCAGTGCGTGACTGACCAACCGATCGATCCAACCGCCAATGACCATTGCCTGAGCAAACTCGAGCAGACTGGCGGCCTAACACGCAGACTCTGATGCAGGAACTAAGCCCCGACCGGGCAACCACTCACTGAGTTCTCTCACTGGCGGAGTGGAAAGACTCTCATTTTTCCGGCCTTAAGGTTGATCCGAACGACAGACATACTAGCTCTCCGAACGGCAGACAGATACTAACTGCCTAACAAATGCGGACGAGAGACAGACTAGCAAGCTGGGGAAGAGAGATTTACCCAGACTGACCCCGACTGACGAGCTCATAGCGCCCCTTAAGTGTACGTGAACAGGCAACCTTTACCCTTTCCCACCAGAGGGAGACACCAAAGCTGCGATGGCCACAGCGGCGCCACACTACGCACTCCAGCGCGCTCTTCAAAATAGCAGTTTTTACCATGGCTCAGCAAGGGTGATCATGAAGATTTTGCATGACCTGTGTGGGAAATGGCATAATTATGGATTAAGGCCGAGGAAACAAGGACTAATATTGGGTGATTTTTTTGTTATGTTGTAGTGTATTTATGAAGCCAGGTAGCATTACAGGGAGACGGGAAGCAGCTTTGTCTTATGAGAAGGGTGTACAGTTACTGTAGTTTTATGCCTGCGTTTTATGAATAATGTATAAGAAGTATGTCAGAGGGAGAGTAACTGTGGCCTCCTGTTCTCAGACTGCCGTGCGCCAAGGGAGAGGGTGGCAGTGAGGATGGAGGTGATCACAGTTGTGGCGATGCTTCACTGCCTCACCTAGGGTGGAGTGCGGGCACTGTGAGATCAGCATTTGGAAAGCGGAGTACTTTTTACCAGACAATCATTAGAGATGAGAAACGAGGTGAGGAGAAAATAGGATGTGCTTCGTGTTTACAGTGTGAAGCAGAGAGGAAATGTGAATTAAAAGAAGTATGGCTTTGCTGTTTGATCCATGGGTACATGGACAGAGTGGAGCAGCCAGGCAGATGGATTTGCTTTGTGAGCATCTTACTGTGCTGTGTCTGTGCTCGTTGGTTAAGGCTACATGCTTCCAAGGGAGGTGTGCCAGTAGTGGCGTTATTGGGTTCTTTTGCCAACGTGTACTTCCAGCATTTGCCTTTTGGCGCATGTGTCTTGGAAAAGTGCCTGACACATGTGTGTAATACACGGACAAGTTCAAATTTCCTAATTATATTCCTCCCTCCCTCCTCTCCCCTCAAATCCCGAACTGCTCTTAGTTGGCCGTATTTATGTGTGCTGAGCGAGGTGAAGTGGTTTTGTTAAGGATGAGCCCGTTGAGCCTTTCAAGCTCTAAGTCATTGTACCCTCTTTTTAATCTGTTGTTCATTTGTTTAAATATTGTTTAAACTGAGAAACACACCTTTGAGTGTGTTTTATTTGCCCATAGCTGCCTTGTGTGTCTGATATAGATTAAACCAGAGGCAGAAAAGATTACGACTAAGTAAATTTCACATTTTTGTGGTCCTGTAAATATGTTATTGATACCTCAATGATATTTAAATTTGTCCTCAGTTGGTTAAATTGGAAATTTGTGTAAGGTCTTATGGGACCAAAGTGCTGAGGTCATCGGTCCCTAAGCTTACACACTACTTAATCTAACTTAAACTAACTTACGCTAAGGACGACACACACACACACACACACACACCCATGCCCGAGGGAGGACTCGAACGTCCGACGGGGGGAGCCGCGCGAACCGTGACAAGACCCCCCTAGACCGCGCGGCAACAGTTCTTTAAATACTGTTTGAACAGAGAAGTCTTTTTGCTAAATTATTACTACTCACTAACTAGCATTATCAATCTTTAAGTTCTTTTTTATAATTCTCTGAGATGTAAGAGGCATTCACCCTGCTGCCACAAGCAAGAGTTTTGTAATAAAACGTGAAGCAGGAATATCTGAATATTTATAGTAATTAATTTTAACTGATGTTTTGAAACAAATACCTTTTCTGGTGCAAATGTTAAGTTGTGCTTCCCAGCACCTTACTGCTCTCAGCTCCCCACTAGCTGCCTCATTTTAGTGATAGCACAATGTGATTGTGTGATTGGGGGAGCGTGCTTTTACACCAAAAGAGACATTTGAGATGAAAATTTTAGTTATAAAGTTGCTTGCTTCTTGTGTATGCTCTTGTATACTGTTCAAGTGGTTTTCTGTTCCCAGGTAATTCATTTTGTGTCAATGGAGACCCAATTTTAACTGAGCATGGATTAAAATCTGATGAAATTATTTACTGTAAACTAGAGGGCTACTCCTTAGCAAATAGTTATTGTAGACAGCAACATAAGGGTGGTGGTGTGGCAGTTTACATTAGTGAGAATCTCGAGTACAAGAAAATAAACTATCTAGACCAGTACAACAAAGAAAGCTTGATTGAAGTGACAGCCATTGAAGTCCACACCAAAGAGTGTAGAGAGGTTATGAGAAAACATAAATTTATTGGGATTTATCATCCACCAAAGGCTGATGTAGTTAGCTTCATAAACATATTTAGTAGAGTAGTGGGACATTGTGGTCCCAGTGACCTAACTATACTTGGTGATCTGAATATTGAGGCAAAATCTTCCAGTTTGTGTAATATGAGGTTAATAGATAGTCTTAACCCATATAATCTCATAAATGTAGTAAATAGTGATACCAGGGTGACAAAGTGCACATCTAGCAGAACTGATTACGCTATACTATGTAAACATATTAAAGACAGTGTTAGGTGCTGGAAAATGGATTTTCATTACTCTGACCACAAATGCCAGCTTCTAGAGTATGTAAACATAAGCATCCCAAAAATGACAAAAGTTATCGAAAATAAAAGAATCCTAAAAGTGGGTAACATCCTTGCCCTAAGAAATAAATTAGCTATAGAGGACTGGGATCTGGTTTACCAGACTGAAGGATCTGAAAACAAATGGGCCAAATTGTATGATACTATGCTAAGACACTTTGACAGATGCTGCCCTGTTAAGAAAATACAAAGAGTGTTCACCCATAACCAAATTGCAAAAACCAACAGACTGATACTTCCAGCAAATATGGTAAAACTCAGGCAAAACATCCAGGACCTGGATGTGTTACACAAGTCAACAAACCTGCAGGTTTTTAAGGCCAAGTACAACGAAGCCAAGAAAATCTTTAAGAAAGAGCTTTCAAATCTAAGAAAACAGATATACAGCAGTGAAATACCTCAATCAGACAATATAGCCAAGACCTCATGGAGAATTGTAAATCAATTTCGCAAAGCCACACCGAAGCCAGAAATTGAAATTGTAAATATAAGACATGAACGAAACACAATTAAAGATCCTAATAAAGTCTGCAATGTTTTCAATAAATACTTTATATCTGCAGCTGTTAGTCCAGTTAATAACACAATTGTGAGTAGTGAGATAAAGCTCTGCCCCTTTGAAGAGCCACCTTTTGAATTCAAACAAGAAAGTGAAAACGAAATAGGCAGGATAATAAATAACCTAAAGAATAAGTTCTCATCCGGATGGGATGGTTTGAGTAGTATTGTGATTAAAAAATGTAATAAGGAATTAGTTAAAATAATCACCCACCTGGTAAACTGCAGTATTAGAGAACATACATTTCCAAATGTATTGAAATGGAGCACAGTTAAACCAGTGCATAAAAAAGGATCCAAGGAAGAGGTTTCAAATTTCAGGCCCATATCATTAATAACTGTCTTCAGCAAAGTATTTGAAGTTGTGCTGCTGACACAACTTAGTGACTATTTCTTGAAAAATAAGTTCCTAACAGAAACACAACATGGATTCCGAAAAGATCATAGTACTATCACAGCAATTACGGAATTTCTTCACAAAACGTATGGTGCACTTGATGAAGGAATGCAAACAGCTGGCATATTTCTAGACCTCACTAAAGCCTTTGACTCGGTAAACCATGAGTTACTTTTAAGTAAACTTGAGTCATACAATGTAAATGCTGCATCCATGCAATTGCTGGCTATATATTTATTTAACCGCAAGCAATGTACAAAGCTGACTTGCAAAATCAATAATCAGATCATTAATTTCCAGTCCAAATATGAGACAGCCACATAAGGTGTACCACAGGGCTCAATTTTGGGCCCTTTCCTTTTCCTAGTGTACATAAATGATATAGAGCAACCTTTCAACTCCCAATTGGTAACCTATGCAGACAGTACCTCACTGTTATTTCTTGGTAAACAAAATGATGAGTTAACGTTGGTAGCAACTGAGGGACTACGTCAAATAACTACTTATTTCCAAGAACAAGGTTTGAAAGTTAATATCAGTAAATCTCAGTTATTGCCATTTGAACTTACAAACTCACACCAAACCTCTATCAGTAACGTAGGTGGAATTGAAGTAGTGGACACAGAAGGCTGCAGATTTCTAGGTATTCATCTAGATGAAAATGTAAGATGGGTAAACCATATCAAATTTTTATGCAATAAAATCAGCAGTTCATTACATCTAATCAGCCAGTTATCAAAAGTAGTCCCACATCAGACATTAAAAACAATTTATTATGGAACCATTTTTGCATAGATTAATTACGGGATAGAGATATGGGGTTGTGCTGCCGACATACATATGAGCAGAATATTAACCCTACAGAAAAGAGCAATCAGAATTATCCATGGATTAGCGTATAGAGATTCATGCAGGGAAATCTTTGTTCATCATAAATACCTCACAGTCTACTCACTATATCTTTACAAATTAATTATATTTTTTGTGACACATCAAAACAAAGCAACAAAGTACTCTGATATGCATGCCTATAATACAAGAAATAAAGACTGCTACTACAGACAAAGAACAAAATTAAAAACAACAGACCATAGTCCATGCATTAGTGGTCAAATATGGTACAACAAATTACCGAGCTATATAAGGTGCCACAAAGGGAACTTATTCCAAGTGAAACTGAAGTATTTCTTGATTGACAAGTGTTTATATTCTTTAAGTGAATATTAATATTAAACTAAAATAAATTATTGTATATATACATATATATATAGTTGTGTAAAATCTGAGTATTTGTAATAGGTACAACGTAACACCCAATATTGTGCCTTATTAGGTACAATGGTACATTTGGATCATGTATATGTAATCACATATGTATATATGACTGTACTAAACTTGTAAAAAAATGCTATGACGTTTGCAAAAGACACCAGTTGGTGTCTCCATGCAAAAAAATACAATAAATAAATAAATAAAAAATAAAAAGACGTGCTGAAAAGGAACATCTTCTTTATAAATCCTCTTAATACATTAAACAATGCAAAATCCAGGGGGGAATGTGACAATATTATGAGAAGGACAGTTGCTACTCGCCATACAGCGGAGATGTTGCTGAGGCCTCAGCAGCCAGAGAATGTAATCGTGTGTGTATGAGTTGCGTTTGGTGTGTGTGTGTGTGTGTGTGTGTGTGTGTGTGTGTGTGTGTGTTAGTGTTCTTACCTAGTTACAGTTATTTTGAGTGCAGATCCATCTTGATCATTTAAGCAATCGGATACAAGACTTGTGTAAAGTTTATGCCGATACTAAACAAGGCGCAGAATTTTTGATAGTTGCAAGATAGAGCAAGGGAACTTCAATGTCGCGCTAATTTACTGTAGTAGAAAGAAAGTCATGATGAACTGATAGGGTTAGAAGATTGTCAGTCATTTTCAAGCGAACAACCACAAAAGCGTCAAGTGTCACTTTGGTTCTACGTGACTACCATTTGTGATGTGGCAAACATCCCACCGATAATCGATTTGTTCCCACACTCGTTGCAGCAAATCGGGCATAGCCTGTAAACAGTCAGTCTCATCAAAGTTCTTGTGTCAAGAGTAAATTGTATGCCTGCTTGGAGGTTCTTTAGCATATTTGGTGAAAAATGTATGTCAAACAGTTGTTGCAGAGTTCCTTTCTTGAAATCAAAACACACAGTGAGCACGCTCCTCACCAGTGAAAGTAGCCATTTTAGGTGTGCACTACACTGGCGCTCCTGGTGTCAGAATGGGATACCGATCCACTACGTGAATCAAAGTTGAAGTTGTTTGCTACAAAATGACACATCTACCGACTCTGTAAGTTATCTTAATAAATTACTATATCATTCCAAAGTTGTTTTGACTCATCCTGTACTTGGGTGGAAGACCATTCACAAGAGATTGTCTCTATTACACCTAGCACCTTTGGCGACTTAGGTCAACTTTCATGAGAAATACATCGTATGAGTTTTGCTGATAAGAGAAGATTTATTATTGACTATGAAAACACTTAATCTGGAGCCTTTTCTCATGAATATGATGTGAGCTGCACGTATAGTCTAGCACAGTAGCTCAGCATGTTCGGTCAGAGGGTTAGCTGCCCTCTGTAATAAAAAAAATGAGTTAATGAATCAACGATAAACTTGAACAAGTGTCATGGGATGTCCGCCCCGAACGAATATAGTGAGAACAAAAAAAAAAGAGGGGGGGGGGGGCGGATTGCGTCTTCGATTATTGATGGTAGCATTCTCTGTCCCTGGTTCGAATACTACCACCGCTAAAATTTTGAATGCAAATTATCATGGATAGTTGAACATTTCATAAGAGAAGGTTTGGTTTCAACCCTCTGGATGTGATCGGAATTCATTTTCCCATCACAGGAAGTGTTGTATACATCAAGACGTCAACGGAAGCACTTTGCGCTGAAGTTGTCCAGCGACATGCCACTTAACTAAAACTTAAACACTCTGATGGACATGTAGGTGTAGTGACATGTGGGCCTCGTGGGATTCGATCTCCAAACTCTGCGGCTGTTTGAGCTCCCATTCTAGATACCTCAAAGAGTGGTCAATGCCGATTCCAGCCATATGGAAATGTCTTAGGTCATCTCGCGGAGAAGTGACAAACATTTTTGACCTACCCAATGTTAAAGGCGTCCAGCAGCGCAAAATTGAGGTGACAAAACACGTTCCATCGTACCTGATGATTGGCAGTGTGTGGGCCAGCCATGAACGTGCTCCAGATGTGGCCAAGGTAGTACAGAACTGTGCCACGCCACTTCAGGATACACCTGAAGTCTCGTCAACGCCACTCACCACGCAACAAAACGCCAACGAGACCAGCACTTGCACTGGGACCATCCGATCTCAGGACCGTGCAGACGACCCTGCTCAAACCACAAATGCCGAACTAGACGTCATGCCAACTTCAGACTTTATCCAGATGGATGTAGAGTCAGATGATGGGCGACCATATTCTGATTCGGAATAACACATCAGGAAACAGCAGTCATCCAGGAGGAGCAAGAAATGCCGATGAACACCCTTCAATGACACCCTCCTTCAGACGGCTTCACGAGATAATGACCAGATATCTGATGGCAACCTTCCATATTGTGTCGAGTCACATGGTGTGACCACTCCTGATGCCCCTCCTGTGATGAATCCTCTCTCAATCCAGAACACTAACTCAATGTTGCCACTACTTGAAGATGACAGATTCCCCAAAGCTACTGTCACAATGCCTGCTTCCCCCACTCTAACAGTAAATCACTGTCACATGTCTTCGACATCAGCATCCTGGGCTGATGATGTTGAAGAAGAAGCAAATCAGATCACCAGCATGTCAGAGCGAGAGCATCCCATGGAGGCACCTGAGCCATCGCCCTGCCAGTAATCACGACCACTGCGACAGGTCCAGCAGGTCTACACCCGCAGGGTGCTTTCAGCACATATTCTGCATCGACTGCAAAGGACCGTATGCAGCAATATCGTGTCGCCACAATGAATCTTGCCACCATCTATGCCCCTCACAAAATGGTCATGTTCTGAGACACCGTCTACTCTGCAGATGTTGATATTGCACTCCAAAAGGAGGTGTTGGTCACTGACTTTCCAGTGCCCATTAGGTATGTAGGCTATGTTTCTCATGCCTCTGACACTGGTAGTGGTGCCACCATCGTCCTACATGAGAGGATCCCTGCAGAGGATGTCGCATACCTCCCAGCTGCATAGGGTATGACTCTCACCCTGTTTGGCGAGTGTATCATTAACGTAAGCACTATCTGGTTTTGGCCACCTTCATGACCGACATACATTCTTTGCTCAGGTGGTCACTCCACTCTTCACAGGTCCACAAGATGATTTGGTGCTCAGTGGGGACTTCAGCTCGACACAAAGGCCTGCTGACTAGCTCCCACAGCATTCACCTTGTGCTGCTCTATCGACGGTCATCGATCGATTGCGACTCATTGACACCTGGACAAAGCTCCACAGAACCCAACCGAGTTACACATTTTACATCAGTCACTCATCAAGCCATGTAGACTGCATCTTCCTCACCTGCCTGCTTGCTGATGGCACCCACAATGTAGAAGTCTGCCCCATGGCCTTTTCAGACAATAAAGCATACATCTGCAATGTCACCCTCCTCCGACAGTGTGTGCAGCACGATTGTGGTCTGTAGAAACTCAATGTCGCCCACCTAACCTCCCAGATTGTCGCCATGTTGTCGAGGATGGACGGGCATGATACTGGCGTCATCGTAAGGCCTGTGACTCCGCCTTATCTTGGTGGCTGTCCTGTGGAAAGCGGACCCTCCATAAAACATTGATGAGCTATGGTAAGGAAGCCAAGGCATGGCATGCCAATACCTTCCACTTTTATTATTCAATTCTTTGTGACTGTGCAACAATGCCTTTTTCACCAGCGAGACAGATGCTGGTACACCAAAAAAAGGCGCATATCTCCATGATCACTTGCCATCACCTGGAAGGCACTGTAGTCCAATCTCAGACTTCTAATCGTATAGCTCAAGAACATCCATTGATGCACCACCTGCTCCAGCAAAGAAAATGACAATGCAGGGCTCTGGTCCACATCCTCACTTATGCAGAAGACAACCAGCATGAGACCCAAGAAACCATAGGCCATGCTCTCCACAATCATTTCATGGGATTGCATGCAGCTGTACCGCATTCTGTGGAACTGATCACACAGGTCGCATAACTTGCTACAAGCTCTCTCATGGTTGAGGTAGCATATGAACTCCAAGAAGATGTGACCACAGATGAAGTACTTGATGCTATCAAGGCGAGATCTAATAACACATCCACAGGGCCCTGTAGTATCCCCATCGATTTTTAAAAAAGTTTTAACTCTTTGTTGGCTTCCACATGGATGACCATCACACAAGAGCTGATGTCCCTGATGACAGTGGTCCCTAACACCTTTCTAGAGGCCATCATTGTACCTGTTCACAAACTGTATGGGCGACTGAGCGTCCATGATTATCGATGAATGACGTTGCTCAATAGTGATGTGAAAATATTTACATGGTTGCTGGCTCAAGATTGTCACATGTTACATCACCTCCAGCAACCAGGCTTCCCTAGGAGATGACGACAATATCTGTACGCCCCTTTGGCGTTACCAGGACATGATAGCATTTGCTCATCACCAGAGTCTCTGTGGTGCCTTGTCATCGCTGGACCTTAGCCAGGCCTATGACTCTCATAGCTTTAGGTTAGTTGTACTGAGAGTAGGATTAGATAGGGGCAAATGCCTGAAGTTGTCTTTTTTTTTTTTTTTTTTTTTTGGGCAAAATTGGTGGTGGTAATTTTCCTTCCTTATTTTTGAATCTCTTTTATGTTTTTTTAAACATTATCTGTATCTGCATTTTATAGTGATTTGCTAAATTGTAATGCACTGAAAACACTATTATTTAGTCAGTTGTTTATTCCTTCACTGATATTGTGTGGTATTTTTTATTTCTTGTTGAGTCTGGAATTACTGTTTTAAAAATAAACGTGTGTAACTGTAAAAGGCAACCAATGGTAACTGATCACGGCCCCGTCCACAATTGTAACCGAATCCTGCCTTCTCTTGACTAACATGTTTCAACAGAACTATCCTACATTAATATTACTGTTTCTTATATTTTACTTTATTTGGCAAGGAACCATCATTATTTTCTACAATAACACTTTTTAATCATCAGAAGGTTACTTTCACCTACCTGAAGACAAATATCACCTACCATACTAATGTGGCACTATTCTTTTTAGATATGGAAATGGTTAAGAAATGTATATGAAGACAGAAAAGAAAACTTATGTTTCACAACTATCCACATGAAGGCTGTTTTGTGAGCAATAGCAAGGTACTGCTTGAAATTTAATAGCTCCTGTTACTGTCATTACATTTATCAACAACCTATATTTATATGAAGACTAAAATAACTTTCAAAATGAATATTTTCAAGATTTGAAAACTAACTAGCCTATTGTGGATTAGTGCATTGGTGTGAGGAATACTAAAGATTCTAAAAGACTATTTCATAAGATCGATGCATTGCCAACTGTATACAAGTGATTAATTTATCCTGTGGTTCAATGATGGAAATGGAACAGTTTACTACAAGGAAAGGAGTTCTTTACTTAAAGTATTGTTTGAAAATAAAACCATTGGATATAGTGCAGATGTAAGTTTGATTAATCCTTTACTTAATTCTTATAAATGTTAACTGTATGTGCATTGTATGCATATTTATGTGATCACAAAAAAATTTCATATAAAGTAAACTTATGGTGCAGTTTGCACAAAAAAAGTGCACAGGGGGGGAGGGGGGGGGGGAGAGAGGGAGAGGGAGAGGGAGAGGGAGAGAGAGAGAGAGAGAGAGAGAGAGAGAGAGAGAGAGAGAGAGAGAGCAGGTGGAGGGAAGGAGTACACTGAAGGCCTCTGTTACGGGGGAACACGTGTCTGATGACATGATAGGAGTATATACAGGAGTCGATATAGAAGAGCTAGGGTATCCAGTATTAGAATCAGAATTCAAAAGAGCTTTAGAAGACTTATGACAATATTCCATCAGAATTTCTAAAATCATTGGGGCGAAATGGCAACAAGATAACCATTCACATTGGTGTGTAGAATGTAAGAGTCTGATGATACACCGTCTGACTTTCAGAAAAACATCATCCACCAAATTCCAAAGCCTGCAAGGACTGACAAGTGTCAGAATCAGCTTAACAGCTCATGCATACAAGTTGCTGACCAGAATAGCATATAGAAGAATGGAAAATTAAGGATGTGTTAGATGACTATCAGTTTGGCTTTAGAAAAGATAAAGGCACCAGAGAGGCAATTCTGATGTTGCGGTTGATAATGGGAGCAAGACTAAAGAAAAATCAAGACTCGTTCATAGGGTTTGTCGACCTATAAAAAGCAGTCAGCAACATAAAATGGCACAAGATGTTTGAAATTCTCAGAAAAGTAGGGGTGAGCTATAGGAAAAGACTGGTGATATACAATATGTAAAATGTAGACTGAAGAGGGAATCATAAGAGTGGGAGACTAAGAACAAAGTGTTCAAATTAAAAATGGTGTAAGACAGGGATGTAGTCATTCACCCCTACTATTCAATCTGAACACTGAAGAAGCAATGATGGAACTAAAAGAAAGGTTAAAGAGTGCAATTAAAATTCAAGGCGAAAGGGTATCAATGATATGATTCACTGATGACATTGCTATACTGAGTGAAAGTGAAGAAGAATTACAGGATCTGCTGAATGAACATTTTGATGAGTACAGAATATGGATCAAGCATAAATTGAAGAAAGACAAAAGTAATGAGAAGCAGCAGAAATGAGAACAGTGATCACGAAGTAGATGAAGTTATGGGTTTCTGATAGCTAGGCAGCGAAATAACCCATGACGGTCGGGGTCAGAGCAATGATGACATCAAAAGCAGACTAGCACTGGCAAAAAGGGCATCCTGCCCAAGAGAAGTACACTAGTACCAAACATAAGCCTTAATTTGAGAAAGAAATTTCTGAGAATGTACATTTGGGGCACTGCACTGTATGGTAGTGAGACATGGACTGTGGCAAAAACAGAAAACAAGAGAATCAAAGCATTTGAGATGGAAGAATGTTGAAAATTAGGTGGACTGATAAGGTACGGAATGAGGGCATTCTCCGGAGAATCAGCGGGGAAAGGAATATATGGAAAACACTAAAAAGTAGAAGGGACAGGGTGGTAGAACATCTAAGACGTCAGGGAATAACTTATATGATATCAGAGGGAGCTGTAGGAGGTAAAAATGGTAGAGGGAGAAAGAGATTGAAATACCTCTAGCAAATAATTGAGGAGGATGTAGGTTGCAAGTGCTACTCCGAGATGAGGAATTCGTGGTGGGCTGCATCAAACCAGTTAGAAGACCGATGACTCAAAACTCATGGGAGTAAGCAATCTGGAAAAATTTCAAGAGCTGCTTCATGTGTAATAAATCATGTTATTTTGCTAGACAGTGTCTGCTAGGTCACGGAAAAGTTAATGGAAGATGGTGATTTCGTAAGTGGGGTTGGAGGAGTTGAGCAGGTTGACCGCATGTGGCTTGCAATGAGTTACGCAGAGTTAATAATTCCTCTCTCCCCTTTATTTGTGCTGCTTGAAGCATGAACTGGTTTGTGGACTGCTGGATTCCGGCAGTAATATTCCTTATTGAACTACTCTTGGTATAACATGAATCAGCATATTTTTAAACTTCAAAATTAATGGCCAGACCTTGCCCTTGTTAGGTGAGAAACAAAATAATTTAAGAGTTCAGCAATTCTCATGTTTGGTCAGGATACTGTTGCCAAACAGCTGTCTGATGAATTATCGTTGGGTTGTGATTTTATAGATGAGTCAGGTTGTGCTTTAGACTACTCTGAGAAAGTTCATCCTAAAGGAGAGTGTCAGTTGTGGGGTCATGGCCCTGCCATTAATAATGTGGACTCAACTGATTTCCTGTTTGATATTGGACATTCAGGCAAATGTACCCTAGTTGTTATTACATTGGGTAGGTCAGTTTCCCGAAGTGCTGACAGGCCAGTTGGGAGTTACAGATAAGGTTGAGTACGAGATCCAACTCACTGACCAGACCCCAGTCCATCTGTCTCCCTACCATTCGTTGCCACCCAAGATCCTAGAACTACGCAAATTGTTGACAAGTTGCTTGCAGAAGGAGAAATTGGACCATCACTGTACGCCTCACCAATGTTTTTGCTTCCAAAGGGGAATGGTGAAGGGGACAGGCCTCTGATTGACTACAGTGTTTTAAATCAGGAGGTCATTCTGGAGTTGGTGCCCTTCCCTTATCTTCACACATTTTACGTGGTATGTAGAGTGTGCTATTTCACTGTTTTGGACCTGAACCAAGCTTACCATCAAAAGCTTTTACCCAAAGAGTCAAAGCCTTTGGCTACCTACACAGTATAGTGGACAGCTGCTAATGGTCATTTCTTTGGCATTTTCAATCAGTCCTGAGGCTGAAAATGTACACAGTCCACTGCAGTGGGCAGTACCTACTGGTGTTGTATCTCACATGCATTTGTAGCCTCATGAGTTATTGAAAAGTTCACAGAAGTGACCACTGAAAGATGTCCACTGCAGTGAAAATCATATGTCACAGTGCTAAGGCTACTATGAAAATCAAAGAGCACCTGATATGGCCATCTCTAAATTCCAGTGTCAGGAATGCCAGTCAGCAAAGATAAACCCCAATATTCATTCATGGTTATTGCACTCTAGTTGGAAAGAGAGGCCAATGGATAAATTTTTTGTGGACTATTTAGGGCCACTTCCTCAAACTAAGGTTGGAAATAAGTACATCTTCTCAGTAGTGGATGCATTTACTTGCTTTATCTGGCTTGTCCAAAGTAGGGGAACAACAACCTCTCTAACTATTGATCAATTGGATAAAATATTCTCGTTCTATGGTACCGCACAGGTACTAGCCAGCAACAATGCTGCTACTTTTATCTGTTATCTGTTTGCCAAACATGTTAATCAGAATCTTAAATCAGCTCTTATTATCTATCGCAGTCACTCTCAGAGTGGCTGGGACAAGTCTCTGGCTCAATTTTGTTGTCAGTTCTGTGGTGCATGAAGCTAATAAGACTACTCTTGCGAAACTGGTGATTCCTTATCTAATTATCTTTTCAATTTCCAATCTTTGGTCCATCAACGATCTCTTGGCAAAGAAAATTGATGCTGATATCATTGAGAAGAACTGGAGCAAGGTGATACACACATTCTCTTCTGACACAGGAAAGAGGCTCATAGATATGAAGAGGGTAGGTAGCCTGTCTCATTAAGGGTCCGTGACTGGGTTTTTATACAGGATTTTTGGGCTCACAGCAAGGGTGCCACTGAGCTCACTGCTACACTCATGTCACACTTTGTTGATCCATATGAGGTTCTGGAGATGCACACTCAAATATGTCTCATGGTTAAAAATGTCACTAACAGTAAAATACATCAATTGCATGTTAGTCGAGTGAAGATGAGTGCCTTGGGTGAGACTTGCCTGGCAATCAAAGGTGGTTGAAAAGGAAGGGTACCTTTCTGTGTATCCCCCCACCCATTTTGACTTATACAGGTGGGGGGGGGGGGAGAGAAGGATTGAGCCATGTGCATTATCAATTCCTCACTGACAGTGCAGGGCTACATCTTTGGCAGTCACTAAGCAACCTCTTTCCTGGTGTCTTGCAAGAGGGCATGCTCAACTAACCACAGTGACTTGACACTGAATTGCTTGGGCTCTTTGTCAGTTCCATCTTGCTGCTAGCTGGAGAAGGAAGTTCCTCAGCAGCTATAACTGGTCATTCTGTGCAAACTGTCAAAGGTTTCAAGGTATTCTCCCATCTTGTAAGTGGGTCTCAGATTGCTAAGCTCACTTCTCTGAGAAACATGGCACAGAAGTTCCAACACAGCCCTGGTTTGCCTTTGTGTTTGGTCCATGGGTATATGGAAGGAATGGAGCAGCAGACACACGTGGATTTGCTTGGTGAGAATCTTGCTTGGTCCTGTGGCATGCTTATTCTCAGTGTCTAAGTGTACCGTCTTCCAATGGAGATGAGTGCCTTGGGTGAGACTTGCCTGGCAATCAAAGGTGGTTGAAAAGGAAGGGTACCTTTCTGTGTATCCCCCCACCCATTTTGACTTATACAGGTGGGGGAGGGGGGAGGGGGGGGGGAGAGAAGGATTGAGCCATGTTCGGTTCTCTTGCAAACATGCAACTGCAGCACTTGCCTTTTGGTCTTTATGAGTTCAACAAGTATCTGCCACATGTTGTAATGCAGGAGTAAGCTCAAGTTCCCTCATGATATTCCCCTCCCCAGTGAACTGGTCTTTGTTGGCCACATTTATGAGAGCTGAACAAGATGACATGGTTTTGTGACGCATAAGCCAGCTGAGTCTTTCAGCCTTTTTCCATGCTTTTTTTAAATCAGTTGTTCATTTGTTTTAGTACTGTTTAAATACAAACAATGGAAAAACAATTCTGTATATAAATTTTATTTGGCCAGTAATTGCCATTTAGTTTTACTTTTTAGCTTTACTTCTTGCATACGTCAATTGCAAATTCTTTTCTCTGTTTTAGTACAGTTTGTCTGATACAGATTGAACCAGGAGCAGCAGTGATTACAACCAAGTAAATGTTTCACCTTACATACCACCTGTAATTATGTTAATTGATTTCTCAATCTTTTTAAATTGTTCCTCATTTGCTAAAATACTCTTTGAATAGAGAATCTCTTTGCTAAATTATTATTACTCACTAACTAGCATTATCAATCTTTCAATTCTTTTTTTAATTCCCTGGGCTGCTGCTACTGCTACAAGCAAGTGCTTTGTTACAAAATGCTTAGTGGAATATCTGAATTTTTATGGTAATTAATTTTTACTGATGTTTTCAAATAAATATCTTTTCTTGTTCAAATGTCAAGTTTTACTTCCCAGCACCTCAACACTCCCAATGCCCTGCTGGCTGCGCCATTTCAGAAACAAAGCAGAAATATTATGAAGGAAAGACGGAAAAAATAATTGACCATAGAAAGTGATAACAGATAATTGAAGCCAATAGTCCAAAACAGAACAAGTCAACCTTTTGGCGTTACACATATTATTGGTATCAGTGTATTTGCACTATGTAAACCACTGACAATCAGAAGAGAACAAAATTCTCAACATAAACGTATTTTATAGTGTCAGTGATATTCATAACAGCACAGGTCCATGAAATTGTGCCACTCATACCTGAATTGTTACTGCGATTTTCCTCATATAGTGTTGAATAAAAGAAAGCATGATACTGAAGAAAGCATGATACTGTCTACACACCAAATCAGTAGGTTAAGATAATCAGGGTTGCCACAGATTTCCCCAAGTGAAGTTCCCTGATATTTCCCTGATTTCTAGACAAGAGATTGATTGATTGATTAATTAATTAATTGAGAGGGTTTATGGGACCAACTGGTGAAGTCATCATCCCCGCGATTCCAAATATACTCACAGAATAAAGAGGGTCCGCTAAAAGTGGATAGATTCAGTCAGGGGAGTCAAACTATAAAACAAGGAAGTTAAAAAACACACACAAACAGTAATATGCATGAAAAGTGAGACCAAATCTTAAAATTTGAAAAAAAAGAGCAGTTGTTCCACAGGGGAGTGGTCATGGGGTCCCAGATGAAGAAAACATGACGAGAGGCCGCAGCCACAAACACACTGCCCCTGCTCCAGGAGTAAAGCAAAACCTTGTTGTTGTTGTTGTGGTCTTCAGTCCTGAGACTGGTTTGACGCAGTTCTCCATGCTACTCTATCCTGTGCAAGCTGCTTCATCTCCCAGTACCTACTGCAACCTACATCCTTCTGAATCTGCTTAGTGTATTCATCTCTTGGTCTCCCACTACGATTTTTACCCTCCACGCTGCCCTCCAATACTAAATTGGTGATCCCTTGATGCCTCAGAACATGTCCTGCCAACTGATCACTTCTTCTGGTCAAGTAGTGCCACAAACTTCTCTTCTCCCCAATCCTATTCAATACTTCCTCATTAGTTATGTGATCTACCCACCTAATCTTCAGCATTCTTCTGTAGCACCACATTTCGAAAGCTTCTATTCTCTTCTTGTCCAAACTATTTATCGTCCATGTTTCACTTCCATACATGGCTACACTCCATACAAATACTTTCAGAAACGACTTCCTGACAATTAAATCTATACTCGATGTTAACAAATTTCTCTTCTTCAGAAACGCTTTCCTTGCTGTTGCCAGTCTACATTTTATATCCTCTCTACTTCGACCATCATCAGTTATTTTCCTCCACAAATAGCAAAACTCATTTACTACTTTTAAGTGTCTCATTCCCTACTCTAATTCCCTCAGCATCACCCGACTTAATTCGACTACATTCCATTATCCTCGTTTTGCTTTTGTTGATGTTCATCATATATCCTCCTTTCAAGACACTGTCCATTCCATTCAACTGCTCTTCCAAGTCCTTTGCTGTCTCTGACAGAATTACAATGTCATCGGTGAACCTCAAAGTTTTTATTTCTTCTCCATGGATTTTAATACCTACTCCGAATTTTTCTTTTGTTTCCTTTACTGCTTGCTCAATATACAGATTAAATAACATTGGGGAGAGGCTACAACCCTGTCTTACTCCCTTCCCAACCACTGCTTCCCTTTCATGTCCCTCAACTCTTATAACTGCTATCTGGTTTCTGCACAAATTGTAAATAGTCTTTCGCTCCCTGTATTTTACCCTGCCACCTTTAGAATTTGAAAGAGATTATTCCAGTCAACATTGTCAAAAGCTTTCTCTAAGTCTATAAATGCTAGAAACGTATGTTTGCCTTTCCTTAATCTTTCTTCTAAGGTAAGTCGTAAGGTCAGTATTGCCTCACGTGTTCCAGTATTTCTACGGAATCCAAACTGATCTTCCCCGAGGTCGGCTTCTACTAGTTTTTCCATTCGTCTGTAAAGAATTTGTGTTAGTATTTTGCAGCTGTGGCTTATTAAACTGATTGTTCGGTAATTTTCACATCTGTCAACACCTGCTTTCTTTGGGATTGAAATTATTATATTCTTCTTGAAGTCTCAGGGTATTTCGCCTGTTTCATACATCTTGCTCACCAGATGGTAGAGTTTAGTCAGAACTGGCTCTCCCAAGGCCGTCAGTAGTTCCAATGGAATGTTGTCTACTCCAGGGGCCTTGTTTCGACACAGGTCTTTCAGTGCTCTGTCGAACTCTTCACGCAGTATCGTATCTCCCATTTCATCTTCATCTACATCTTCTTCCATTTCCATAATATTGTCCTCAAGTACATTCCCTTGTATAGACCCTCTATATACTCCTTCCACCTTTCTGCTTTCCCTTCTTTGCTTAGAACTGGGTTTCCATCTGAGCTCTTGATGTTCATACAAGTGGTTCTCTATCTCCAAAGGTCTCTCTAATATTCCTGTAGGCAGTATCTATCTTACCTCTAGTGAGACAAGCCTCTACATCCTTACATTTGTGCTCTAGCCATGCCTGCTTAGCCATTTTGCACTTCCTGTCGATCTCATTTTTGAGATATTTGTATTCCTTTTTGCTTGCTTCATTTACTGCATTTTTATATTTTCTCCTTTCAATTAAATTCAATATTTCTTCTGTTACCCAAGGATTTCTACTAGCCCTCATCTTTTTACCTACTAGATCCTCTGCTGCCTTCACTACTTCATCCCTCAAAGCTACCCATTCTTCTTCTACTGTATTTCTTTCCCCCATTCCTGTCAATTGTTCCCTTATGCTCTCCCTGAAACTCTGTACAACCTCTGGTTCTTTCAGTTTATCCAGGTCCCATCTCCTTAAACTCCCACCTTTTTGCAGTTTCTTCAGTTTTAATCTACAGCTCATAACCAATAGATTGTGGTCAGAGTCCACATCTGCCCCTGGAAATGTCTTACAATTTAAAACCTGGTTCCTAAATCTCTGTCTTACCATTATATAATCTATCTGATACCTTTTAGTATCTCCAGGGTTCTTCCATGTATACAACCTTCTTTCATGATTCTTAAACCAACTGTTAGCTATGATTAAGTTGTGCTCTGTGCAAAATTCTACCAGGCGGCTTCCTCTTTCATTACTTAGCCCCAATCCATATTCACCTACTATGTTTCCTTCTCTCCCTTTTCCTACACTCGAATTCCAGTCACCCATGACTATTAAATTTTCGTCTCCCTTCACTATCTGAATAATTTCTTTTATTTCATCATACATTTCTTCAATTTCTTCGTCATCTGCAGAGCTAGTTGGCATATAAACTTGTACTACTGTAGTAGGTGTGGGTTTCGTATCTATCTTGGCCACAATAATGCGTTCATTATGCTGTTTCTAGTAGCTTACCCGCATTCCTATTTTCCTATTCATTATTAAACCTACTCCTGCATTACCCCTGTTTGATTTTGTGTTTATAACCCTGTAGTCACCTGACCAGAAGTCTTGTTCCTCCTGCCACCGAACTTCACTAATTCCCACTATATCTAACTTTAACCTATCCATTTCCCTTTTTAAATTTTCTAACCTACCTGCCCGATTAAGGGATCTGACATTCCACGCTCCGATCCATAGAACGCCAGTTTTCTTTCTCCTGATAACGACATCCTCTTGAGCAGTCCCCGCCCGGAGATCCGAATGGGGGACTATTTTACCTCCGGAATATTTTACCCAAGAGGACGCCATCATCATTTAATCACACAGTAAAGCTGCATGCCCTCGGGAAAAATTACAGCCGTAGTTTCCCCTTGCTTTCAGCCGTTCGCAGTACCAGCACAGCAAGGCCGTTTTGGTTAGTTACAAGGCCAGATCAGTCAATCATCCGGACTGTTGCCCTTGCAACTACCGAAAAGGCTGCTGCCCCTCTTCAGGAACCACACGTTTGTCTGGCCTCCGTTGTGGTTGTACCTACGGTACAGCTATCTGTATTGCTGAGGCACGCAAGCCTCCCCACCAACGGCAAGGTCCATGGTTCATGGGGGGGCGGGGGGGGGGGGGGGGGGGGGGGAGCAAAACCTTATATCTGGAAATAACTATTTTCATGGAGGACACTGGGGACCAGTTCAACCATCCATCAATTGTCCGCTGTTATTAAACTTAAGGAAGTCTTCTACACTTCGCGTGAAGGAGCAACAGAAGGGGACATTCCACCAATATGTGGGATACCGTCAGTCTGGCTCCACAACCATATTGTGGGGATGGTTTGTTGTGCAGGAGGAAACAATCAGTGAGCCTGGTAGACAGAGCCTGGTAGATGGCATAAAGCAGTGGACTCCTTCCGAGAGAATCGGAAGGAAGAGCACCAAAGCACAGTAGTCTCCTCGATTGTGAGGAGTTTGTTACTGAGAGCAGTAGTGCACCAGATGTCATTCCACTTTTGGGCAAAGAAAGATTTGACATAGATCTGCATATCTACAGCTGGAGTTATGAAAGGTAATGGAAGGTGAGTATCAGTTTCTCTAGCCAAATGGTCAGCCAGGGCCCAGAGAAAGAAGACTGAGCAAGCACCACAGCCAAGAGAGGACATAAGGTCGTGGGTAGCAGAGACCAAAGGATGACGAGAGTAGCAGGCTACCTGGTAAGTCAGTATATTATCATTATTATTATTATTATTATTATTATTATTATTATTATTATTATTATTATTATTATTATTATTATTATTATTATTTACATTTTATGGCCTTCATTGGACCACTCTAGCCAACTTCACACAAAGAATTTTTCAGTTTCCTGTCAGCCCAGTACTTCTTCACTCTCTCAGATCTCATCCTTCTTTCTTCATCGGAAACCACCCTTCCCGTTGTCTGTTTGTTGATTCTCATTTGCAGTCTGGTTTGTTTGTCTGTGAGTTTCCTGATTTTGCCAGTTTCGTTTCTTAGGTCTTCCAACGTAATCTGTAGCTCATCTTCCGTGATTTCTGTTATCCACTTAATGTTGCACTTACTATTCCACAATTTTTCTATTATTCTCCTGTTCTCTGGTGCCCTGATTAGACATCCAAAAAATGAAATGCATTTCTTACTGATTGTACTCATTACCGGTTCTATTTCTTTTACACTGTTTCATTTGTAGCTACTCTCCAGTGTCAATCTTTCTGATACAATTTGTTCTTGCACGTTCTGATGATTCTTCTCTCTATTTTGAGTATTTTGTCTATTTCTGCAGTGTTAGTTGTTTTGAAGATGGTTTCACTTGTGTTTGTTATTTCTGGTTGATTGACTCTTTTGTAGTGTTTTAATTTTGTTGCTATTGACAGGCTCTTTTTGTTGTACGTGTTCTTGGTGATATACCGTGCTCTAGTCAATTTGTTTATTCCGTTATTCCAAGTTGGCTTTTCATTGAGGTTATATGTTATGATTTCTGCCAGATATTTACATTTATCTACAATTTTGATTTCTTGGGTTCCTATGGCAATTTTGTTTATGAGTGGTGGGTAAGTTAACATGACTGTTTTTTTTTTTTTTTTTTCAAAGGATATTCCAAGACCAATTTTCTGTGCTATTTCCTGTAGTGAGATAAGTTTTTGTTTGGTTTCCTGAATACTGCTGGACATGAGAGCAAGGTCATCAGCAAATCCTAGACAATTTAAACATATGTTGTCTTTGGGTCTTCCAATTTGGATGTTCTTTGGGTTAACCTTGTACCATTCCCTCATTATGTATTCTAAAGCACAGTCGAACAGCAGGGGTGCCAAGCAATCTCCTTGTCCTAAACCTGTTTTTATGGTGAATGGCTAAGAGGGATGACAATAGAGATTCTGACAGCAGGAAGTGAGACGAATTCCAACCGGCAATCCCACCTGTGGACAATGATCAGGAGGGAGACGTCCCTCGCTTGTAAAGAGGACAGGATACATGGGATGGTCACAGAATCTGCGAATGGCGACTGCATACGAAACCAGGTGTTAGCTTCAACGTATTTGTAGAGCAGGAATCCCTGCTTCTGTGAGGGGTCTCGCAACAGGCCTAGTGTGAAAGGCACCAATACCCAGACACACCCAACAATGGTGAATGGGATGAAGTATTTTCAGAGTGGAAGGACCCGCTGTGCCATAAACCTGACTTCCATACTCTAAGTTTCTTTAATTTACGTCTATGGTCACAATCTTTTTTGTTTAACAGATTACTGGTTTTGGTCTTTAATGACCTGTTAAACAAAAAAGATTGTTACCATAGGCGTAAATTAAAGAAACTTATTACATATACGGGTCACTGTGTTTTATCGCGATGATGTCGCAGCTTGTGATTCCATATTCTAGTCTGAACAAGACCAGGGTGTACAGTAAAGATGGACAAGTAGCATGGTCTGCACCCCAAGATGTGTGAGCTAGGAGGTAGGGGGCATTAAGCTTCCGCATGCATGTAGTCTGTAGGTGGTGAATGCGTAGTAAGCACGTCAGGTTTTTATCAAAAATAACACGCAAGAAATGGGACTGTGCTGCAACACTGAGGAGCTGGTTGCCTACATAAAGTTCTGGATTGGGGTGTACTAAAATGTGATGGTGAGAGGCCATGTCGTATGCCTTATTTAGGTCAAAGAAGATCATGATATGTTGCTGATGCTTAGTAAAAGCCTGTCGGATTGTAGTTTCCAATCTAAGTAAATAGTCAGTTGGAGATCGTCCTTCCCAGAAGCCACACTGATACAGGGACAAAAGGCCCTGAGATTCGAGTACTCAACATAATTGAAAGCTACCACCCCCTCACGCAATTTACAAAATACATTCATCAGGCTAATTGGGTGGTAGCTGTCGAGAGACGTTGGGGTCTTCCCAGGCTTAAGGACGGGGATAACTATAATATCTCGCCATTGTGAGGGGAAGGCACCCTTGAGCCAAATGCAGTTGAAGACCCTGAGTAGATAGTGCCCTTGTTTAATTTCCAAGTGTTGGATCATCTGGTTCTGGATGGAATCCGGGCCTGGGGCAGTGTCATGTAAAGAGGTAGGAGCCTGCAAGAATTCCTATTCAGTGTAGGGTTCGGTATAGCGTTCAGCTCGGTGAGGGTTGAAACAGAGGGATGGGAGGGGGGGTCTGTTCGATCTGTGTTTGTGCTGAGAAAGATTGCAGAATAGGAAGAGGATGCCGATGCTGTTGCAAAGCATGTTGCGATGTGTTGGACCAATGGATCAGCAGACACAGCATCTTGGAGGATAAGGCCCTGGAGAGTTGACTGTCGCTGGCGGCCCAGAAGATTACAGAGCTTAGAACAAACCTGCGATGAAGAGCCATACATCTCCAGGGAGAAAACATAGCACTATCAGTATTCCTTTTTACTGCACTTAATAAGGTAATGAGCCTTAGCATGGAGATGCTTAAAAGCAAGGAGGCTGGTCTGTGAAGCATGTCATTTTAATCACTGCAGCACACATTGGCTGTACAGCGACTGCTACATCCTTGGTCCACCACGGTACCAGTCGACGAAGAGGGTGACCTGTGGATAGGCGGACAGCAGTGCCAGCAGCATGAAAAATAGTGGCAGAGATGCCCTGTACGACCACATCAATGCAATTCAAAAGAGGTGTGTCAAAGTGCACAGCAGACGTATATAAATGCCAAGTGGCCTTGTGGAATGCCCAGCATGAGGACCTGTTTGCCTGGTGGCTGCAGGGGAATGACAGAATCAACAGAAAGTGGTCACTATCACAAAGATGACTACAGGCAAGCCACAAGAGCAGGGGTGGAGATTGTGAGGTCCATAGCAGTAAAGGTTCCATTAGTGGCACTGATGTGTGTAGGGAAACAGTCATTGAGGAGACACGAATCTAAGTATGTAGTAAGGGTGGTGTGCTTTGAAGTCCCCAAGTAGAAGATGCAGGGGCCGGAGTTGCTGTATTAAGGTAGATAGTTACGTGGAGGGAGGTAGATATTGCAAACGGTGATTGCCAGAGTCGTCTGCACTCTAACCGCTATTGCTTCCAGGTTGGTACGAAGGGGGATCCAGTCACTAATGACATCGGTGCAAACCAAAGTGCAGAGCCCTCCAGACACTATCCCTTGACCAGCATAGTTCCAACAGTATGCCCAATAACATGAAATGTTGGAGAGTGGTCATCAGGAAAGTGCATTTCTTGAAGAGCAAGACAGAACAAAGAGTAGGAGGAAACAAGGCGTTGTATTTCTGGGAGGTGATGATAATATCCATTCCAATTCCACTGGATTATGGTGTCGTGAGACATAAAGAAACCGAGGGGAGGTCATGTCACTTGGTCAGTGGTCGTCACCAACAGGGATGGGATGACATCCATGAAAACTGGATCTTGATTCAGGATAAGGTGGAGGGGGTGAAGCCTCCTAGGAAGCCAGGGAAGCCACATCCTTTGACTTGTGCTGCTTCTTCTTCTCCCTTGGAGTGAGGGAGGAGGCGTTATCAATAAGCGAACTGGAGGCAGTGATACTGTGATCCGACAGAGAGCAGGTGGCTTTGGGGCCCTCAGAGCACAGGTCTCTCCTCCGGCCTGAGGGTGCAAGCTCCCTGTCCTGAGATCACCAGGAAGGGGTGCTCTAAGACAGAGCCCCATCCCCAGCAGAAGCCAGAGAAGAGAATGTCCTCCCTGACCGAGGAGCAGGCAATCGGTGGTCCATCCTGTGAGTGTCCAGCATTTTTAAATTTCCTTTTCTTGGAGAACACTGCCTTTATGTCATGTGCTCCTAGCCATTCTTTCAGAACACACACTTTCTGTGGCGCTATACCCAGTAAAATAGGAAGAGTCCTGGGCAGACAGGGTGTAAGACCAATTTTTCATCCTCCTAAGAAAATTAAGGAGATGATGTGCTCTGTTAAGAACAGTCTCGGCCTCAGGGTCCCTGGAATTTATAATATCCCCTGTGAGTGTGGAAGCAATCGTATAGGTCACACCATTCATACCATTTCCGACCGCTGTGCAGAATACCAATGACATATTAAAAATGCAGAAGTACAGAAATCGGCAATTGCGGAGCACAGCCACACTAATAAACATAAAATACTGTTTGATGAAACAAAAATTTTGTTCCATGCCTCCACATACTGGGATTCTGTTATTAAGAAAGCTGTTGAAATAAGAATAAGCAAGAAGAACTTTAACCGTGATAGTGGATATTATCTGAGCAGTGCACAGAAACAAGCACTCGATGCAGAGAAATCCTTGCAGTGTTTACATTACCACAGAAGCAGTGGCACCACCAGCGCAGACACTGACCGCATCTGCGACAGCAGTACATAATCGCTGACCGATCAGAAGCTGTCCATAGGCTATATAAGGCCACCACAGCAGCAGTGAAGACAGTCAGTTGCTCCTGATGAGGACAATGGAGGCTATCATCAAAAGCTAGAGATTTTATCCCAAATTGATGCAGCAAGAAAACGGAGAATGTTTTACATATTGGAGCCATCATAAAAGACTTCTTCCTCACAATACTAACATACTTTAATATTTCAGCAGCTTTTGAAACCCTGCTATGTTTGTAAACTGGATACCCCTATTTTCATTCCTCAATGTCATGTAAGTTGACAGTATTCATGTCTGGCTGTCAATACTACAATTTGATATTACGCAGTTGGTAGTGGAGTGTTTATTACTATCAGAAACAGTTTACTTTGTATTGAAATTGAAGTAGATAGATCCTGTTAGTATTGATGGTGGTTATACTTAACAACTGGAATAAATTAATAACTGATTCAGTTTCCTTATCCCCTGCCTGATAAATTCAGTTGCTCAACAGTTTAAAGAAAACTTGAGTCATTTCAAATAGGTGACACGCTCATACAGATACAGCTAGTGACGACTTCACTCTATTCTCAATATGTTGGCAAAAATACATGTTTAAAGGCTGTGGTAGGCATAAAACATCATCCAAAATCTTATTAAATGGTTTCTCCAAAAAATATTTTGAATGATCAGTTCAGGAGTGGAGACCATTTGAAGTGTAAATGATTTCAAAAACATACTTTATCCCTTAGCAACAAATAATCCTGGACAAACACAGGGCATCTTGATGCATGTGGGGATTAGTGACCCCAAGGTGGTTGTAACTAGGCTGAATACCTTAAGATTCAAATTCACCAAAAATAAACACAAAATAAATGTGGTTTGAAAGAGATAAAAAATTTGGTAGACACCTTCCTGTGAGACACTCTCCACTCCCTATCTGACTGTGTAAGTGCAGACCAAATATTTACATTTAAAGAAATACTATTCACAGTAATTGAGAGGTATATACCAAATAAATTAAGAGATGGTGCTGATACACCATGGTATAAAACAGGTCAGAACACTGTTGTGGAAGCAACAAGAAAGGCATGCCAAATTTTAAAAAATACAAAATCAAAGCTGGCAACATTTCACCATAGCTCGAAACTTAGTGCCAACTTCAGTGTGAGATGCTTCCAATAGTTCACAAAATGAAATCCAGCAGAAAATAAAAGAGTTTGGTTGTATGTAAAATACACCAACGGTGAAACACAATCATTGCCTAACTGTGCAACAGCAAACGTAAAGTTAATGATAACAGTGCCACTAAAGCAGAGTTAGTAAACATGGCTTTCTCAAATTACTTCACCACAGAAGTTCAAGTACATATTCCACAATTCAAATCGAGAACAACTGTCAATGTGAGATATTATGTGTATAGAAAAGCAGCTTAAATCATGCTTTGCAGCCCACGAATAAATATTTCTTTATAAATCTATCCTCTCTATCACAAAAATTATTTAATAAAATTGCAGCCAAATAGCCATACGCAGTTACTTCGCTCAACATTTTACATTTACATATTCATTTATAGATTTCACTCTTTTACTGCACAGTTCTGTGTGATATCGTTCACAGGTTTCGTTACACATTTCAAACATACATGTTGTGGTCGGGTCATTCTAAGTTTTGTTTCTGCAAATTAGGTGATGAAAACTGTGAGTACAAAATCTAGTTACAACATGTCGCAGTTCGAAGTTTGGTGCTATCCATGAGCGGTTCATCATTGCTTCGGTAACACAGAACTCGGGCCATACTTTTTCTTGTTTATCCTCCATGATCTTCAGTTGATTTCTGGAAGCCTTGGTGTATGGCATCATATATCAAAGTTTGATGTCTTCAATTAGGAATGTCTCTCTCACTAGCAGGTACACTAGAGTAGATCTTGTCGTCCTTGAGACATCTAGTGCTCTTTTTAGGTAAGTCAATTTAACCTTTTCTAGTGTATCTAGATTTTTTTCTGTCAGTTGGTCCCATGTAACTTCCATCCCATAGGCCAGGATTTCCAATTTTTTGTGCTGAATAATTTCATGGCCGTTTCTAGACTGGGTAGGCGGATGTTTCTGATGTCCTGTATTGCTATTATTGCTTGGGCTGCACATTCTGTTGTGTTTTGTGAAGCATTTGGCTGTTGGTTCTATTGTATATTTTGTGAAGCATTTGGCTGTTAGTTGCAATGTCACCCCTAGGTATTTAAAGTCTGATGACATTTTTATTTTTTGTCCTCTACAGTTGATTTCCGCGATCTTGGGTGTTTTGTCTCCTTTTCTGAAAATCACAATTTCTGTTATGTTTATGTGTAGTTTGTGTTCACTGCACCATTTGTCTATTTTCTCAATGATTTCCTGCAGCTTCTGTATATGTGTTGAATGTAAGGCTATGATGTCAGTGTATATGTACACATCATCTTCATTTTCTCCAGTTTGCAGTACTTCTTCAGTGGCAAGAATGTACAGCAAAGGGCTCATTGGGTCATCCTGTAAGACCCCGTTCAATTGCAGAATGAGGTTCGAAAGAGAGAGGTTGTCTGATATTGTGATTAAGTTGTGTTCAAGGATTGTCTCGATTATTCTTGCCAATACGCTATCTTCTCCCATTGTGTTTTCCAGTTTTTGGAGTATGAGATCTCTTTCCAATAGGTCAAAGGCTTTGGTAAAGTCTATGAACACTGTGTAGAACATTTGTTTCTTTTGTAGCGCTTTGTCAATGTTGTTTAGAAGCAGCCTGACTGTTGTAGTGTTGATCTTCCAGATCTGAAGCCCGTTTGTCATTCTGGGAGGTGACTGTCCACACAGGCTTTGATTTTTATGTAATTATCTTCAAAAACATCTTGAACTGAATATTTTCCAGAGCTATGCCTCTGTACTTGTTTGTGTCTGTTGGGTTGAAGTTCTTCAAAGTTCCGGGAATGCGTTGAATGGTTTGATCTTTTACACACACCTTCGTTTCGAGGTTCCCACACATTGTCTTTTACCTTTGTCTGATGTTTCTCTTTCTTTGGGGGTGTTTTGATTCGTTGTTTGTTCAGTATCTTCCCATTCCTTCATGTCTATATTTGGTGTATTAGCCAGTATTCTTGGTCTTGCAGGTGTGTATGGGTCTTTCTCTGCTTCATCCGCTTCTCTTTTTTCCTCTTATTTCTATGTATTCTTTTTTCTTCTCTTCTATTAGTTTTTTGTAGATTCTCCTCTCTTCTGTGTATAGTTTGCATGTTTCTCGTCATGCTGGTTTCTTAATCTGTTCTTAGAACAGTGTTCCTTTCGCTGTAGCATTCAGCATCGACCCATCTTTTGGCTGTCCTTCTTTTTGGGTTTGTTTGTATCACTGGTCTCCTATTTTGCCCGTTGCTTTTTCAAGGTCTTCTTCCCTCATTAAAGTTTCTATTTGTGTTATTTGTTCTTGCTGGTTTGTTAATTTTTCTTTATCTATTTTTCTTTGTGCAATTTGGTGGGTCTTTCTTGCTGGCGGTGACATGACGTCATTTATTTTTATCTTCATTTGAATGTGCTTTTGTATAGGAGTGATGGAGTCATGCCATTGGTTTAATACGTCCTTTTATTTCTCCTGTTGTTAATGCGATGTCAATGCTGCTTTACCCATTGTGGTATATATATGTAGATATCAGTCTATCGTTCAGTAGGGTGAAACCATCTTCTTCTAGGGTTTCAATGACTAGTCTTGTTTTATAGTCTCCGCGTCTATTCTGCAGTTGAGATCGCTTGCAATAATGGTGGGTTTGCTGTCATATTGTTTGATGAGTGTGACTATTTTGTCAATTATTTCTACAGCATTTGTGTGCAGTTTAAAATAGGCTGCAATTATATTTATGTTTGCTGCTTCTACTAACATACTATTTTCTAGTTTTATGATTTTTTTTATTTATTTATTTTTTTTTTTATTTTTTTTTTTTTTGTGGGGGTCATCCGGGGTTTCAGTAAGATAGATATTCCTCGTATGGGTCGTCCTCTTTCTCCCTTCTTTGCCATTAGGTGAAAATTGTAGAAATCTTGATGTTGCCAGTTGTCTATCAGGAAGGTTTGTTAGAATTACAAAAACCAATGATATAATAAATTTTAATTTCATAATAAAACATTTTTGGGAGTTTCACAGTGAAACCACTGAGTCATTATGATGATTTTCATGGCTACTTTTTTTTTTTTTTTTTTTTTTTTTTTTGTAAAATTCAGTGAAACAGTTCTTTGTTTTCATTAAAACACGCATCCACATACCAGGTTGATCTAATTTGATCAGTATTTTGGCAATATTACAGTGTGCAGATCTTTGAGACAGTCCTCTTCCTGGCTAATGAAATGCATTGTCAAAGCACTTATCTGGTGCAACAAATGGCTTGAATCTGTTCTGCTCGAACCGAGACCTCTTGTGGTTAGAATAAGATTAAGATGCTCCAACTAGGTCAGCAGTTACAGCGAGTCTAAACTGTCTTAAGGATATTTGCATGTGACTGCAATGTTCCTTATAAATGATGAAGGCATTTGCAACAGTGACAAAAGTGCCAGAAAATTCTGTCACCACTTTTTCCTTTTTCTACCACTCTGATTTGTCTTGGAAGTCTAATATAGCCATTGTAATCCTTTACAATTTCTGGACAACTTTCTGCATAGGAACTTTACATTTCCGAGCTGTGCTTGTTTTCAACACTGTGGAAACTTGAAAGAAACTTTACTGATTGCTGATACCCTGGCTGCTACATCAAAACTGGAATTCTCCCCAAAACATGTTCTTTTGATTCTCAAAGTATTTTGGGAACCCAACTCTCAGCTCTCCTTTTCCTCACTGCCCCACAAGCATATGTTCCTTTTCCTCAGATCGAGCATGAGGGGTACAGGAGCAAATTAATTATCAAGTACATCTTGTGATATTTTCCTGCAAATTATAAACTGAAGTGTTTTACAACTCGGGAACCGAAACACTTTTCTATATCCTGGCCAATTTTCCCAGTACAGGGCTGAAACTTGGCTTCTAACTTTCAGAATAGCTCTTGCTAAGATAATCCAGTAGCAGGGGCACCTTTAACAGTTTATCGTAGCCTTTCTCTGCTGTTTTCGGCTGCTGATCATTATTCACATTTTTGCCCCAGCAACCACAAAAATCTGTTCCAAGGCATGAGAACTGAAATATAGCTGGGTGAGAAGACCAATAATCCCTATATAGAGGATATTTCTTGACAACCATTAATAAATTGATGGCACTAAATTTCTTCATTTTGCCAAGTTGTGGGTCTGTCTAGTAAATCATCACCAAGTAAGCAGCCAAATATGTCAATGGAGTTGGGTTTGTCAGGAAGCATATTTGGGCCATAATTATGTGAAAATTCAATAGTTTCTTATGTATCTCTTGCACCCATTCGATATGCTCCAGTAGTTCTCTGTTGTCATTACACACATCATCACTTTCACCCACATCCGCTCAAAGTTCAACTATGTTCTTTTCAGGTGAAGTTGTGACTGCTGATCAATTTTGTCACATTCACTTTTGATACCCACATCAGCTGACTCTGTATCACCTGGAATTTCAGTATGTTCGTTAGCACACCAGTGCTGAGGTAATGAATTCTAAATCATTGGTTTCCTCTTGGTGGTGGTTTGCTATCCATACTGACGATCTATAAAGAAAAAAGCCTGCATACAGACTTACCATATGAAAGTTGTTACATCCCGGAGGTTTCAAACTGAAACCATCAGTATTTTTGTGAGAAATGAAACTACTACTAATAATTTATTACTAAAACATCTTCCAAAGACTGTTAAATGAAGCATAACAACAAAGCACTACCTGAAATTCCAAAAGTCTGCTGTAGAGACGTCACAAATTGGGCTGCATGTCCCAGTAATCTGTGCAACACTACACTAAAAACACAGGTAACCTTCAATAATCACTTTTCTGCTGCAAGTAGCTGTCAGCACTGACGCTAGGTGTGAATAATCAGTGTGTGCGCTGTATTCGAGATAAAACCAGTGGTCCACATATAGAAGCAAAGTAAAAACACACTCTCAGGTTGAAACCACTGGGCTGGAAAGGGTCAAAAAAATAAATGTCTCTCATCCAGATTGTAAACAATTTAGGTTCCTTTCAGAGTACATTGATGCAATAGCTCCATACCGAACAATCATATACATCCACTAACTCAACAGAAGGCCCATGGATCACGAATGGAAAGCTGCACAATCACATTAATACTCAAGAAAGGAAATAGGAGTAATCCACTTAATTACACATCACTAACTTACATTTGCAGTACGATTTTGGAACGTATACTGCATTTGAACATTATGAATTACTATGAAGAAAACAAATTACTGATAAATAGCCAACATGCATTCAGAAAATATCTTTCTTCTGAAATAAAATTAGTTCTTTATTCTCACGAAGTAAGGGGATCTCAAACTGATATATTTTTATGGTTTCAGGAGACCTCTTCCCCGTCCCTCACAAGCAACTTCTGATCAAATTGTGTGTCTACAAGGTATCATCTCAGTTGTGTGACTAGAGTCATAATTTCCTGTCAAAACATTGGAGTTCACAGTAACCGACAGAAAATAATCGAGTATATCAGAAGTAATATATAGTGCTCTCCCAGGAAGTGATATAGGTCCTCTGCTGTTCCTGATCTATATAAATGATTTGGGAGACAATCTGAGCAGCTCTCTTAGGACTGTTGCATATGAAGCTGTCATTTACTATCTCGTAAAATCATCAGATGATCAAAAGTGATTGCAAAATAATTCAGACAAAATATCTGTATGATGAAGAGTGGGAATTGACTCCAAACAATGAAATTGTGAAGTCATTTACCTGAGTAATAGAAGGAATCTGCTAAATTTCTGTTACACAACAAACTACACAAATCTGAAGGCTGTGAAGTCAATTGAATTCATAGGGATTAGAATTACGAGCAACTTAAATTGGAATAATCGTATAGATAATGCTGTTGGGGGAAGCTAGCTAAGATTGCAATTTATTGACAGAACACTCTGTAGATGCAACGGACTACTAAAGAGACTGTCTACACTATACACTTATCTGTCCACATCAGGGTGGCGGGGTGGGGTGGGGTGGGGTGGAGCACTGTGGATGTAATATGCAAGTTAATGTGGCACCCATTAAATGATGACACTACTCATTGTGGCAGGACTTCTCAAGGAATATCAACCTCTAACTTTCCCTTCTGAATGCGAAAATATTTTGTTGGTGCCCATCTACAAAAGGCGGAGCCCACATACAAAGGGAGAGTTGCTCACTGTAATTAAATAAGAAAAATTGGAGCTGAACTGGAAAGATTTAAATGCACTATTTGAGAGTGGGACGGAAGAGAAATTTAAGAACATCATCCGGATAACTGAAAGACTTCAATAACATCAGTTTTCTGGCTCTGAGTAAATTATTTTCACCTTGATTTTCGCAGGCAATATTTTTACTTACTAAGTATTCCACTATCACAGCTTCAATTCTGCCAGTACCTCACATTCCTACTTTCCAAATTTAACAAAATCTCTGCTCCACACATTGCTGGACGTCCAATGTAAAAGTTCGGTCTGCAAAAGGCAATGAGGCAGGTTCCAGTCTTAACAGTTTTAAATAACCATGCAGTCAATAAATTTCTTTTAAAATTTCTTCAATATTGCTAACTTTCACAGATTTCCAATTACCCATTACAGAGTTTTCACTAAATGCCTTCATGCCACACAGAAAATAATGTGATTGTGTAACTGTAGCCAATTCATAATTATGATGCACCTATTAATGCAAAATAGAGTTAAGAAAACCACAATGCTTTATTTCTTCATTCAAAAAACTTTACCATCAGCCGTATGTTTTCGTTTATTTTATTTTACATGCTACCAGTTTCGGCAGCTCAATATTGCCACCTTCAGGCCCCATACCCTATTATCGTATTAACAATCTTATCGAATGGTGCCTTAAAACTGGTTATCATAAATCCGATCGTTACACAACAGATTCCTGTGAATGGGTGACACTGACTGAGCCTACATACAGTCCTCGAAACGTTGTCAAAGATACTACCTTACTCATGTTGGTAAAGGTTTTTTAATCAAGAAATACATACCAGCCGAAGTTCCTCAATCCATAATGGACCAACAGACAATGCTTCATAGTGCTTTTTGGCCTGAGGGAAAGGGTTTAAAATTTAACATACTGTTTGGAATTTTGAATGGAATAGAAATAAAATGCCCAGAAGGTACGATTAAACTCAATGAGGCCAGGCAACTGGCCTGCAGTAGCTGCTTGTTTTACTTGTGGACTCAACACATCTGCTCCACTGAGGACAGAAAAATATGTACAAACTGGCCATCAAAAAATTTTTATATATAAATTTTTAACATTATTGCTTCATTTGTAACTATAATCATCTCTGAGACAATGAAACCTGTTGTTAGTAATTTTACCAATCATTTACTGTAACTACTTACATTTGAGAAATTTATGTCTTGGCAAAAATGCGACATACACAATCAGAGTTCTTGTAATTTTAAACAAGTCAATACCAATGAATACTATTTCACAAAAAAAGACAAGAGATCAGTCTCACAATAAACCTGTATTTCTAAAATTTTCATTTTGAAAGGCACTACATTACACCCAATAAACTTGACAGCCCCCTTTAATTTGTGTTTAACAAATTACAAGATAAATTCTTTTTTTACTAAATGAATTAATAATAAATGTATAATTATGATACTACTACAGTCTTTAAATTGTGAGTACTTACATTAGTACTTTCAATAGAATCTACTTAAAATACTGAGCAGGACTTTGGTAATGTAAGTTGTACTTTGACAGAAATAAAGAGAAACTTTCTACAACAAACCAAACAATACTTCACAATCACAGCCTAGTCTGCCTAACACTTAGTGAGAGGAACATGGCAGATGATATGAACAATTAAAAAAAATGATTTCAGTGATATATATAATTATTACAACCACAATATTTTCAGTCGCTGAATTTTGTATCAGAACAAAATTTCAGTATGTATTTACATTTCAAAGTAGGCGTAATAATGTTTGATCATAGATACTTCACTGACTCTTCATCAAATAAAGAAATATGTCATCTGTAAAATAATATCACTTTGGCTTTACAGCATCTGATCAGTATTAAACAAATGCAGAGAATGTAACTGCATGATTACCAAAAATAAACAGTCTGATAACCCGTAATGTAGGGGAGAGAGAATCTTATTTCCATGCATGAAGGTTTCCTCGTCTCAATTTCTCTCTTCCTCTACTCTTAATGTGAAAGTGAGATAAACTGTAGCAAGATAAATACAATTAAAAGATATAGCACTTCACTTGAAAGACACAGATTATGTACATGTCATGTGTAATTTCAAACAGAGTTGGGAAATCAAATGAAATCTTCACAAGTAATTACCTTTTTTTGAGCTTTCCTAATTAATACCACTATGTATCACATGCCATAACAGCATATGAAAGACATTACACACAAAAATAATTATAGCTAGTAGAATAAACATTATTGCTTTAGTTTAGACTTTACAAAATTCAACGAAGCACTACATTTGAGTGCAATAATTTTAGAACAGTTCTGAGAATAAATTTGTAAAAGTAATGTCTCATTTCATATAAATTGAGGACACTATGAAAAAGCTAATGAATACAATTATGGTCCTGAGAATACTACAAACAACAATTTGCTTATGTAAATACATTAATTTTAATTTTAACAATGAAATGTGAATGATGACTGGCGAAGACAGATCAATCAATACACTATATAGACAAGAAAAGGCACAAGATCTATTTCTTCAATACAGCATCAAACTTTCTCTGTGAACTTCTTCATGCACTTTCAATAACCAGCTTGACAAACTATGCTATCAAAATTACAAATTTCCTTGTATAAATGCTAATATATTAATCTCTTAAGATCACAATAAACTGAAATTAAGGCTACCACAGACTAATAATTATTGAAGCACAAGGAAGGAGAGTAACCAGTCTAAATGAATTCTGATCATCTCCAGATTTCAAAAAAATCATTTTGTGCAATACTACCATTTATCATTAGTCCAAAATTATGTGATGTTTAAAAAAATCTGCCCTGTCAAATAGGAGTACTTATCAATTGTATCAGAAACTTCATGCATGATTATAACTTTCTGTGGAAAGTTTGAAATTCTAATGGTGTGGAAATTCACATTCATTATCTCCAGCAAAAGCTGGAATGAATACATTGTCATCGTGTACAATCATGTATGTACAAATTGTTACACCTGTACTGCACAGAAAAAGGGCATCAATATACTGGTGTGGTTCGTTGTAGGCCACAAGGATGCAAACCACTATTCTGTCATTCAGCATGGCGTGTAATAATTATTGTATGCAAAAGTTAACAACAAATTTATTATGCTTACAACAGGACATTCAAAAATGAGTTAAATGAAGTATATGACTGGACACCCAGAAACATCACATCCAGAACTGTCTAGCTTGCTAAAAGCCTCCTACACAGGAGGTAAATTTTCAACGGGATGATTGACGAAGATGCAGAATTCTTTGCTACATCCTTCAAATTTCGTGTCTTAAGAAAAGAAAGCAAAATGTCGTTACAGATTCAGAAGATCCAAAAGGATTTATTGTAGACATGGTTTCAGCATTTACTATACACTTGTGAAGTTCTAATCACAATGGTTAACAATCGACATCCAATTGTTAACGTCATATTTTACTACATCAGTAATTTAGAGACAAGTAGCCACCAATTAGCTACTACTTTTGTTCAACATATGCCTTACTCATGGACATTAAGATATTGTTATCATACATGAAGCTCATTTCACCTCTTATTTCCACTAATTCAGTTTCCCAAGTGAATTTCCACTGATGAGTATGTGCATTTGAGATTTTCATTGTCTTGATAACTCAATAATTCACTTGATAACTCAATAACTCACTGATAGCTCACAGTCTTAAACGTCACACTTTTAATACAATCAACCATTTCAGGAAATGCAGAGGAGGGAAAAATCAATTAAGCAGACAGATCCTATTACATCTTTCTCAATTCTATTGCAAAACTGGGAGCCACAAGTCACATTATATTCCAAACACAATGTTTTAAAATATTTTTCTATGGATAATTTAAAATTTTCTCCAGAAGTAAAAAAGAACCAAAGAAAAACTATAACAATGCCAAACCAACTAATTGAGAAGCAGCTGCTGCATTTCAAATTGCAACAACAGTCAAATGAAATAAATAATTTTCTACCACTGTAATAGTCGTTCTAACAGATTTTTCTTCACAGCCCTAGGATGAGTCTTTTAATGATTCTAAGATAAAAATCATCCTTACAAACGAAAAAGACTTGGGTAAAGAATAGTTTGCTTCCACATTGATGAAAACAGAAGATATTATAGAAAAACTGTAGCAGACTTTCAAGTACTGTGTTAGGGATTCTCAAATGGAAAACATTCAGAAAATTATCTACGACAAATGAATGCAACATCCCATTCCAAATACACTTTGTACTCTTACTGCTATATGTTCACTAGAATAAGGAATCTAGAAATCAATCTCAGCACAAAATCGAAGAGTTCAAATACCGTATAGACATGAGTAGTCTGGGCTTCGTTTTTACCCTGAATTTAAGGATGAAATGCTGGGTTGTGTAGATTAATTGTAATAAGGTTGGTACTGTCCACCTCCAACAATAGATCCCATTATACTATAGTGTTGTCGTGGCCTCAGTCTGTGACATCAATAGCACATTAGAAGTGCATTAACCACTAATTAATTATGGATGTTCTCAATACTGCTCATACACAGCTAAAAAAAACTTGAAATTACTGAAGGAGCAGAGAACATTGGAAACCGTGCAGTGGGAATAAAGTAGGATGTGAGCAAGTGTTATTTGCGAATGGTGAAAAAACAAAATGCGCCTCCAAGAAACAAACTGTAATCGCCAGCGATTTCACAGCCAAAAAGCAAAGCATATGGATCTCGAAAAAAGGCTCTGCAATTACGTGGGCAAGAAGTGACAATGTGGATGCCCAGTGACAAGTGAAAGGTGCCAAATCAAAGCATTGGCTTCAGCCAAAGAACTAAGCATCACCGGTTTCAATGTTAGCTAGGGCTGGCTATCAATATTTTTCCATCACAATGGATTAGGCTTCCAGAGCAAAACTACCATTGCTCAACAGCTGCCAGATGATTGGAGGAAAAGTAGTGAATTTTCATCACTAAGTGATAAATTTGCACTGCAAACATTCCTTTATATTATTGCAAGTTGCTAATACAGATCCAAGGGGACTGCAGCGTCATGATTCGAACTGGCAGCAATGAGTGGCAAAGGTGTACAGTGATGTGTGTAACTGGCAATGGATGATAGCTACCACCTAACGTAAAATGTAAAAGAAACTATTGCAAAAAGATCACTGAAAGCCATATTGGTGACAGTGAACGTGAAGGGGCGGATGGACAATGACCTTGCGGTTGACTGGGTGGCATGGTTTGGCAATGTCACCCTGTAGCGTTACTGAATTTATGTACCATGTCAGTCCTGGGCAGCTTTTAGAGACAGAATTGAGGAAGTGCGAGACAAGTTACAAAAAGGGAAAATTAGCTGTTATTACCCCCGGAGGCATAACATCCATCCTGCAACAACTCGATATATAAGCTGCACTTAAACAGCAAGATACACAATGTATAAACAAAAACAAATTAAAACCAGTCTCCCCCCCCCCCCTTAAAATTTGGGTGCGCAGATTATTTGGTGAATTATATTATTCGCATATATGTGGTATAAGTAGTCATAGAATAGAAAACTGATTCCGGTAGGTTATGGTGTGACAACTGTATATGTAATTAAACCAATTAATGGAGTACTCTTTTTATTTAAGGTCTGGACACATTTTCTGGGGAATTTATGGAATTGTTCCTCACTCAGATCATTTTAACTTTAACTGCTCATATCTAACACTTAAGTGCAACTAATTTAGATAACAATAACTTTTTATCAATGAAAATAAAATAACTGTCAAACTTGGAGCAATAACTGTTATGCTATGCAAAGCTAAGAATGTGTGTAGGAGAGAAGTAGATCTGCTACGAATTTTTTCCACTTAATTGTGCAACTACAACATTCACAAAAAGTTCAGGAACTTCTATAATTCTTTCTTTGTAAAAAGAAGGAGTATATTAAATTTTTAATTACAGGCAAGCAATTTAAAGGATTAATATTAATGCTACCTGCATTTATAAGAGCATAGCCTCAATCTGTTTAAGACACACTGTATAATTGTCAAATGTGTTTCACATGCTGTATGAACACAATAATATCCAATACATTCTACTCAACTAGACACGGTATGTCAAAAGATTTTGTTTTTATTTCTGTGATTATGATTTCAAATACTAAAATGATAAAAGAATTTGTGTTGTCACTACTAAATTACTGTCAGTGTTTTGGTGTTGCCTAGACCATAACTGCATATTATAATCAGAGCTGTTAGCACGTTATCCCCTTGTGAACATCAACCTCTGACACTTGACACTAATTTATTGGCTACAAAATAGCTATTTTGACTATCCTGGAGCTCTGCAATCATAAACGTGGTTGTAAGTGTTCTTATCCTTAAGAGAAACCAAATACTATCAAATCCAGTAAGAACCTCTCCAGTTATGGTCAGTCTCTGTTCATATTGATTGCGCTTAATATAAGACAAAATTAAATATTATACACAAATATACAATTAATAATTGAACATAACCTATTTAGCATTCTTCCTTACTGATAATCAGGCTGTGAAAATCTATTAAAGTGAAGTTCCTCTGATGGAAATTGTGTATATTAAGCCAGTTTATCATTAGGTCGTCAGTCACTGAAGAGATTAAAGCTATTTATTACAATTGCAACAAACAAGTTTCACATACATAACATTTACCCAACAGCTTTTTTTAGATTGGTGTCACAACCTAATAAGAGTATTACAGGATGCTGAGGTTCTTATGTGCCTCAAACATGAATCAAGATGCCTCATTTTCCATGAAAATGATTTTTTTCCTTAAGAAGTTTTATGGTACATCAACAGAGTCCTGATCTTGTTCTTTTTCCAATTCAAGTGTTCCTTTGCCACATATAACTTGATTCTTCGTGATGGGTATCAGGGCAATGAGAATGCCTGATAAAACAATCCAAACACCAGCTAAGTAGAAGGAAAGATCCCAATAACCAGTCAGATCAAAAACCAAACCTGTAGGCATTACAAAACACACAAATAAAGCAGTACAATGAGAAGCTAAACACTAGTTAATTTTAACTGTGCTCTATGTACTAATTAATTTTCATTTCACATAAAGCTTCAGCAGTACCATAAACTTAATGACACTGCAATACAAAATATAGCTCTGACTTGTTAAAACAACTGCATCATTCTCTAACTTAAATAGTTCATAAATACAAGAACAAATATTAAGTAAGACAGTCTCAACATAACATATCACAAATGATAATGCTCATTTCCCTTTCTCATCCCTATCTTCTTGTTAGTCAATATTAGTCAAGTACTGTTTTTTTAAGTGTTATCTTTGTTGTAGTTGAGTTCATAGGTTTTATGCTTTTGTGGAATTATGGCCTGCAAACACAGGAAGCTTACAAATTGAGCAAAACCTGATGTTCATCCACGATGTCAAAGTCATTCGCAACAAAAAATTTTCAGACATGGAAAAAAAAAGTATGATTTGGCACAGTCTTCATTGCACCACACCATTTAAAAAAAAAAAAAAAAAAAAAAAAAAAAAAAAAACTAAGCAGTATTAAATATCAAAGCTTGCAGTTCCTCTGGCTGCAAAAGGAGGAACATTTGCAGCTCTATGATCAGTGATGTGGAAACTATTCTTTTAAAATGGTTTCAAGGATGCAAAATGGTAGCATTCCTGTAAGCGGAACAATTCAACAGATGAAAGCTCAGAAAAATTCCCTGAAGACCTGTGTTGAAAATTTCAGTGTGTCAAACAAATAGTTAGATCATTTTGAGAAATGTCAGTCTTTCATTTCAATGTGTAAGAGGATACAGTGAGGCTCTGGACACAGTAAATTTAAGCCACTGGAGAAACAGTATAATGCTGCAAATAGCGATGGGAGTGAGAAGTTGCCACTATTGATAATACGGAAATTGAAACTCTTGTTTTAAAAACTCATCTGTTTTAAAACATTAAGACTGTACCTTGTACTTAACAAGTATAACAGCAATGCCTAGATGACATCACGAATATTTACAAGATTTCTCAGGCATTTAGATGCCAAAATGAGTACAGCAGGTAGGAAAATAGTACTACTGATTGACCGATGCCTGTACATCCAAAGGAAACAACATTTATGAGAAATATTAATGCTCTGTTTCTTCCACCAGACTGCAGAAATCATCTGCAGCCTCTGGATCTGGGCATAATACACTCCATTAATGCCAAATACAAGATAACAGCCATCTAGAAATCAATTACATTCCTTGAGAGAATGTTTGTTGCTGCATCGAATTGTGTAATGCAAAGACTGTGTTAAATTGTTTTGCAAAGGCTAGCTGTGGTACATCAGTTGCTGATGAAGATGACATTGTTCCACAGGAAATCACAGATGTTCTTAAAAATGTGACATTCCAGGACTTTGTTTTTGTGACGATGATGTCTTCACTTCTACACTTGAGATGAACGTGACTGAGGTGTGAAATTTCAGTGAAGAAACACTGTGAGGTAGGAATTGATGGTGGCACCAACGATCATGTACTAGAGAAGTAAGAGGAGAAGGCGGCTGTTGCATCAAGTTTCACAGGTGCTTTACAAGGACCTGAGACTGTCAGGGACGACACTTCGTCTTTTACTGTAGATTAGTCCATTACAACCGACATCAACCAAGTGGAGTGACAACTTCTGTCAATACAGTGTGATGACAGGAGAAAGCAAACAAGTCGTCTTGAATTTTCCCAAAACACAAAGAGTGTGTTCTGCAAAAATGTGACATACAAGGTAACAATTATTTAACTATACAAAAAACATAAATTAGTTACAAACTGCAGTGTGCACACACTTTATTCAGCATGTAAACGTCACTACAGATATTTGGACTTATGATAGTTTGATATGTCTGCCATCATTGGCGGTAATGTGGTGCACACGAATTGTGAAATTCTGCATAACCTGCCGAAGTGTCAGAACATAGATGCCATCGATAACCTCCTGAATGGCTGGTTTTGGCTCAACAATGGTTTTATGGTTATTGCTGTACATCTTTTCTTTAATATGGTCACACAAAAAGGAGTCACTTGTGTTCAGACCCGGAGAATATGGCAGCCAATTGAGGCCCATGCCAGTGGCCTCTGGGTACCCCAGAGCCAAATGTGGTCCCTAAAGTGCTCTTCCAGGACATCAAACACACTCCTGCTTCGATGGGATTGAGTTCCATCTTTCATGAACCACATCTTGTTGAAATCGGGGTTACCCTGAATAATGGAGATGAATTCATCTTCCAAAACCTTCATGTTCTGTTCGGTAGTTACTGTGGCATCAAGGAATAATGCACAGATTATTCCGTGACTGGACACTGCACACCACGCAATCACTCACTGAGGGTAAAGGGACTACTACAGCACAAACAGCGGATTCTCAGTCTCCCAAATGTGCAAATTTTTCTTATTGGGGAACCCATCCATATGAAAGTGGACATCGTCACTAAACCCAACCATGAATGTGCATACTAATTCCTATAATGCCCCACAGCCAACCATGCACTTTGAATGTTCTAATGCAAACCGTTCAGAAGTCGTGACAATTTTGTTTCATATAGTTCAATAATTGTCCCCTGTTTGTGTATACTGTATTTAAATTTGCAGCACATGACACAGATGTGAATTTTGCACAAAATACACGCAAATTTTGCCAGAAATATACGCTATATTGTCCAGTCCTTAGTCAAGAAGAATGAGTATAAAAAATGGACACGCTTCAGCAGAACACAATATGCCGATACATATGGGTATTATCAATGCAATGAATACATTACATTAAAGAAACTTCCTCTCAGTCTCATAGATATGAAGTTATTAAATGGATATCAGTCGACACTTCAACTTTGTCTTCACGTGCTATTTCCATTACAGGAATTATGTCATTGGCATTTATCACCAAGTGGTGTGATGTACAGCCCACGAGGTCCCACTAGATGCCTGCCTTGAGTGCCACATTTCATTTCAATTATTATTATTATTATTATTATTATTACTACCCTCAATGAGACATGGGTTAGTATGTTTCACATGTTGACTTACGCCGAGTATACAGTACAGCACAACAACAACAGCAACAACAACAACAACAACAACAAAACCACAGTCCTCCTTGTTGGCTTTGTTTATGGCTTCATTCCAAACTGTTTTGTTCCCGTAAGTAATGGGACTATCATAGAAAAAAATTCATGCCAGAGTTGTCACAGAATGATTTTCTGATTTTCTATTGCAAAATATCTGTCCAAATTAAACTGCAGTGATTGACAACACGCCAAAGAATCCACTGCATTAGTTAAAGCAATGTCAATGCTGTGCACAACAGCATGTAGAGATAATGTTATATAATGATCGAAATTAGACGTGATACGATTTAATGGAACTCTGATGCTGTAGCACCCAATAGATCCTAAATAAAACTGGCTAAAGCAGAAAGGCACAGTGTAATACTGCCTCCTCCATACCACACCAATTTCAATCTGGACAGTGCAAATAATGCAGCTAGTAGTAATAAAATGATTCTGCTCACTCAGTGAAAGAAGCTACGGCAAACAAACTAAGGACAAGCCATAAGATGTGGACCATATCGTGAGACATGCGTCCGTAAACGACCATTTCCATCCACTTATCAGTTCCAAGTCAAAATGAGAGCAGCAAACAGTCTTCTTTTGCGATTGCTCTGTCTCCATCACAGTTACTGGTATTTATAAAAGGTAAACCGATGTTTGGCAAGAAGACAAAACGAACAAAACTTCTTGAATTTTTTTTTTAAAAAATAAAGGCTGTGTTCTGTTAGAAGTGTAGTAATTGTATATTTACTGCATTTAAATTTGTAGCACAGGATATTGGTAATTTGTAATTAAATAGCAACTGTCACTCAAACATGCTTTAATTATGATTCTGGGTAACTCTTTCCATGTACTCTGACAAAATCCCCAATTTAGAATAACCCATATTTAAGGAGAAAATATTTGGGTCCCTACAGATCCGTTAAAAAGGGGTTTTACTGTACTATGTAAATGTGAAGTTGTTATATTAGGTGTTGGGCTACTGCAAAACTGAATAATTTTTTATGAGCAACTTTGACAAATATGTTGAGATAAATCACGTAAACGGAACTTAAGTGGACCTTAGAATGCGCTTCTGATTTCACTTCGTTACTGACACAGCTACCTAAATGACAAAGGACCTACAATGGACAATGAGACAAAGGTAAGTGATGTTAATTCATTTCAACAAATGAATTTTAACTACTTCTCTATTATATTTTTCCGTTGGATTAACACTGAAGAACATAAACCAGACCCCACTTTTAATAAGGTTTGAAGTGACACCATTTATTAACTTTCATAAAATTTCACAAAATTCAGTAAGGATTAATGAAGGACATCACAAAGTCATTGCAAAATATTCACTAATACTGACACTGAACAGCTGTCCATCAAAAATTCAGCTGCACAGTAAGGAGTTTCTAAAACGATGGTCAAAAAAGTCAGAAAAAGTTTTATCCAGAGATGAATGGTTTTGGAATTGATAGGTTATGTGTTCCAAAGCGAATGTGACTAATGCCATGCTGATTAATACCAATTGTTCCTAAAATATTTTTCAAATTCTGTGACCTCAGACCAAATTGGTGATTTACAACAGTTTCATAAAAATGTGCTTTCTCTCTCTCTGTCAATTCAGAGGTGTGCTGCTGCAATTGTTACCAGTAGGTTCAAACAACACCCAAGTATTATGGAGACGCTTCAGGGACTTAAATGGGAAGCACTGGTGGGACGGTGACATTCTTTTTGAGGAGCACTACTGAGAAAATTTAGAGAACTGTTATTTGAGGCTGACTGGAGAGCGATTCTACTACCGCCAACATACATTTCGTTTAAGGACCATAAACGTAAGATTAGAGAGATGAGGGCTCATATGGAAGCATACAGTAGTTTTTCCCTCACTCATTTTGCAAGTGAAACAGAGAAGGAAATGACTAGTAGTGGTACGGTAGTTTGGAGGGTACGTATGTAGATGTAGAACTTGACAGATTCTTTTGAATATCAGTGTCGCATTATTTTCTGGAACATTAACTCTTCTACCAATAACTTTGCTTTCCTAAAAGTTAAGCAATAGTTAACTTAAGCTCAGCTTATTTTTGATTCAGCTGATATCAAATACAAAGTGACACTGAAAAACAGGAAAATTTCCACAATCCAATACAACAAGATGTGACAGAGGAAAGAAATTGCATTCATAGTAATTGAAGCCTTACATCTTTGCCATTAACAAAATATTGATGGCATTTACCATTTTTTAAAAATTACGTCCTTTAGATGGTGTCGTCCTGCACAAATACATTCGTGAAATCTGCTGTTGAGATTCCCCATTGACCGCTGCAACATCTAAGCTGGGATACTGTGAACTGCATCCCAAATTCTCCATTTTAACTCATCTGGGATCTTGGTTGAGTTGTGTAGACTTTTCTTTTGAGGTAGCCTCACAAGAAAAAAATCACACACAGATAAATCTGGCAATCTAGGAGGCCAGGAAATCTTGAGATCACACGGTTGCCAAACAATTCTCACACATATGCCATCGATTGTCATGCAGTGGGTAATTTCACTCCGTTCTGTTGAAACAAGGCTTCTTGAACGACTGGAAAAGCTGTTCAATGCAGGTGTAACAAAAGTTTGTAACACCTCCACGTAAAGATCAGCATTGACAGTTATTGTGTTTCCCCGTTCATTTGCAAAGAAATACAGTCCAATAATCCCATGTGATGAAACACCGCATCGTACTGTCACTTTACTAGCGTCTAAAGGGCGCTCATGAACGTCACTAGGATTTGTGTCTGCCCAGTAAGGGTAGTTCTGTTTATTCACATAACCTACGAGATGAAAATAAGCCTCATCTGACATCCACAACTTGTTTAGAAATTCATTGCCATTGTTTACTTTTGCTATCATTTGTTGACAGAATCCTAATCGTAACTGGTAATCTTTGTCCTTCAATTGTTGCACCATCTGTAGTTTGTACAGATGAAATTTTAAATCAAGATGAAGAATTCTACGAACACACTCCAGACACATTCCAACCACTGCTGCTTGCTTACAAATTGTATGCCATGAGCTCCGTAAGGCAGACTCGCATACAACATCAACGTTCACTGGAGAATGTCCACTTCTTGGTCATCCTGTTGGTCTCTTAAGTTATTAATCCAGCATTTTATCTGTGTTTTGATGGAACAGCATCATGCCGTCTTAAATTATAAAAACGTTGAAACTCCCTATGCGCTGCTACCAAACTATCATTGTTTTTATAAAACATTTTTTTTATGGCTAACGCATGCTGTTGTCTGTTCCATTGATCCACGATTACTGAAATGGCGGACTGTTTACTCACTGTCACGAACCCGCAGTGCTGCCACCAGTCCATGGCTGCCACTACTCATTTCAAACATTCCCGTTAGTCTGTGTCACACTGTATTTCAGGTATGCGACTAGCTAGGTACCCCACAATCAAACAAATGATTCTCTAACCTCTCTGAAAAACATGTACAAAGATGGCTACATAATTTTACTCTTCGTAAATACACTCCTGGCAATGGAAAAAAGAACACATTGACACCGGTGTGTCAGACCCACCATACTTGTTCCGGACACTGCGAGAGGGCTGTACAAGCAATGATCACACGCACGGCACAGCGGACACACCAGGAACCGCGGTGTTGGCCGTCGAATGGCGCTAGCTGCGCAGCATTTGTGCACCGCCGCCGTCAGTGTCAGCCAGTTTGCCGTGGCATACGGCGTTCCATCGCAGTCTTTAACACTGGTAGCGTGCCGCGACAGCGTGGACGTGAACCGTATGTGCAGGTGACGGACTTTGAGCGAGGGCGTATAGTGGGCATGCGGGAGGCCGGGTGGACGTACCGCCGAATTGCTCAACACGTGGGGCGTGAGGTCTCCACAGTACATCGATGTTGTCGCCAGTGGTCGGCGGAAGGTACACGTGCCCGTCGACCTGGGACCGGACCGCAGCGACGCACGGATGCACGCCAAGACTGTAGGATCCTACGCAGTGCCGTAGGGGACCGCACCGCCACTTCCCAGCAAATTAGGGACACTGTTGCTCCTGGGGTATCGGCGAGGACCATTCGCAACCGTCTCCATGAAGCTGGGCTACGGTCTCGCACACCGCTAGGCCGTCTTCCGCTCACGCCCCAACATCGTGCAGCCCGCCTCCAGTGGTGTCGCGACAGGCGTGAATGGAGGGACGAATGGAGACGTGTCGTCTTCAGCGATGAGAGTCGCTTCTGCCTTGGTGCCAATGATGGTCGTATGCGTGTTTGGCGCCGTGCAGGTGAGCGCCACAATCAGGACTGCATACGACCGAGGCACACAGGGCCAACACCCGGCATCATGGTGTGGGGAGCGATCTCCTACACTGGCCGTACACCACTGGTGATCGTCGAGGGGACACTGAATAGTGCACGGTACATCCAAACCGTCATCGAACCCATCGTTCTACCATTCCTAGACCGGCAAGGGAACTTGCTGTTCCAACAGGACAATGCACGTCCGCATGTATCCCGTGCCATCCAACGTGCTCTAGAAGGTGTAAGTCAACTACCCTGGCCAGCAAGATCTCCGGATCTGTCCCCCATTGAGCATGTTTGGGACTGGATGAAGCGTTGTCTCACGCGGTCTGCACGTCCAGCACGAACGCTGATCCAACTGAGGCGCCAGGTGGTAATGGCATGGCAAGCCGTTCCACAGGACTACATCCAGCATCTCTACGATCGTCTCCATGGGAGAATAGCAGCCTGCATTGCTGCGAAAGGTGGATATACACTGTACTAGTGCCGACATTGTGCATGCTCTGTTGCCTGTGTCTATGTGCCTGTGGTTCTGTCAGTGTGATCATGTGATGTATCTGACCCCAGGAATGTGTCAATAAAGTTTCCCCTTCCTGGGACAATGAATTCACGGTGTTCTTATTTCAATTTCCAGGAGTGTATTTCCTGGATTTTCCATTGTTTGTTTTTACTGACAACATTGCTATTCTGAGTGAAATTGAAGAAAAATTACTTGATCTCCTGAATGGAATGAACAGGCTAATGCAGGGGTTGGCAACACGTCAATCACAATCTACTGGTAGATTGCAAGTGCTTATTTGGTAGATCGTGAGAGTACTGAGATTAGAAAAATCGTTGAATAAAATCTTCAATTGTTTTCCGTAGCAGTAAAAATGCGTGCTCGTTCGACATAAGTTGTTTTCTTTGTTAATAACAGTGTAGAACTGGTACCAACATCTACCTTGAACCTCTAAAAATTTTTGCCTCATTAATTACATCAGCCGCCACCTTCGCGCCACTCGTTGCTGCACTGTGTCACTCATCTTTGTGAAATGTGTTCAATACATGTCAGGAGAAGGTAGTGAGTTTTGTGCCGTGTGCTACCAACTTCTGTGATGTAACAGAGTGTGGAAAGGACATAGGTAGAACTTTTTTGTGCCGTCAGTAGTCGGCATTGAGCATGCGTAGTTGCATACCTTGTTGACACTTTTTGAGAACGTACGAGTAGCTCAGCGACTTAACACATAATGAGTTGTGTGTGTGTGTGTGTGTGTGTGTCTATATACATAGTAAAATTTATCATTTTCATTCTGAATGGAAACACGAATTTTTTTTTACAGAAAGAAATGGCACATGCATTTGTTTATTGTGTCATGCAAAGATTGCATTTGTGAAAAACACAAAGAAAAGAGAAAATCAAGAAACTTAAAATCAATTAAGTGTTCAACAAAGCACGTTTACGAAACCAGTAGACAAAATTGTTGCTGCCTCTCTTACTTCTTATCGTGTTTCGAATGTATTGGCGAAAAGGAAGAAACCCTTCGAAGATGGTGAATTCGTAAAAGAAGCATTTCAAGACGCTGCTGATGAGTTGTTTCATAATTTCATGAACAAGTCTGAAATAGTTGCTGCCATAGAATCCCTTCAACTTTCATCAAGAACGGTCACAAGGAGAGTTGAAAATATATCTAATGATGTTTTCTCTTAGTTGAAAACAGATTTAGATGGGTGCTGTTACTTTTCAATGCAATTAGATGAGTCCATTGATGCAACAGGTACTGCTCAGGTGCCAGTTTTGGTACGGCTGATTTTTAATACTGTACTGTCAAGGAAGAATTTTTGACTCAGGTGCCAGTTTTGGTAAGGCTGATTTTAATAACTGTACTGTCAGGGAAGAATTTTTGAAAGTAATTTCTTTGAAAGTAATTTCTTTGAAAGGCCATATTGTTGTTTTTGTGGTCTTCAGTCCTGAGACTGGTTTGATGCAGCTCTCCATGCTACTCTATCCTGTGCAAGTTTCTTCATCTCCCAGTACCTACTGTAGGCTACATCCTTCTGAATCTGCTTAGTGTATTCATCTCTTGGTCTCCCTCTACTATTTTTACCCTCCACGCTGCCCTCCAGTACCAAATTGGTGATCCCTTAATGCCTCAGAACATGTTCTACCAACCGATCCCTTCTACTAGTCAAGTTGTGCCACAAACTCCTCTTCTCCCCAATTCTATTCAATACCTCAACATTAGTTATGTGATCTACCCATCTAATCTTCGGCATTCTCCTGTAGCACCACATTTCGAAAGCTATTCTCTTCTTGTCTAAACTATTTATTGTCCATGTTTCACTTTCATACATGGCTACACTCCATACAAATACTTTCAGAAACGACTTCCTGACACTTAAATCAATACTCTATGTTAACAAATTTCTCTTCTTCAGAAACGATTTCCTTGCCATTGCCGGTCTACATTTTATATCCTCTCTACTTCGACCATCATCAGTTATTTTGCTCCCCAAATAGTAAAACTCCTTTACTACTTTAAGTGTCTCATTCCCTAATCTAATTCCCTCAGCATCACCCGACTTAATTTGACTACATTCCATTATCCTCGTTTTGCTTTTGTTGATGTTCATCTTATACCCTCCTTTCAAGACACTGTCCATTCCGTTCAACTGCTCTTCCAAGTCCTTTGCTGTCTCTGACAGAATTACAATGTCATCGGCGATCCTCAAAGTTTTTATTTCTTCTCCATGGATTTTAATACCTACTCCAAATTTTTCTTTTGTTTCCTTCACTGCTTGCTCAATATACAGATTGAATAACATCGGGGAGAGGCTACAACCCTGTCTCACTCCCTTCCAACCACTGCTTCCCTTTCATGTCCCTCGACTCTTATAACTGCCATCTGGTTTCTGTACAAATTGTAAATAGCCTTTCGCTCCCTGTATTTTACCCCTACCACCTTCAGAATTTGAAAGAGATTATTCCAGTCAAAATTGTCAAAAGCTTTCTCGAAGTCTACAAATGCTAGAAACGTAGGTTTGCCTTTCCTTAATCTTTCTTCTAAGATAAGTCGTAGGGTCAGTATTGCCTCACGTGTTCCAACATTTCTACGGAATCCAAACTGATCTTCCCCGAGGTCGGCTTCTACCAGTTTTTCCATTCGTCTGTAAAGAATTCGCGTTAGTATTTTGCAGCTGTGACTTATTAAACTGATAGTTTGGTAATTTAATTTTTACATCTGTCAACACCCGCTTTCTTTGGGATTGGAATTACTATATTCTTTTTGAAGTCTGAGGGTATTTCGCCAGTCTCATACATCTTGCTCACCAGATGGTAGAGTTTTGTTAGGCCTGGCTCTCCCAAGGCTGTCAGTAGTTCTAATGGAATGTTGTCTACTCCCGGGGCCTTGTGTCGACTTAGGTCTTTCAGTGCTCAGTCAAACTCTTCACGTAGTATCATATCTCCCATTTCATTTTCATCTACCTCCTCTTCCATTTCCATAATATTGTCCTCAAGAACATCGCCCCTGTATAGACCCTCTGTATACTCCTTCCAACTTTCTGCTTTCCCTTCTTTGCTTAGAACTCTTGATATTCATGCAAGTGGTTCTCTTTTCCCCAAAGGTCTCTTTGATTTTCTTGTAGTCAGTATCTCTCTTACCCCTCGTGAGATAAGCCTCTACAGCCTTACATTTGTCCTCTAGCCATCCCTGCTTAGCCATTTTGCACTTCCTGTCAATCTCATTTTTGAGACGTTTGTATTCCTTTTTGCCTGCTTCACTTACTGAATTTTTGTATTTTCTCCTTTCATCAATTAAATTCAGTATCTCTTCTGTTACCTAAGTATTTCTACTAGCCCTCGTCTTTTCACCTACTTGCTCCTCTGCTGCCTTCTCTACTTCATCTCTCAAAGCTACCCATTCTTCTTCTACTGCATTTCTTTCCCCCCATTCCTGTCAATTGTTCCCTTATTCTCTCCCTGATATTCTGTACAACCTCTGGTTCTTTCAGTTTATCCACTTCCCATCTCCTTAAATTCCCACCTTTTTGCAGTTTCTTCAGTTCATAACCAATAGATTGTGGTCAGAGTCCACATCTGCCCTTGGAAATGTCTTACAATTTAAAATCTGATTCCTAAATCTCTGCCTTACCATTATATAATCTCTCTGAAACCTTTTAGTATTTAGGCCATATAATAGAAGATATATTTTTTACCATGAAGCAACTCATTCTATCAGAGAAAATACCTATGCTTGTAAGCATGACCACAGATGGAGCCCAAGCCTTGAGAGGTTCTAAAAGTAGTTTTATTGCTCAGTGCGAAAGAGATGAAAGTTTTCCACTGTTTGTAACTTATAACTGTATTTTACGCCAGTAGTCTCTGTGTGGAAAGTTTTTAAACTTGAATGAAACTATGAATACGGTTGTAAAGATAATCAACAAAATTAGCTCTCACTCACTTTAAAAAAGACTTTTCAAAGACTTAGCAAATGAACTAGAACTACAGTATGGAGATTTACTGCTCCACATTGAAGTGCACTGGCTCAGCAAGGAAAAAGTGCTGCAACATTACCACAAGCTTTTACTGGCTATCGAACTGTGAAGAGGAAATTCTGGAGTTCTTTCCTCTCCAACCTCAACTCCTTTGGTTCCATCAGATTCACCTGGTCCTACTCCAAATCCCATGCCACTTTCCTTGACGTTGACCTCCATCTGTCCAATGGCCAGCTTCAGCTTCACACATCCGTCCACATCAAACCCACCAACAAGCAACAGTACTTCCATTATGACAGCTGCCACCCATTCCATATCAAACAGTCCCTTCCCTACAGCCTAGGTCTTCATGGCAAACGAATCTGCTCCAGTCCTGAATCCCTGAACCATTACACCAACAACCTGAAAACAGCTTTCGCATTCTGCAACTACGCTCCCGACCTGGTACAGAAGCAAATAACCAGAGCCACTTCCTCATCCTTTCACACCCAGAACCTCCCACAGAAGAACCCCAAAAGTGCCCCACTTGTAACAGGATACTTTCCAGGACTGGATCAGACTCTGAATGTGGCTCTCCAGCAGGGATATGACTTCCTCAAATCCTGCCCTGAAATGAAATCCATCCTTCATGAAATCCTCCCCACTCCACCAAGAGTCTCCTTCCACCGTCCACCTAACCTTTGTAACCTCTTGGTACATCCCTATGAAATCCCCAAACCACCTTCCCTATCCTCTGTCTCCTACCCTCGTAACTGCCCCCGGTGTAAAACCTGTCCCATGCACCCTCCCACCACCACCTACTCCAGTCCTGTAACCCGGGAGGTGTACACGATCAAAGGCAGAGCCATGTGTGAAAGCACCCATGTGATTTACCAACTGACTTGCCTACACTGTGAAGCTTTCTATGTGGGAATGACCAGCAACAAACTGTCCACTCGCATGAATGGACACAGGCAGACAGTCTTTGTTGGTAATGAGGATCACCCTGTGGCTAAACATGCCTTGGTGCACGGCCAGCACATCTTGGCACAGTGTTACACCGTCCGGGTTATCTGGATACTTCCCACTAACACCAACCTATCAGAACTCCGGAGATGGGAACTTGCCCTTCAATATATCCTCTCTTCCCGTTACCCACCAGGCCTCAACCTCCGCTAATTTCAAGTTGCAGCCGCTCATACCTCACCTGTCATTCAACAACTTCTTTGCCTCTATACTTCCGCCTCGACTGACATCTTTGCCCAAACTCTTTGCCTTTACATATGTCTGCTTGTGTCTGTATATGTGCAGATGGATATTTGTGTGTGTGCACGCACGCTAGTGTATACCTGTCCTTTTTCCCCCAGGATTGGGATGACTCCTTACCCTATCCTTAAAACCCACATCCTTCCGTCTTTCCCTCTCCTTCCCTCTTTCCTGATGAAGCAACCGTGGGTTGCAAAAGCTTGAATTTTGTGTGTGTGTTTGTGTGTCTATCAACATACCAACACTTTCGTTTGGTAAGTTACATCTTCTTTTTTTTTTAGATATATTTTTCCCACGTGGAATGTTTCCCTCTATTATATTCATAAGTTATACACTAAATATGATGGACACTGTTGACAAAACAGCTACTCAGATTTCACATTAAATGTAAAATAATTCATGTGTTATTAATGCAAGAATATACTTGAGAATATTACGAAATAAAATTATTATGTTTCAAATAGATAGCGAAGATTTAAAACACTTATTTTAAACAGTTGTTTTACAGTACCAGTATTCAAAAATTAAAAATGTGACAACTGAATTTTTAAAAGTAGATTACTTCGATATGCTGATGATCGTGAAGGCGTTGTGGTTGGCTGCCCCTGGTCTAATGTATACAGAGTATGGATTGAGAGTAAATCGAAGGAGGACGAAAGTAATGAGCATTAGTAGAAATGAGAACAGTGAGAAACTTAACATCACGATTGATGGTCACGAAGCAGATGAAGTTAAGGAATTCTACTACCTAGGCAACAAGTTAGCCCATGATGGACGGATAAAGCACATCATCAAAAGCAAACTAGTACTGGCAGAAAGGACTTTCCTGGCCAAGAGAAGTTGGCTAGTATCAAATATAGGCTTCAATTTAAGGAATAAATTTCTGAGAATGTACGTATGGAATACAGCATAGTATGGCAGTGGAACATGGACTGTGGGAAAACCGAAACAGAAGATAATCGAAGCATTTGAGATGTGGTGCTACAGACAAATGTTTAATATTAGATGGACTGAGAAGATAAGGAATGACAAGGTTCTGCACAGAATCAGAGAGGAGAGGAATATTTAGAAAACACTGACAAGGAGAAGGGACAGGATGATAGGACATCTGTTGAGACATTAGGGAGTGACTTCCATGGTACTAGAGGGGGCTGTAGAGAGCAAAAACTGTAGAGGAAGACATGAGACTGGAATACATCCAATCTCCACAAAGGAAGATCTTAAGCTTTTACCTGTGTGAAAACAACTGATTTTACTAGCTTTATATTTTTCCTTAACCTTTTCTGACCTATTTTCCAGCACATAGATGTAGTTACATCAACAAATGCAAGCCTCTAGGTTTCTTAAGGTATTGCTAAAATAAAGTTAGAAAACTGAAGATGTTCCATTTACGTTTATGGCACATACAATATCATGAAAATGGGAAAGGGTAGAACGCTACTCACCGTAAGGACGACACTGTGAGTTGCAGAGACACACAATGAAATGACATTTACATATACACTTTCAGCCAAAGCTTCCTTCAAAAAATAGGAAAAACCACCCACCCACCCACACACACACACACACACACACACACACACACACACACACACACACACACACACACACACACACACACACAGATAAGCACACATCACATGCAAATGACTGCTACCTCAAGCCAGACTGCAACAGAAACACATGTAACAGGAGCAACAATTCAAAGCAGGGTGAGGCAGGGAAAGGGGAGGGATAGCAGGTTGTAAGAGGAATCAGCACAGCTTGGTGGAACATGCAGATACTAGAGGTGACAGCATGGGGCTGACAAGCACAGTGTTCGAAGGTTATGGTTGGTTGGTTTAGAGGTGGGAGAAGGGACCAAACTACAAGGTCATCGGTCTCTTGGTCCTAATAACAATGCCCCAAGGGTGAGAATAAAACGGACGAAACATATAACACAAAACGGAAGGAAAGGGAAAAGCCACAAGAGTGGAGGGAAGGCAACAAATACTAAAAGGAACAAAAGAGGACAATAAAACAGAGATATGCTAGAAACAGAAGAGAGTAAAACATGAAAGCAGATTACAGTGGCTGGCCAACCACGAGAATAAAAAGGGAAAGCCAGCCACAATGCAATACATTAAAACCTTCACCCTAAAAGCACTAAGGTGGAGGACACAAGAGGGAGAAAGGACATGTGCTAAAACCTAGATAGTAGTATAAAACCCACTCTCTCACGCATAAAACGTAAAACTAAAGATGCTGTGGAGGCATTGTTGCCCAACGGGAGCCACAGCGACACTGAGGTGGGCCCTCGCAATGGAGTAGGTAACCATGCGTTAGCCACAGATTGCCAATGCAGAGATGGCAAAGGACAACTGATTCCCTGCGAGAGGCCTGCATGGAAGACTTCCACACATTCATAGTCTCCTTAGTGACACGCAGATTGTTGTGCGTGCTGTTGTGCCATTCCGTCTCCTAAAGCCGGAAAAATCTGCGGTGTAAGACGGAACGCAGGTCAGTTTCGGAGATGCCTATCTCCAGAAACGGTTTCCACATCGCCTGTTTGGCCAGCCTGTCAGCAAGTTCATTGCCGGGGATTACGACATGTCCTGGGGTCCACACAAACACCACAGAACGGCAAGGACTGTTCCAGGGCATAAATGGACTCCTGAATGGACGCTACCAGAGGGTGGCGAGGGTAGCACTGGTCGATAACTTCTAGGCTGCTCAATGAGTCAGTACACAGGAGATATGACTGGCCAGGGCATGAGTGGATGTACTCAAGAGCACGAGATATGGCCGCCAGCTTTACAGTGAAAACACTGCCGCCAACTGGCATGAGTGCTGCTCAATATGTCCTCCCTGAACATATGCGAAGCCTACATGACCATCAGCCCAGGAACACGTAAGGAATCGAGAGGAAGTGACAGCGGAGAGTGGCGGGGTTAACGGAGCCCTTAGGGTCATGCAAAAGGTCCAGACGAAGCTGCGGCCGAGATGTACACCATGGAGGTGTATGTGAACGGACCGCAAATAGAGGTGGTAAAGGGAAGCTTTGAGGGATGATGTAGTGAAGGCAGCAGAGGATCAAGTAGGTAAAAAGACGAGGGCTAGAAGAAATCCTTGGGTAACAGAAGAAATATTGAATTTAATTGATGAAAGGAGAAAATATAAAAATGCAGTAAATGAAGCAGACAAAAAGGAATACAAACGTCTCAAAAATGAGATCGACAGGAAGTGCAAAATGGTTAAGCAGGCATTGCTAGAGGACAAATGTAAGGATGTAGAGGCTTATCTCACTAGGGTAAGATAGATACTGCCTACAGGAAAATTAAAGAGACCTTTGGAGAAAAGAGAGCCACTTGTATGAATATCAAGAGCTCAGATGGAAACCCAGTTCTAAGCAAAGAGGGGAAAGCAGAAAGATGGAAGGAGTATACAGAGGATCTATACAAGGGCAATGTTCTTGAGGACAATATTATGGAAATGGAAGAGGAGGTAGATGAAAATGAAATGGGAGATATGATACTACGTGAAGAGTTTGACTGAGCACCGAAAGACCTACGTCAACACAAGGCCCCGGGAGTAGACAACATTCCATTAGAACTGCTGACAGCCTTGGGAGAGCCAGGCCTAACAAAACTCTACCATCTGGTGAGCAAGATGTATGAGACTGGCAAAATACCCTCAGACTTCAAAAAGAATATAGTTATTCCAATCCCAAAGAAAGAGGGTGTTGACAGATGTGAAAATTACCAAACTATCAGTTTAATAAGTCACAGCTGCAAAATACTAACGCGAATTCTTTACAGATGAATGGAAAAACTGGTAGAAGCTGACCTCGGGGAACATCAGTTCGGATTCCGTAGAAATGTTGGAACACGTGAGGCAATACTGACCTTACGACTTATCTTAGAAAAAACATTAAGGAAAGGCAAACGTATGTTTCTAGCATTTGTAGACTTGGAGAAAGCTTTTGACAATGTTTACTGGAATACTCTCTTTCAAATTCTAAAGGTGGCAGGGGTAAAATACATGGAGAGAAAGGCTATTTACAATTTGTACAGAAACCACGTGGCAGTTAGAGTCCAGGGGCATGAAAGGGAAGCAGTGGTTGGGAAGGGAGTGAGACAGGGTTGTAGGCTGTTCCCGATGTTATTCAATCTGTATATTAAGCAAGCAGTAAAGGAAACAAAAGAAAAATTTGGAGTAGGTATTAAAAATCCATGGAGAAGAAATAAAAAATTTGAGGTTCGCCGATGACATTGTAATTCTGTCAGAGACAGCAAAGGACTTGGAAGAGCAGTTGAACGGAATGGACAGTGTCTTGAAAGGAGGGTATAAGATGAACATCAACAAAAGCAAAACGAGGATAATGGAATGTAGTCGAATTAAGTCGGGTGATGCTGAGTGAATTAGAGTAGTAAATGAGTTTTGCTATTTGTGGAGGAAAATAACTGATGATGGTCGAAGTAGAGAGGATATAAAATGTAGACTGGCAATGGCAAGGAAAGCGTTTCTCAAGAAGAGAAATTTGTTAACATCGAGTATAGATTTAAGTGTCAGGAAGTCGTTTCTGAAAGTATTTGTATGGAGTGTAGCCATGTATGGAAGTGAAACATGGACAATAAATAGTTTGGACAAGAAGAGAATAGAAGCTTTCGAAATGTGGTGCTACAGAAGAATGTTGAAGATTAGGTGGGTAGATCACGTAACTAATGAGGAGGTATTGAATAGGATTGGGGAGAAGAGGAGTTTGTGGCACAACTTGACTAGTAGAAGGGATCGATTGGTAGGACATGTCCTGAGGCATCAAGGGATCACAAATTTAGTACTGGAGGGCAGCATGGAGGGTAAAAATCATAGAGGGAGACCAAGAGATGAATACACTAAGCAGATTCAGAAGGATGTAGGTTGCAGTAGGTACTGGGAGATGAAGAAGCTTGCACAGGATGGATTAGCATGGAGAGCTGCATCAAACCAGTCTCAGGACTGAAGACCACAACAACAACAACAACAACAACAACAAAAGGGAAGAACTCCAGTTTGAAGAGAAGGGTCCGCATACAAACCGCAATCGTTAGCCCCGATCTGGGCTGCCAGTGTGGGAGATGGACTGCCGAGGGTGGGAAAAGGAGACCATAATTCAGATGCTCAGGTGAACTATGAATGTGTGCCGTGTAAATGGCGAGCAGTTGCTCACATCTGATCTGCAGTAGAGGGACACCAGCCTCCACCAGTACGGTCACCAGACTCTTCCTAAAAGCTATTGTCGCTAATCCAACCTCACAGTAGCGCACAGGGCTGAGTAAATACAATGCTGAAGGCACTGCCAAACCATAAAACACACTTTCATAGTCAATTCAGGACTGGACAAGGGCTCTGTAAGAGCTGCAGCAGCGTAGAGTGATCTGCACCCCATTTGGTGTTGCTCAGGCAACGGATGGCACTGAGGTGCTGCCAGCACATCTGCTTAAGCTGATGAAGATGAGGGAGCCAAGCCAATTGAGCGTCGAAAACCAATCCTAGGAACTGATATGTCTCCACTACAGTGAGTGGCTCGTCATTATGGTAAAGTGCAGGTTCCGGATGAACGGTACGATGCCGACAGAAGTGCAGGACACACAACTTTGCGGCTGAGAATTGGAGGCCGTGGGCTAGAGCCCATGGCTGTGCCGTGTGGATGGCTCCCTGGAGGCATTGCTCAGCAATAACAGTACTGGAGCGGCAGTACGAAATGCAGAAGCCATCTGCATACAGAGAAGGTGAGACTGAGGGCCCGACAGCTGCTGCTAGACCATTAATGACCACTAAAAATAGAGACACTCAATACAGAGCCCTGCAGGACTCCATTCTCCTGGATATGGATGGAACTATGGGAGTCACCAACTTGGACACAGAAAGTACATGTCGTATGCTTTACGCAAGTCAAAAAGACGGCACTCAGGTGTTGCCCTCTGAAAAAGGCTGTTCGGATGGCAGACTCGATGGACACGAGATTATCAGTGGTAGAGTGACCCTCGCAGAAGCCACAAGTGACACGGAGGCAGCAAGCCACGTGACTCCAGGACCCAACCCAAACAACGACATATCATACGTTCCAGCAGCTTACAAAGAATGCTGGTGAGGCTGATGGGCCGATAGCTATCCACATCAAGTGGGTTTTTACCGGGTTTGAGCACCAGAATGATGGCGCCCTCCTGTCATTGCGATGGAAAGATGCCATCACACCAGATCCGGTTGAAGACTACAAGGAGATGTCACTTGTAGTCAGATGAGAGATGTTTAATCATCTGGCTGTGGAAGCGATCAGACCCAGGAGCTGTGTCGCAGCAATGCGCAAGGGCACAGAGGAGCTCCCACTCTGTAAATGGGGTGTTACAGGATTCACTGCAGCGTGTAGTGAATGAAAGGACATTCCCTTCCGGCTCCCATGTCGAGTGTGTGAAAGGCTGGGGGTTAATTCTCCGATGCAGAGGCTCGAGCAAAGTGCTCAGCAATCGTGTTTGCGTCAGTACGTAACTCACCATTTATGGTAACACCAGGGGCAGCTGTTGGGGACTGGTACCCGAAAGACGTTTATCTTTGCCCAGACTTGGGAAAGTTCCGCGTGGCACCCAATGGTGGAGACATGTCTCTCCCAACACCACTCCTGCCGTTGTTTGATAAGGTAACGAACACGGGCACGGAGCCGTTTAAAGGCTATGAGGCGCTCCAGGAAAGGGTGCCGCTTATGCTGCCGTAGAGCTCGCCAACGCTCCTTAATTGCTTCAGCGACTTCCGGTGACCACCACGGGACTGCCTTATGCCTCGGACACCCTAAAGAGTGAGGGATCGCGTTTTCTGGCGCAGAAACAATTGTGTTAGTCACATGCTCAACCATCATATCGATGTTACCGTGTGGGGGAGTTTCAGCGGTGACAGCAGAGGTGAAAGTTCCTCAGTTCCCCTTGTCCAAAACCCCTCTTGGATGGCGTCCGCAGGCCTGAAGCTGGGGCAGTGACAGGAAGATTTGGAAGTGGTCACTACCAGACAGGTAGTCATGTGCTCTCCGGTGGATAGATGGGAGAAGTCCGGGGCTGCAAAGTGATAAATCAATGGCCGAGTAACTACCATGAGCCACACCGAATCGTGTGGCGGTCCCAATATTTAAGAGGCAGAGGTCAAACTGAGACAGTGAAGTTTCGACATCTCTGCCCTGGCCAGTAAGCACGGTACCACCCCACAAGGGGATATGGGCATTAAAATCTCCCAGATGTAGGAAAGGTTCAGGGAGTTGATCTATCAGTGCAGCTAGTACATTCAAGAGGGGTTTGAAGGTGCACATGTTCACTACAGACCGAGTTTAGGACATAAACGCAAACTCCATCTAACACTCTATTACAGTCGCTACAGTTCCTGTGATATCACTTATAGGCGCAGAGGGCAGGGGTCCACACTGCCGCGAACCAGGTTTCCTGGAGGGCAATGCAGATAGCAGGTGTAAAGCTCAACACTTGCCGTAGCTCAGCCAGGCGGTGGAAAAGACTGCCGCAATGCCACTGGAGGATGACATTGAATGTTCCATGCCTTCTCAGTCTCACGATAAGGCAGTTTATGCCTCAGAGTCACCTGCTGCCACCGATTTGTTGCCTGAGCAGTCTATATCCATTGTGCCTGAGGGTCTGGCGAGATCTAGGTCCTCGGCGGTCGCCAGAATCTCCACCCCATCCTCAGCCACAAAGGTTGTAGGTAGAGGTGACGTTGGTGCCACTGCAATTTCCTTGGTCTTAGGGGTTTTCTTTATGGATTTCTCTCGCTGCTCCTTGGGTTTCCCTGGCTGGAAGGACTTCACTGGCTCTGTCTGCGGAACAGAGGATGAGCGTGAAGCCCTATGACCAGCTGCTTTGGGCTCTTCAGCAACTGGCAGGTGTCGTCTCTCCCACTAGAAGAAACCTGGGAAGGGAGTGACCCAAGGGACCCCTTCCTAGCGAGAGAAGCCGAAGAATACTTACGTTTCTCCAGCTTAGAAGTGGGGACAGACGTCACGGATGATTTGGGGGGAGGGCGAGGTGGGGGGGGGGAGTGTTGCTCCCAAAGTAGGTGGTGCAGGAGCAACAGGGAGGGAAATGCCCCCCACCATCAAGGGGGCAGGTGTAGTCTTCTGGCTCTGAGAGGTGAGCTGGGTTGGCGGAGCTGATGGTGCCAGAGCTGCTGTTACGGCGGCATGAGACGATGTCATACGCACAGGATGCCGGCGTTAAAATTTTCTCTTAGCCTCAGTGTAGGTCTCCGCAGTTGACACAGATGGGAGGCGTGGCACATGGAGTATTGGGATGTTATGGGCATCCACAATCTCAGCAAGTGATGCTGGAAATACAGCGGGAAGACATGTGGCCAAACTTCTGGCACCTAAAGCACCACATCGGGGGAGGGATATAGGGCTTTACATCGCACCAGTAGACCATCACCTTGACCTTCTCGTGCAATGTATCACCCTCGAAGGCCAAGATGAAGGCACTGGTGGCAACCAGATTATCCTTCGGACGCTGGTGGACATGCCAGACGAAATGTACACCTCGCTGCTCTAAATTGGCATGAGACCATCGTTGGACTGCAAAAGGAGGTCTCTATGAAATATGATACCCTGGACTATACTTAAGCTCTTATGGGGTGTGATGGTTACCGAAACGTCCCCCAGCTTGTCACAAGTGAGTAACTCCCTTGACTGGACAGAGGATGCTGTTTTGATTAAGAGTGACCCAGATCTCATTTTGGACAAGCCCTCCACCTCCAAGAATTTGTCCTCTACGTGCTAAACAAAAAAGTGAGGCTTCATCATCATGAAAGATTCCCCATCAGCTCTCTAACATACAAGGTACCAGAGCAAATAAGATCCGCTGCCATCCTTAGCCTGACGTTCCTCCCAAGGTGTGGCCAGGGAGGGAACAATTTGGGGTCGTACTTCTGAGCATTGAATTGAGCTCAAGAACACTTAGAGACTGCTGGTGTTACACCACCAGCAAGAGATGATGGACTACACGTCATCGTGTGTCATCCACCCACTCCGACCAGACCCCCCGCCCCCCCCTCTGCTGTCACGCCATATACATCGGCAACAATTAAATTAAACTACACAAGCTATTAGTCGCACGTCCATTGCTTAAATTTAGCTTTTACACAGTTAAACATGTTTACGACATGTAGTGCGTAATGTGTCGTGTGCCATGCCATTAAAAAAAAGTCATTTCATGGATAGCTGACCATCTTGGAACATTTACATATGACTTAATTGTTTTATACTGTCGAGTTTCCGAGAAAAACATTTCATGCAAAAAAGTTTCAAATAAACCAGCATGTCAAGACAAGTCTTCATATCGCAGGAATGCAGAAGAAAGGACCACAACAACAACTTCTGACAACAGCAAGTTGCAGTAGTAGGGATCTGCCCTAAAGTATCCAAAAACACAAGTTTAACATGGATCTATGTGAAGTATTCATTGCAAGCAACATTCTTCTCCACAAACTTACAAACACTATCCTCAAAGGCTTCCTGCGCAAATATTGCTTAAATCAAAATGTACCAGATGAATCAACATTGCATAAAAATTACATACCGACAATTTACGCAAAAGCTGTAGAAGAAATACGCAATGAACTCAAGGACAGCATTATCTGGATTTCAGTTGACGAAACTACAAACACATGTGGCTGTTACATTGCAAATTCAATTGTTGGTGCTTTAAAAGGCCTTCTTCTTCCTATTTAGCAGCCTGCAAAGAACTTGAAATGAATCATTCTACGATTGCCAGATTTGTGAATGAAGGTAGAAAATATTTCCAGAATCTTCTGCAGATGAAAGGGTGTTTGTGTTTATTTCAGATGTTGCTCCCTATATGACCAAAGTAGGAAAAACCCTCTGAGCATTTTATCCCAATTTGATTCATGTGATGTGCTTTGCTCATGGATTACATCACCTTGCTGAAGAAGTAGGTCTCATGTTTGTGAATGTAAATAAACTGATTTCATCCACAAAGAAAGTGTTTCTAAAGGCTCCTGCTCGCATCAAGACCTACAAAGAAAAACTACCAAATGTGCCTTTACCTCCAGAACCAGTGGTAACTCGTTGGGGTATGTGGGTCAAAGTTGTGTTTTACAAAGAACATTCCGAGGCCATTAACAGGGGTAGTAAACGACTTCAATAGTGCAGAGGCAATAGTGCAAGTGCAAGGAAGCTTTTGGTGATTCCGGTATTAAAAAAAGACATTGCTGTGATTAGTATTCATTTTTTTCAATATACCTGCAAGTATTAAAAAGATTGAAACCCTAGGTTTGGCGTAGAACGAATCTTTTCAGTTAATGAATAAAATTATTCCAGTGAATTCCTCATTGCCAGAGATATTCCCAAGAAAAATTGAAAGTTTGAAAACATTTTAAACCATAACCCAGGCTTTCAATCCTTCTGCCAAATTGACAGTTTTATCAATGGGACAGGTGAACTTTAACCAGAAACAATAAGTGCCAACATAGAACTCTAATTCAAATACCACCCAGGTACCTCAGCTGATTTAGAATTTTTCTTTTCTGCTTATAAAAATGTTTTGAGTGATCGAAGACACAATCTTACTACCGAACATTTGGAATAGTACTTGGTAGTTTATGTTTACAATAGCAGAAAAATGTAAAATAAATTGTAAATGATGCTTTGGGCCTATAGTATTAATTAAAAGTTAATGCTGTTCGAAAAAATTCATGACTGTATGCTGTTTTCTAAATAAATTTTTTGAGCATGTCCCTCTGCGTGCAATGTATCTTGAAGTTGGTCCTGTACATATTTTTTTTTAAGCTGCGACTCACTCGCATCGCTCCTGCTTGTTTCTGACAGTAGCAAAGAAAGAACGATTCTTGAAACACGGTATGCATCCTCATTTTGCAATTTAGAAAATAATCCCAGAAAAGCTCCATTCCTAACCTCTAACAGAAAGTATTAAGAACATGATAACAGCGTTTTAAATGTATCGATTTTTCGCATGGCCAGCGCTCTTCCTCGTAACTGATATGCACAGGTTCGGCTTTGTCAGATAAAATGCACGGACTAACTACCACGTTTTTTTCTATTTGATCTTGCATATTTCAACACTTTTCATGCATATTTTAAGGTTTTCATGATGCAAATAATCCAGTCTCTACTTATTACTATGTCATTCATAAGGGACTCTGCGTGATTGTCAATGACTATGTTTGAACAATTCTCTTGCACGAATGATTTCTTAAATGTGGAATTTAAAACTTCAGCCTTCCTTTCACTATCTTTTATTGCTAAACCTGACTGGGCAACGAGTGACTGGATGGAAGCCTTACATCCGTTTACTGACTTTACATACGATAAGAATTGTTTAGGTTATCTGCCAGATCTTTAGCCAACGTATGACACTGGCAGCTGTTGTATGCTTTGTGCATAGATCTTTTCACAGACACATGAATATCTGCTAATCTTTGTCTGTCGTTATTTGCTCATTCTCTTCTGAACAGAGATTGTGGCAGCCATTGCTTCCTCACCATTTTCCGAATTTCGTTATTAAACCACGGTGGGTCCTTTCCATCCTTTATCCACTTACTAGGCATATACTTGTCCAGAGCACAATTTACAATCTGTTGAAACTTAATCCATAATTCCTCAATGGCCATCATTCTGGAACTGAATAACTGAAGTTCACTGTCTAAGTGAGATGCTAACAACTGCTTCTCTGCTCTTTCTACTAGAAACACTCTCCTAGCCCTCTTGGCAGATTTAGTAACTTTCATAACCGTAGTCACTATGATGACATCTACATCTACATTTATACTCCGGAAGTCATCCAACTATGTGTGGCGGAGGGCACTTTACGTGCCACTCTCATTACCTCCCTTTCCTGTTCCAGCCGCGTATGGTTCGCGGGAAGAACGACTGCCAGAAAGCCTCCGTGCATGCTCGAATCTCTCTAATTTTACATTCGTGATCTTCTCGGGAAGTATAAGTAGGGGGAAGCAATATATTCGATACCTCATCCAGAAACGCACCATCTCGAAACCTGGACAGCAAGCTACACTGTGATGCAGAGCGCCTCTCTTGCAGTCTGCCACTTCAGTTTGCTTAACATCTCTGTAACGCTATCACGCTTACCAAATAACCCTGTGATGAAACACGCCGCTCTTCTTTGGATATTCTCTATCTTCTCTGTCAACCCGACCTGGTACAATTCCCACACTGATGAGCAATGCTCAAGTATAAGTCGAATGAGTGTTTTGTAAGCCACCTCCTTTGTTGATCGACAACATTTTGTAAGGACTCTCCCAATGAATCTCAACCTGGCACCCACCTTACCAACAACTAATTTTATACGATCATCCCACTTCAAATCGTTCCGTACGCATACTCCCAAATATTTTACAGAAGTAACTGCTACCAATGTATGTTCCGCTATCATATAATCATACAATAAAGGATCCTTCTTTCTACGTATTCGCAATACATTACATTTGTCTATGTTAAGGGACAGTTGCCACTCCCTGCACCAAGTGCCTATCCGCTGCAGATCTTCCTGCATTTCGCTGCAATTTTCTAATGCTGCAACTTCTCTGTATACTACAGCATCATCCGTGAAAAGCCGCATGGAACTTCCAACACTATCTACTAGTTCATTTTTTGGTCCCACAACACTCCCCTGTGGTACGCCAGAGATTACTTTAATGTCTCTAGATATCTCTCCATTGAGAACAACATGCTGTGTTCTGTTTGCTAAAAACTCTTCAATCCAGCCACACAGCTGGTCTGATATTCCATAGGCTCTTACTCTGTTTATCAGGCGACAGTGCGGACTGTATCAAACACCTTCCAGAAGTCTAGGAAAATGGCATCCACCCGAGAGCTTGTATCTAATATTTTCTGGGTCTCATGAACAAATAAAGTGAGTTGGGTCTCACACGATCGCTGTTTCCAGAATCCATGTTAATTCCTACAGAGTAGATTCTGGGTTTCCAGAAATGACATGATGCGCGACCAAAAAACATGTTCTAAAAGTCTACAACAGGTTGATGTCAGAGATATAGGCCTATAGTTTTGCGCATCTGCTCGATGGCCCTTCTTGAAAACTGGGACTACCTGTGCTCTTTTCCAATCATTTGGAACCTTCAGTTCCTCTAGAGACTTGAGGTACACGGCTGTTAGAAGGGGGGCAAGGTCTTTTGCGTACTCTGTGTAAAATCAAATTGGTATCCCGTCAGGTTCAGTGGACTTTCCTCTGTTGAGTGATTTCAGTTGCTTTTCTATTCCTTGGACACTTATTTTGATGTCTGCCACTTTTTCGTTCGTCCGGTGATTTAGAGAAGGAACTGCTATGCAGTCTTCCTCTGTCAAACAGCTTTGGAAAAAGGTGTTCAGTATTTCAGATTTACGCGTGTCATCCTCTGTTTCAATGCCATCATCATCCCAGAGTATCTGGATATGCTGTTTCAATCCACTTACTGATTTAACATAAGACCAGAACTCCCTAGGATTTTCTGTCAAGTTGGTACATAGAATTTTACTCTTGAATTCACTGACGCTTCATGCATAGCCCCCCTTACACTAACTTTGACATCGTTTATTTTCTGTGTGTCTGAGGGATTTTGGCTGTGTTTAAACTTGCAGTGAAGCTCTCTTTGCTTTCACAGTTGTTTCCTAACTTTGTTGTTGAATCACGGTGGGTTTTTCCCGTCCCTCACAGTTTTACTTGGCATGTAGCTGTCTAAAACGGATTTTACGATTGCCTTGAACTTTTTCCAGAAACACTCAACACTGTCAGTGTCGGAAGAGAAATTTTCATTTTGATCTGTTAGGTAGTCTGAAATCTGCCTTCTATTGCTTTTGCTAAACAGATAAACCTCCCTCCCTTTTTTTTATATTCCTATTTACTTCCATATTCAGGGATGCTGCAACAGCCTTATGATCACCGAGTCCCTGTTCTGCGCTTACAGAGTCGAAAAGTTCGGGTCTGTTTGTTATCAGCAGGTCCAAGACGTTATCTCCATAAGTCTGTTCTCTGTTTAATTGCTCGAGGTAATTTTCGGATAGTGCACTCAGTATAATGTCACTCGATGCTCTGTCCCTACCACACGTCCTAAACATCTGAGTGTCCCAGTCTATATCTGGTAAATTGAAATCTCCACCAAAGACTATAACATGCTGAGGAAATTTATGTGAAATGTATTCCAGATTTTCTCTCAGTTGTTCTGCCACTAACGTTGCTGAGTCGGGAGGTCAGTAAAAGGTGGCAATTATTTACCTAGCTCGGTTGTTGAGTATAACCTCCACCCATAATAATTCACGGGAACTATCCACTTCTATTCACTACAGGATAAACTACTACTAACAGTGACAAACAGGCCACCACCGGTTGCATGCAATCTATCCTTTCTAAATACCGTCTGTGTCTTTGTAAAAATTTCGGCAGAATTTATCTCTGGCTTCAGCCAGCTTTCCGTACCTATAATGATTTCAGCTTCGGTGCTTTCTATCAGCGCTTAAGTTCCGATACTTTACCAATGCAGCTTTGACAGTTTACAATTACAATAACGACTGCTCCTTGGTCCCCACGTGTCCTGACTTTGCCTGGACAACTATTTCGTAGTCATACCAGTATAAAAAGCTGAACAATGATTGCAGCAGAGCTAGTGTATACCATAGCTGCTTTCATAGGTGGCCCACATGAAGCACTATGTGTGTGGATTGGGCAGGTCTTGCACCAGGATCTTCCTCTAAATAGCCCACAAACAGGTAGGCACAGGAGGGTGTAATGCGGGTGCCCATGGCTGTGCTGCTAATTTCTTTGTATACCTTCTTTTCATAGAGCAGTAGTAGAATGTTAAGAAATAGTACGACATATGAGGAATCAGGTAGTGTGTTTGGAGTCTGAAGGACATTGGGAGAAGTGGTGTTGAATAGCATCAAGACCATGGACAAGTGCAATGTTGGTGTATCGGGAAGTGGCATCAACAGTGACAGGTATGTATCCAGGAAGTAAAGAGGTGGGGATAGTGGGGAGTTGGTTGGTATCTTTGATGTGGGAGGTTCTGTTTTGGGCAATAGGTTGGCAGTATTGATCAATGAGGACCAAAATTCTTTCAGTGATAGCACTACATCCAGCTACAATGGGGCATCCACGGCAGTCTGTTTGTGGATTTTGGGGAGCATGTATAAGGTGGGTATCTGATGTGTCAGAGGACTGAGGAGGAAAATGAGTTCAGGAAAGAGATTCTGGGAAGGGGGTAGTGTTTATAGGTGGAGCTGTCAGACAATTAGCACAGGTCTTCCATCAGTTGGTCAGTACGATTCGTAACGACAGTGGTGGAACCTTTATCTGCAGCTAGGATGATAAGGTCAGGATCTGTTTTGAGGTTGTGTACAGTTGTCCTTGTGTCTGTTGAAAGGTTAGTGTTCTTAGAAAGAGACCTGGGGAAGGATGATGAGGCCAAATTGTAATTAAGGAATTACTGGAAGGTAACCAGATGGTGGTCAGATGGGAGGGGTGGACGTGGAGGAGATGCCTAGATGACGTCGCCTTGCCACATCCCCCTAAATTTCCTTCCAACGTTCCAATAAATTCAGAGCCTAAACACTGTTGTTAACCTTTCTACCAAAATCCACAGTCTCAGAGAAGTTTCAGTTGTGTCCAAAGGCCTCACCTTCACCCCTTCACCCAAATTTAACAACATTGGACTTAAAAGACCTACTCTCCTTCTCCTGACTCCTCCAAACTAAACTTATTTGCCATCAATCCTTCCAACCAAAGCCAACTTAATTCCAACATTGAACCCTGCCTCTCCCACTCCACACCACCATCCAGCTATTATCGTCCCTCTCCCCCCCCCACCCCTCTCTTCTCCCCCAACCACCCCCTGGTAACTTTCTAGGAATTTCTTAACTCCAACTTGGCCTCATGATCATTCTCCATGTCCATTCCTTAGTACATCAACCACCCAGCAGAAGAAAAGACAATCATACACAACCTCAAAACAGATCCCGACCTTATCCTAGCTGCAGACAAAGGTTCCACAACTGTCATTATGAACTGCAGTGACTAATTGGTGGAAGGCCTCCACCAATTGTCTGACACCTCGACCTAAAAACTCTGCCAGAGTGACCCCTTACCATAAGTCAAACTTAACCTCCAATCCCTGCTTAAAAGCCTTAAGTACTTCAAAGAACCCCCTCCCTGAATACATTTCCCTCCTCACTCCTATGACACTCTGCACACCCACCTTCTACATGCTCCCAAAATCCACAAGCTAACTACACTGGGCATCCCATTGCAGCTGGTTATTGTTCTAACATTGAAATAATTACAGTCCTAATTGAACACCATCTCCAACCTACTGTTGGAAAAACCTAGCATCCCACATCAATGATACCAACCATTTCCGCCACTGGCTCCTCCAACTCCACAACTTTTACCTCCTATATCCCTGCTCATTACTGTCGACGCTACTTCCCCTTACACCATCTTACACCAACATCCCTCATGCTCATGGTCTTGCACCATGGAACACTACTTCTCTCGATGTCCTTCGGACTCCAAACCCACTACCTTCATTCCTGACACACCTTATTAAATATACCCTGATACACCCCAACTATTCCTTTGTAGGAAACGCATACAAACAAATCTGCGGCACAGCCATGTGCACAAACATGCCGCCCTCGTATGCCAACCTGAGAGGAAACCTCGCTAGCCTCCCAAAACCCAAAACCCTGGTCTGGTTTGGGTTCATTGACAATATCTTCAGGATCTGGGCCCATGGCCAGGACACCCTGTCCTCATCCTTTCACAACCTTAGCACCTTGTTTCCAACCTCTTCACTTGGGCCTTCTCGACCCAGTGTGCCATCTTCCTAGACATTTATCACCACCTCTCCAATGGGCCTTCTAAACCCAGTGTGCCATCTTCCTAGACATTTATCACCACCTCTCCAATGGCTCCATCCACACCTGTCTCAACATTTAACCCAACAACCACCAACAGTATTTGCATTTCAACAGCTGAAATTAGAAACATCCTATACAGGATTCTTCCCACCCCTCCTAAAGCGGTGATCCATTGCCCACCCAACCTCCACAAAGTCCTAGTCTATCCCCATACCACTCCATATCCCAACCCCTTGTCACAGGGATCATCTCCCCACCAAAGACCCAGCAGCAAGACCTGCCCAATCCCTCCATCCAACACTTTCTACTCTAGTCCTGTCACAAGGTTATCCAATATCACCAGAGGTTGGGCCACCTGTGAAAGCAGCCATGGTATACTCCAGTTCTGCTGCAATCATTGTTCAGCCTTTTATGTTGGTATGACTCCCCACCAGCTGCACACAAGACTGAATGCCCACCATCAAACAGTCGCCAAGAGCAATGTGCACCACCCTTTGGCACATCATGCAGCTGCTCATACATTTTTTCAATGGCTACTTCACAATCTGAGTCATCTGGATCCTCCTCTACACCAGCAGCTTTTCTGAACTGCACAGATAGGAGTTACTGTTGCAATACATTCTCCACTCCCAAAATCCACCTGGCCTCAACCTATGATAACCTACTTCCTCACATCCTGCATCCAACCATTCTTGCCTCCCTTTGTCCTGTTACCTTCTTACCATTCACCTCCCATCACCCTCATTGTCCGCTGCTCTCTGCCAGTACATCCACCTGTGTCTTTTTCTATTCTGCTCATCTCCTTTCTGCTCCCCGTTCTTCCACCTCCTCTCCATTACCCACAGCCTCCTGGCACTGTGCTTGTCAGCACTATCCTGTCACCCTTAATCCCCACATGCTTCACCAGGCAGCACTGATTCTTGTTCCTCAATCTGCTGTTCTTCTCCTTTCCCTGAACAACCCTTCTCTGGATTGTTGCTGCCGTTCAATGCATTTCTGTTTCAATCTGGCAGGGAGTAGCACTATGTGTGTGTGAGGTGGGCTTGCTTGTGTCAGTGTGTGTGTGTGTATTTCCTCTTTTCTGAAGAAGGATTTGGCTGAAAACTTATATGTAACCATCTTTCTATTTTGCCTGTCTGCAACTCAGAAGTGTTATCTTTACAGTGAGTAGCATTCTACCCTTTTCATAATATTGTTGATATTCCAGTCTGGGTTTTCCATTGTTTTATTGCATGTACAACATTTTAAAACAGTCAAAAATACAAAATCCTCTATTTCATGAGTGCATCTTTCAGAAAATGTTTGAATGTTCCTCTAATCTTCGCATCACAGCATCCCATACAATGTTTGATCTTGTTGTCAGAAGCAGTAATGAAGTGCTGCTTGCTGATTCACAGTCTTGCTTCAGTATCTGTACATTGTACACTGTCAGTTCTTTTCAGCGTGTAGCTTTAAATCTGAGAAACAAGGTTCTAAATTTTTTTTTCTCTTTCTGTATTGGAGGTGTGGTTATTAACTTCCTTGTCTTTTGGTACTCTTTGCATAGCATGCAACAAAAAAACTCCACTATTTCAGTGATATGACTGACTAAATGATCAGCTCTGTTAAGAATATCCATTCTTCTCATGTATGCTGCAGCTACTCTGTCTATGAGTCATTACATAGACACTGTGGTGTGTGTTGCTTGCCATCAGCATCATAATATATACTCAACACTACAAATGTCTCTACCTGGCACCCAGATAACATTACCTATTTGTCTTAGTGATAAGTACATACTTAACTTTCCTTTTATTTTCATATTATTTCCTTATCTACCAAAGTGCAACAGACAAATTGCTTTGCACAGGTTCTATCAAGTCAGTGTTTCTTCTGCAATTCATTTGCCAAAACAATAATTCTATGTAACATATCTGTGTGAATATGAATAAGTTTTGGAGTGACAATCACATTCACAGTCAACCGCAAAACTGTAAGCAATGCCTTTACATTCATTTCTTCAATCATTCCACACACAATGGTCAGCATTTTGTCCAATTTTTTGCAACTAAGAACCACATGCAAAACATGGAAATTTGTTTAGTATGTCAATATTATCACTATTTCATGCAACTTTCACCGGTGTGCCAGCACTTCACTGCATTTACTACGCAAGTCAACATTTTTGGAGAAAATCACTACCCCCTAATTCATTCTGGTATTCACTTCATCTAGATCATTTATTTCACCATTTCACTCTTGACTTCTACTGAGAAGTTTCTTAACTTGACTGCCATTATGATAAGTATGTATTAACATAAATGTTTTGTCCATTGACAGCAGCTCTCCATTCACTGTAGAGTAGCAATAAAGTGAACTGATTTGTGTTAGAACTTCTGAACAATCTAAGAGTTCCCTAGGGAAAAAAATCATTAACTTTAGAAAGGTGTCAAATTTTTCTGTGCATCAGCCTCCTTATTATGTTAACTTTAATTGTGATTTTTCTTTCTTTCTGCACAAAAATGTGATAGTCTTTCCTTTTTATTACAATGGGCAGATAGGTAAGCAAAATATGAAATACTGGAAAAGACTTCACATTCATATAAAATTAATATTGAACAAAGTAGGCTAAATAAATGTGTCCAAAAAATTGAAATGGTACAAAAGTGAGCTTCACTTTAAACCACAAAGCGCAGTGACTGACTAAGTATACTTTAAGTAAACTTATTACATAATTAAGTTTAGGATAAATCACAGAACTTTATGGACACTGTCAAATGACTGCAGCAACCCTACAGACTGTGCTTTTACACTTACCTCCTAATGGTGGGCCAAGAAGATTTCCAATTCCTTCACAAAGCAGCATCAGTCCATACGCCGTTGTGAAACGATCAAGAGGTATTAGCTGCACTAAAATGGCTGGAGTAAATGAAAATGAAGATGCAAAAAATAAACCAAATAGAGCTGAAAGTAATGCCAACATCCAGTATGAAGTAATGACTAGTGGCATTAATCCAGTTGCCACACCACACATCACTAAGCACAAAGCATATGACTTGGTTACATTCACCCAGGGTTTGTCACCAGCCCATCCAAGAGCAATCTGAAAAAGGCAAGCATCAGAGAAATTTATGTACAGAAGGCCACATTAACAGTAACAAAACTTCTACTCCTAATTTTAAAAGTTTTAACAGACAGCACTTATAGTAGGTAATTTCCATTCAAAATGCTTTCGACCCATTTCAGTAAATTACTTCCACAAAACAATAATCAATTCTGGAAATCAACAAACTTACTCTAGCTACTTCAGAACCACATTATTTAGCCATTATCATACTTTAATTCAAAGTGGATATTCATAGGGGAAGGGGAGATGGGAGTGAAGGGGCAGGAGGGAGACAGGGAGGAAGATATGGGGAGGAGGCAGACAGACAACTGGACATTCCACTCTTTGAGCTACAATGACTTGTCCACTCACAGCCCAAAACTCTCAGTCAACTGGTATGCAAAGCTCTATGAAATTTACAAATATATTTAAATAATTTAGGTGTAAAAGCGACAACATATCCTATGGTAGAAGCACTGAGTTGCTGACAGGAGCTGAACAGGCGGTTTTCCTTTTAATGGCACCTAGAGTTCAAAGGGTAGCCAATTCATTCTTTTTATGTGGTTGTTGATGTTTCCACACTTCTATTGTTCAATGAGTTGAGTTGCCTCCTTTACTCCTAAATTATTTACATGTTGATAGAACTTTTCTTACCATAAACACATTTATTTTACTTTCAAGTGACGTACCATTCCAATGCAGTTAGTGAGGCCAATAATACTGAGCAGAAGTGATGCTTCATTTTCAGTGTATCCATAGAGCATCATGTAATCAGCCAAATAGAAGTACGGGACGATAAACCATGTAAAAAGCAGGATAGTTGAAAGTGATGTAAATAGGAAATGCAGTTCCAAGAACATTGAGAAGTCCACAATGTCCCTCAAAAGGTCCAGTATATCAGAATACCATTTCTGTAAAACATAAAACAAATATGGATTATGGCAGATGGTAGAGTAACATCAAATTTATTTATATGTAACTATTGATAAAAGTTGAATGGTGACAAATGTTTCAAGTTTTCAGAAAATTCTCTTTCAATCTGAAAAGCCTTAAATGTTAACTGTAGCTCTAAGCGATCCACTTTGATTTATCTTTACTAATTTCTAAAGATTTTCACTGTACAGACCACAGATACAACACACATCTCAATTCATATTTTGCTGAGGAACTAAAACCTACATCATCATAGACAAATTATATGCTCCTCTGTTTCCAGTTTGACAGGTAAGTACCGTTCAAGTTTGACTGCAGAAACCAAACCTCTGAAATATCTAAAAAATAAATTAATGTTTTTTATTTCCACAATTCAGTATTTGTTTCTCTCAGCCAATTTCAGAATACTATAGAGTTACAAATGTTTTCTTACGATGTTAAATACTAGACACAGTATGGTGGGCTCTGGATTTAGCGTAACATAAAAATTCTTCTAGTATTCAGTTATACAAAAACTCGATCCAAGAAATAACAATTTCAGGAGGGTAAAAGTGTCTGTTTATTAGCGTAGTAAGAACTCAGTCTCCAATGTTCACACTACTGGGTGGTGCTGATCTACAGATACAAATGCCCATCTACACACAAAATTGCATTTACTGACAGTCCGCATGAGGTGTGAGAGCCACACTATAAATAATGTTTCTCTACCATTTTGTTGTATTTGAAGACAACTAATGCATTAATGCACGCACTACAAAATCATGTGACACCCACGCAAACAGTAAGAACCAGCAAAGCATAGTAAGGATGCACTTGGTTACCTAACATGTTTGTGTGCACACATGCACGCACATATACAAGTAAGAATGGCCATGGTGTGTTTCAGAGCTTCCGTCAACAAAAACAACCACCAGTGTATATACACTTGACAGAGATGTACCATCAATTAAAAGATGCAACTGAAGATGCATGGAATGTTGCAAAGAATAGCAGGTGCCAGCAGTAATCCAGATGTAAAATTCAGCACCTGTGCCAACTGAGGTTTGAGATGACTAGACAGAAACCAATTACAGGTAGTGCCATATCTCTGGAATGTCATGCCCATACATTCAGTGTGTCTCTCCTATTAAACACTCACCCAATGTGGCAGTTACATGCTTACAAGCTGCCACCATAAATGACGGAGGGCTCTATTGTGTTCGTCCAAATACTCCAATATGTTTATAAATCCAAGTTTTCCAACATTTTATCACCATAATGTGGAAAATTGGCTGTTTCAGTCCACAGAATAACCAAGGGAAGCAAGACCAGTTAAGAAATTTTGAGTGTTTGCATGAACTGTAGCAACAATTAAATGAGAGCTATCTGATTTGATATCATCCCATTACTATTAGTGTCATATCTCTTCTTATAAATATTCCAGTCTCGTGCTACTGTATGTCCACTAGGGTGGACTTCATTTTTCAGGCAAAATTTTAGTTCTATCAAGAAACTGCACTGTGACCACAACAGATGTGTAGTCCAAAAATGTTCCGTCTGAAAGTCTTTTTCAAACAACTTAATTGTCTATGAACTTCCAGCAAGCTGGAGTAGCTGTGGATCAGCAACTTCTGTTAACCGGTACAGCAAAAAACGAGTTCACTCTGTCTATTTCTGGGCTGGGACCCATTTTCATATCATTGTAACGTAGTTAAAAATGGTATTTCCGAAAATGCAAAAACATGTTACAAATGTGCAAATGAATGGTAACTTTTTTTTCACATTTTTTGACATGTTTCTGCATATTCGGAAGTACCATTTTTGACTATCTTGCAATGATTTGAAAATGGATCCCAGTCTGAAACCAGTCCTCAAGTGAATAAAGAAAATTAAATATCTCCGCTAAAGGGAATATGTTTAATGTGAGTGCCCCTCTCCCCCTCCCCCCCTACACACACACACACACACACACACACACACACACACACACACCAATGGGTGGGGGAGAGGGGGAGGGGGAGTCCTGGGGCAGGAGGCTAACAGATTCAGGGCAGGAGGATTATTCATGACAGAATATTCTGGAAGGACATGTACCTATTCATAGTTCAGAGAAGCTGGCATTAGGGCAAAGGACATAGATGGCACACGTTGTGATGCTGCAACTGAAACCTAGCATGTTGTGCTCAGCAGCCTGTGGCCAACTATTATCTTGGTCACATTTGACAGAAGCAATTTATTCTGATGGACAGAAACTGCACCAGAGTTGGTATGTGACAACACCGCTTTCATATATGGCCAGGCCCTTGATGGGATAAGATAAACCTTTGACAGGACTGGAGCAGAATGTGCTCATTTGGTGAACTGGACATCTTTCACATGGGTCTTCCACAGGAATATTGAACTGTATCACCCATATAGCATGGGGCTGGGAGTGAGTGTGGCATATGGACACACGTTGGGAGGGCAAAGCCACACCACTTTGGAAGGAGTGGGAAGGGTTGTAGGTAGGACATTCCTAATCTCTAAGCAACTGGTAAATAGTTAAACAATATGGTCCATTTGTTCTAGTCTGGAATGAAACAGAGTGATGATGGGGTGCTCCTTTGCAACTGATCCTTGGCGGTACACAGACAATTAAAGGGGGTGTGAAGATACATTGCAGGAAATTTATATGCAGACTAATTTTGGAGTATAGTACCTGTCTGTGAAGGCCTTAGCAATATTTTCAGTTTGTTGGGCAAGGGAATTTTTGCCAATGCAGATGTGGTGTCCACAGGTGGTCAGATTGTAAGCGAGTGAATTTTTGGTGTAAGTGATGGCAGCTATAAAAATGTAGGTACTGTTGGTTGAGTGAGTTTGATATGGACAGAGGTATGGATGTGTCCATCAGAGAGGGAGTCAATAGAGTCAATATCTAGGACTGTTGCACATTTGGCAGAGGCAGCACAGGTGAAGCAAATGAGAGAAAAGGTGTTGATAAACTTTCAGTAGCCAAGGTAGCACAAATTCATCTTTTATTTTTGACAATTTCAATGGATATCACTGTCATCTTCTGGCCTTCAAAAATTGTTTGTTATTAAAAGTATTCATTGCAAGATAGAGTCTCATGCCATGCTCTCATTACAGCAGTTAAAATACAGCACTTCATACATAGGCTTGTCAGGAATAAAACATTTGCAATTAAAAGGCTCCTTGTGCGCATGGCCATGTTCTTATACTTAACACTTGCAGACAACTGTTAATTCTCAATAATCACAATATACAGAAAGATGCATATTTGCCCTTCTGTTTAGATTTGTTTGACTTGTTCCACACACTGAGGATCCACCTTCGATGAGGTATATGATGAAACTATGTGGTTCTTTAGAAATAACAATTATCTATGAGCACTACTTACACAGACATGGCCATGGGCACAAGGTGCTTCCTAACAGTAAATGTTTTATTTTTGACAAACCTTTGTATGAAGCACTATATTTTTCCCCCCATAATGACATCACATGAGGCTTTAAGTCGCAATGAACACATTTAGTAATAAACATTTTCTGAAAAAGATGGAAGTTATACAAGTTGAAACCGAAATAAAGACAAATTTGTGTGTTCTTGTTACTGTTAAGTGTGCTACCGAGTAAAACAGATCATTCCTTCTATTCCTCAACACGAGAAAATTCATGTCAAAACATGCCAAGTCTAAAGGAACAAGGATAGGGTCTTGGGCCTAGGTTCAGATCATGAAGCTTTAGTGTTAACATTACCAAACTGCTTCACAAGCTATGGAACCAGGTTGTTAGAGGAACAGATTACAATTCACAAAATGTTATGAAAACAAGGGACAAATTTGTATTGCTTAAAACTAACAGTGGACCATTCCAAATATGGAATACCCTAAGGTTCTATGTTGGGACACTTTCCTTTGTTTATTTCTTTATAATGCAATACAATGTTCTCCAAACTCTTAAAAATACTGTATGCAAATAATACATTTATTATGACAAAAAAGCTAAGGCAGTCTTGAGGTACTTTGATGTATTACCAATAGAATGTTGCAGATTTTAATAAATGATATCTAAATTTGTACTACAAAGACTGCAATAATGGAGTTCAATATATATTTTTATCCATAGGAAATGATACTGCAAAAAAGAACTGAACAAAATTACTGGGAACCACAATCAAAGATAATCTGAACTGGGAAATAGCAACACAGACTCCTTTACCTGTAAAAAACCTAAAAACAAATTGCCAAAAATGTGGTCAACAAACATTGTAAAGATATGTATGCGTTAAAAACTGCTGTCATCCAATTTCACCCGTGCCATAGAAATCGGAGGTGTACACTTAACCTTTTTCCAAAATCAGGTGTGCTCACCAACCCAAGTGTATATATTTTAAAGTAATGTTCCTTGCAAAAACAATGCAACCAAGTTAGACTGTACCTGCACCAACATAATGAGACAAAAATAAGAACTCCATGTAAGTAGCCCAAGAATGGTGTTACATGAAGAAATGCACTTCATGTTGGGCTGAAGATCGCCAGTGCCTTTACCAAAAATTTCACACCCCTTCTTTTTATGAACTAGCTGGGGTACTCTGCTTCACTCAGGGAGTTGATAAGAGATTGTGTGGTAGTAGGAGTAAGAGGATACACTTAAAAAGCTTAATATAAAGAGATAAATTTTTACCCAAAACATATTGTAATTATTTACAATATTTGTTCACAAACATTTTTCATTTTGTTATCAGGAGTATGTATGTACAAATTTTTCGAATTTCTTACTCAAGAGCAAGATACGACCATGAGAGAAGCAGGAGTCTTTGAGGTTGATGCCACAACATTTCAAAGTTTGTCCTTGTGCTTTTGTCAGTTGTAAAACTGTAGGCTAATGTGACTGGAAATTGCAGTCTTTTAAATTGGAATGGCAGTTTAGTAGACATCAGTGGTATTCTGGGAATAAATATTATGTGTCCTTCGTAATTTCCAGTCACAAGTTCAGCTTCGATTATGTTATTTGATAGCTGTTTGACAATCATCCTTGTTCAATTACACAGTTTTGATAAGTTGAAACTTCCAAGTATCATTATTGGAGATATAAGTCGAAGGCAGTGTAATGGCATTCCTGGTATTTGCAAAGAGATTAGAAATTCTGTAGTAGGTAAGTTCACACTTTCTTCGATGTTTACCACTGTGTCAATCTTTTTGTACACTCTCTCTTCACTGGTATTTTTCTTTTGAATATTAAAGTTGATATAGTCGCCAATATTATTTTTAGTTGCCAAAATTGCCCTTTCAAATAGTCAGTCTGGATTGGCATAGTTGTTAACAATGTTCAGATAAATTTGGTAGACGAGTTCATTTTCAGCAGTGGCTATGTTGCAGAAATAACTGTCAAGTATTTAACAGTTGTCTTGTCCACAGGATATGTGCCTTCACCTGTTTGTTAAGGTTGTTGAGCAAAATGTGCTGTCATTTCATCTTTTGATAGTTAGAACTTTCATAATTTCTGTTAGTCAAACTATTTGAATGTGTCGCCAGAGATGTGATTTTTTTAAGCAAGCATTGGTCCCATCTGCTAGTGTTGACTTTGGGATAACTGGAAGTGTTTGTCTAAAATCTCCTGAGATTATGAGTAGAGCTACTCCCATCACTTCATTGTTTCCCCACAAATCATCATGTTCTGTCTATGGCTTCGAGCAATTTTTTATGTGCCATTATGCTTTCATCCCAGACAATAATTTCAGCTCACTTTAGAAGTTCACCCCAATCCAGGTGCTCTTGAGATTTTACATACTGGGAATTGTTATTTGGCTATATTCAACGGTAGTTGCAGGGCGGAATGGGCAGTTCATCGTTTTTCCATAAGTGTGGCTGCAATGTCGGATGATGCCGGTGATAGAGTGATTTGTTGTTTGGCTCGTATACCTGCCAGGAATAGATTTATTAGAAACATTTTCCTGGTGCCGTCTGGTGTGTACAAGTAAATAATTCCGCCAGTGCTGTTGTCAATCTGCTCCCTGATAACGCTGCAAATATCCTTTTGATTGTCACTGAGGAATGGTTTGTTGTGAGCAATGTACTGAAGTAGTTTGTTGATGATTTGGGTTTTTCCTTTGTTATTTCAAAGTTTACCCCACTATTAGCATCTTTTCGGGTGCTTGCATCCCAAGTTGTACTAAGAGCTGTTTGTTTATTGCTGAACATTTATCTTCTAGGCAGACGAATGTTTCATTGAAGACATCATCATCAAATTCAATGGTCAGTTCAGGATGAGCATGTCAGATTTGGTACATCCGAACAATGCTAAATGTTTCTATCTCCGGATGTTGCTACACAAAATACAGGGACCAACACGTTTCACACATCTCAAGACTGTTGATGGTTAGCTAAGCCAGACGTACAGAGAAGCATGCCAATGGTTAGGACTACTGCGAATTAACACTATATTGTCACGTAGAGGAAGGTGTAAGCAGATGAATGACAAACATTAACTTCACTTAACAAAGGTTTATTCAGCACTTGCACATACTAGGGTGTGGAGCGAACTGCTTCTGGCCAGAACATATACAGTACATATACAGCTACAGAACATTCCAGTAAAATGATTCTTGCCATTTGTGAATACTTCTCAAATGTACTCAAACCGAAGACAGAAATTAAAATGTCTCAGTTCAGGTGAGTTTTGAACTCACGACCCTACATGCAACAATCTAGAATCATAACCACTACACTACAGCGACTGCGCTACTCTGCTTCTTCTGTGACACTGCTCCCTCCTTAAGAGAACAGCGTCTTGGTGTTACATCCTCCTAGTCCAAGAACGAGTCATCGGTCCTGCATACTCCGACTTCCAATGACTGATGTTCGCCCTGGCGGTGATCATCTTAGTACTTCCCTTGCCACTACATTCTTCATTACCTTTCTGCTTGTTACCTGTGGCTGGAGCTTCAAATTTACCCTGGGTTGCAGGATCCTTATAGGGCTTCATTCGAAGGACATGGACTATATCTCGTCATCTTGTGTCGGGGTCGAAATCTTCAACTTGATAAGTAACATCAGGCAACTGTCTTACAACCTATAAGGTTCAAAGTAGCGCCTGAGGAGGTTCTCAGAGAGACCAACCTTCCGAATAGGAGTGAAGATCCAGACGAGGTCACCAAGCTGGTAGACAACAGAGCAGTGGCTTGCACCATACCTTCAGCAATCATTTTCTTGAGCCTGCGGTGTGTGGAGTCTAGCTAACTGCCAAGCTTCCTCAGTTCTGGTTGACACCTGGCCGATGTAGTCGTCCACGTCATCAGGATGTAACAGAAACACAGTTCCATTGTCGTCGTCACCTCCCACCCATGCACCAGGAAAAATGGCATAAATCCTGTGGAGTCTTGTTTGGTGGTGTTGTAGACAAACATCAGAAAAGGTAGCACCTCAGAAAAGGTAGCTCTGCTCAACAATGACGAACATCGATAGCATGTCGGCCAAGGTCTTATTAAGGCGTTCAGTACACCTGTTAGTTTGCGGATGTAAGGCAGACGTCATGTGATGAATAATGTTGCAGCAACGGTTTTTCTCTGTCACAAAATTCAATTGAAAAACTTTCCCTCTATCCGTAATTAACGACCTTGGGGCCCGTGTTTTAATGCAATGTCTTCTACGATGAATTGGGTTACCTCAAATGCTTCAGCTGTTTTTACAGCTTTTGCAATAGCATAGCACGTCGGTGCTTCAGTATTCTTGAGACTGAGGGAGACCATCCCTATCTTAGAAGTAATCTATTCTGACACACATTATGATTTAGAAAAATTATGCTCATCAGATAAGGTGCCAGATACTGTAACACAATTAAACAATGGAAAACTTCAGGTAGAAATATCAACAATGTGAGAAAAAACAGATTGCTACTTACTGTAAAGAAGACACATTAAGTTGCAGACAGGCACAATTAAAACGTGCTTACAGAAAGCTTTCGGCCACAGTCTTCATCAGTAAAAGAAAAACAGCGTTTATACACACAAGCAAGCCCACCTCATGCATACATGACCGCCAACTCCAGCACCTCTGAACGAGGTGCTGGAGTTGATGGTCACATGTGCATGAGGTGTGCTTGCCTGGAATGGTGTGTTTCTCTTTTACTGATGAAGGCTGTGGCCGAAAGCTTTAAACAAGTATCTTAATTGTGCCTTTCTGTAACTTAACATGTCTAAGCAAGTAGCAATCTGTTAAAAGCCACAATTTCTTAACTTTCATCTGTTACTGGAAGTTTATCATTCACGACAGATAAGATTTGTTTTGAAGGATGGGGAGTGAGACATAAGGGAAATGAGATGGAGAATGGGGTGGCAGAGGGGAGGAACAAACACAAAAGCCACACACATCCATTGGAAGAATGCTAAGGAAATTTAACTTATTCATGAACATAGCAGCTTGTTAAGCAGATCTTTGGTACTGCTCCTCAACCTGACCCCATTACAGGTAATATGAAGTGACAGAAGAGCCCAGAAAGACGACAACTTTCTGTTGCAGCATCGTTTAGTAAGAGTGAGAACATTGCACAGATGCTCATCCATCTCTAAAGGCAGACTCTACAAATGAGGCATGGTACATGGCAGAAAGGTTTGCTGTTAAATTCCTCAAAGTGTATGTTTGAAGAGGAAACTAAAACCATATTACTTTCTCACATGTATATCTCCCAAATGACTATGAGAGAAAAAAAAAAAAAAATCAGAGAACTCAAGCAAGCACATAAGGAGACTTACTGAAAGTCAACCCTCATCTATTATTTAGATCTGGAACTTGCTTAGACATGTTAAGTTACAGAAAGGTGATTTGGTGAATTTAGACTACATTACAGTTGTTTCTCTACATAACAAAAGAGGTGCAAGAACTGGCAACGTGCAAATACTTTTGGAAAGCTCCACACAAGAATATGGGACACAAGCACCTTACAGTCACCACAAAAATGCCTGCCTATCAAGCATGCATGCTGGGCACCCTCATGTATAGTGCTGATGCCTGGGCATCTTACACGAAACAAGAGCGTAAGCCCAACACCTTCCACCTGTGGTGCTTACAAAACATTCTAGGCCTAACATGGAAGGACTATGTGGCAAATGAGATGGTCCTGAATGCTGTGAATGTATCAAAAATCACCACCACTCTCAGGGGATGTTGCCTGTGGTGGTTAGGACATTTACGTTGTACAGACTACTCCTTTTTCCCGACGCACACAACTTAGTGTGGTAGCATGGCAGCACATGCTAAGAAACCCCTTGGAAGACCTATTTTGTGCTTTGAAGATCGCGGTAAGCATGATATGCATGTATTTAATATCAACTGTGACAAATGGGAGAAGCTAGCCAAAGACCTCAGTAGACAGAAGAAACTCGTCAAAGATGGTAGTAAGTTCCACGATAGGGTCTGGTTTGACAAACTGCTGCAAAACAAGTGTGTAGACAAGAAGCGGCCTCTGATGAACCATTTCTTCGGTGGGGTATACACTTGCCCCACCTGTGGGCACCAAGTAGGTTCTCGCATTGGACTCTCGAGTCGCCAAAGAAGGCAACTTCATGATGCTACTTCAATCTTCCGTTAGAAAGTATACCAGTGGTGGTGGTGGTGGTGGTGGTGGTGGTGGTGGTGGTATATGGGAGGGGATCAAACAGCAAGGTAATCACTCCCATGATCTAGGATGGCAGAAACCGAGGGACAAACACCACAAACAGCACAGTCCACTCAAGAGGAAAGGATAATATGCAAAACGAAGAGGGAAAAGGGATGTAAGGGTAGCAAGAAAATAAAAGAACAGGAGCGGTGTGGGTGGAAATGGGGAGAGCAGGGATGCCCCAGCCACGCTGTGTGTGGCACAGCACCAGCACCAGCACCACCACCCCTCAACTGTCCTGACACCACACCACACCAGGGGGAGAAAATACAAGAAAAAGGGGAGACAAAGCAGCATAACAGAACAGATAAAAATGTAGGGAAAAGTAGAGAGAACCCAGTGGGTGTGAAGGCAAGTCAGGGCCTCCTTAACTAACACCTACACTAACTGAGGGACTCAAATTCCAGGCGGAAATTCAAGAACTTATACCTGAGAGTACAAACCACTTTCACAAAGAAAACCAAGGACAGACATAACCATGTGAGGGTCGTCCTCTAGGGCCCGAGACAAGGTGGGAGAGCATATTTAGTGTGAAGGGCCAAAACGCAAGGCAGTCCAGTAAAATATGGACCACCACTAGCAGAGCCCTGCAACTACAAGGGTGGGGGGTAGGGGACTCATTGTGCAGTACCACCATGGGCCAACCTAGTATGGTCAATATAAAGACAGTAAAGGACGGTAAATTCCCGCTGGGAGAGGCAGAGGGAAGAACGCCACATTGTGGGAGCCTCCTAGGAGTAGGCCCACAACTGGGCAAGAAGGGATTTGATGTAAAGCCACAAATGTGGCCCCGGAAGGGTTTACAGATAACGGGGTTAGATGGCACCAACCCAGCAGATGATGAGCAAGTTCATTACCTGTTATACTTACATGGCCAGGAACCCAAAAAAAGTCAACCGAATAAGCAGCATCATTATGATCAGCCAGAAGCTCGTGGATGGCAGATACTAAGGAATGGCAGGGAAAGCACCAAGCAATAGCCTAAATGCCACTGATTGAATCTGTTCATAACAAAACTCATGTGAGGGACCACTGTTTAATAAAACAGAGGACCTGGGAGATGGACATTAATTCCGCTGTGACCACCCACACATGGCAGACATGCCAAAAAAGATATGAAGGCCTGTGCCACATGATTAGCAGATTCAGAGCAATCAATGTAAAAAACATGTCACCCTCAACTCCTGTGCCTGAGAGGTTAGCAGACAGCATTAACGAGCTGCTTCCTGGACTCAGGTAGGCGCGCCGGCCCCGAATTGACGCCCTGCAGATTAACGAAGAGGATTGGTGTGCCGGCCAGCCTGGATGTGGTTTTTATGCAGTTTTCCACATCCCCTAGGTGAATACCGGTCTGGTCCCCACATTCAGCCTCAGTTACACAACTCGCAGACATTTGACACACATTTGTACTATTTCACGATTTACACTAGACGCAGACAGTTGAGGTACACTGATTCCATCCCAGGGAGTATGGGGTGGCAGCAGGAAGACATCCGGCCACTCCTTCAAACTAACCATGTCAAATCTGATTGTAACAACACTGACCCTGCTGGAATTGTGGGACAAAGGCATATGCGAAAGAAGAAGAAACATCCTAAACTCCTGTAAGAACATTCAAAGCAAACAACGGAACAGCACTGGAGAGATGGAGGCTTTCGCTCCCCAGCAGAGATCCATCTGAATCTGTGGTGAGGAACTGATCATAGGGTTGTGGAGAGGGGGGGGGGGGGGGCGGGCGAGGAAGTGGTTTGGTAGGAAGAGAATGAGGGGATGAGGACTAGGAGGAGAGATGGAAATCAAGGTGGAAAGAAGGGAGATGGAGCCCAACCCATAAACCCGCTCAAGGACAGGCAGTAGGTGGTTGACAGCTCAAAGCTGCAAAAGAATAGGAAAGGTGAGCAGCAGAAGAGCGGATAGTGAGGGCACAGGAAACTAGGAGCTGGGACTGCCAAATCTAAAGTGGAGGGATCCCAGAGTCCCCCAGAAGAATATAGACAGGACTAGTGTGAAATGCACTGGTAGCTAAATGGACACCATGATGGTGAACTGGGTCCAAGAGGAGCAGCATGGAAGAGGTAGCTGATCCATAAACTTGACAGCGACAGCCCAGGTGAGACAGAATTAATGCCCGGTAATGACGGAGAAGGATAGAATGATCCACATCCCAAGAGGAAGCTAAGGGCACTGAATTTACACAGCCAATCTTCGGATAACAGATATGGGGCAACCAAGTAAGCTTGTTGTCAAAAAGAAGAACCAAGAAAAAGAACTGGGGGACCAAGGTCAGGTGTTGGGCATCGAGGTAGAGCTCCAAATAGCTCCAAATCAGGGTAGACTGTAGTACAGCAGCAAAAATGCACCACCCTCGACTTAAGGGGAGAGAACTGAAAACCATGCAAAAAGTGTCGACATGGAAGCATTTTCGATGGCATCCTGGAGATGTCGTCCTGCAGGGGCCACCAAGTGGGAGCTAGCCCAAATACACACATCATTCCCAATTGAGAGGGAAAATTGCCTCTGAGCCTAATACAGTTAAACATCTGGAGGGGATATTGGTATTGTGAATGATTGAGGTGTTGAAATTTGTTATGGATAGAATCAGAGCCAGGAGCTGAATCGCTGGAAGAAGAGAGGGCCAGAAGAAACTCCTACTCAGTAAGAGGTTCACTGTAGGATCCCACCTGACATGGGTGAAACATAAGCAGGTAGGTTCAGCTCACTGTTTCTGGGGGGTGGAAGGCAGCTGGATAGGGGCCTGAAGCTGGTGCCACCAGGTGTTCTGCAACATCTGGTGGATCTGTACAAATGCCAACTGGAGGCAAGGCCTGAAACGGAAGGCCGCCGCTGACAACTTTGGAGGAAGTGGAGTGAAACCCACACCCGAGGAAGGGACACAAGAAACTAGAGAGGAGACAAAGCATTGTCAACACAACCATTTGCCATGTTTGATTAAGTTAACAGGCTTTGGCGTGAAGATGTTAAATGGTAATAAGACCGGCAGAGAACAGGTGCCGCTTCAGATGTTATTAGGCACGATGACAACAATCACAGGTAGCAGTGGCAATGGCCATGCTCCATCACGGAACTGGCAGATGGCGAAAGGGGCCCATCAAGTGGGCAATGGCAAGGCTGGCAGTGCGGATTATTTTAGCACACCGATCACTGATGACTTCCCAATCTGACAAAGAAGGTGGAAACATGACCTGGGAGGTATATAGAGGCCAATCAACATGATGGAAAGCCCAGCGGGTTAACCTTGTCTGCAAGAGGCAGGAAGGGAACATGAGAAATCAACAGGAAGTGGTCACTATCACAGAGGGCATGGTGTGGCGACTAGTGTACAGAAGGAAGGAAGGTGAGGGGAAGAGAGTGAAAGATCAGTAGCAGAAAAAGTGCCATATGCAGCATTAAAATGAGTAGGGGGACTATCACTAAGAAGGAACAGGTCATAGGCTGCAAGAAATTGATCAATGAAGAGCCCCCAACTAGATGAAGAGGCACTGCCCTACAAAAGGTGATAGGCATTAAACTCTCCAAGGAGTAGGAAGGGAAGTGGGAGTCGCTGAAGGGGGCAGTTAGGGGAGCAGATGTAGGGGGGAGACAGAGTCTGCTAACTGTGACGGCAGAGTCTATGTAGACACAAACTAGCAATTGCTTCCAATGGGGTATGAAGTGGGATCTGTGTACTAATAATATCCGTAGGGACCAAGGTGCAGACATCACTGGAAGTGCTAGAAGGGTGACCCAGTTCCGACAAAGCACAGAAATCACGATGGGTCTGTGAGTAAGCATCAGTGAAATGACATTCCTGGAGAAAGACAAGCTATTGAGTAAAAGGCAATACAGGATTGCAACACTGGGAGCTGATGGTAGTATCCGTTACAGTTCCACTGAATGACAATGGAGCAGATACCCGAATGGCAGGCGAAAGGGATGGAGCCAGTCACACTGCTGGGTCACCATCCATTACCAAAGACAACACGGTGATATCCATAAATGTCAGACTAAGGTTGTGAGGGGGGAGACGGCACCTCCAGGGGCACTGGGGCTTGTCCAGGGACTTACGTTTTTCTTCCTCCTCTTTCATATGTTGAGGAGGGTGGGGCACGTTGGGGGAGCAGGTTTCTGCACAATCCAGAACCTAAAGAGGGGAAGCGACTGTGGGGCACACAGACTGTGTGTTCCCTGGCTGCAGTGTGCTAGCAGGCTTCCAGCCTGAGAGACACTGGGAGGGGAGAGGGGACCCAGGAGGGGGACCCATCACTGGCGGGCACTGAAGGAGGGGGGCACATCTATAGCCAGGGAGGGGGAGCGCCACCCTGAAGGGAAGGCATGGGAATCGCAGGAGGAGAGGAGAGGGTGAGGGGAGTGTTATAAGGAAGAGGGAGGAGTGGGAAAGGACATAACCAGAGGCAAAAGTAGAAGTCATCACCAAGGTTGAAGTCGCTCAAATTTCTGATGAGCCTCAATGTAAGATAAATGATCCAGGGACTTATACTCTTGCATCTTCTTTTCTTTCTTATAAGCCGGGCAATACGATGAGCACAGATGGTCAGGACAACTTAAAAACACTGGTGACCTAACACAGGGGCTCCCCAAATGGAGTGGGTGTCCACTGTCACCACATAAGGATTCCGCCATACAGCAGGAAAACACTGGTGTGAAATGCAAGCACCGAAAGCAACTAATGGGTGTTTGGAAATACGGCTTCACATCACATTGATACATCTTGACCTTCTCTGGGAGGGTATCTCCCTTGGAAGCGAGAATAAAGGTGTCAGTATCAGTGTGGTTGTCCTTACGACCTTTCAGCAAATGCTGAACATAATGAACGCCCCGTCGTTCCAGATTGGCCCCTAGTTCCTCCTCATTTTGAAGGCAGTCCATAAGGAAAATGACTCCCTGGATCACATTCGAAGACTAGTGAATTGTAATGAACACCATAATGTCGCCAAGATGATCAAAAGCACGAAGAGCTGCAGATTTGGCAGCAGTAGTTTTGATCAACAGGGAACTGAACCACATCCTACTGAGAGACTTCTCTTCGCCAAACTTGTCTTAGATATTTTGAACAAAATATAACGAGCTTGTGGTGGGGTGTCCCCATCCTTCCTAGTACAGACAAGATACTGGGGAAAGGTTTCACCCCAAGCCTGCAAGTCTGGCCATCCTCCCAGGAAGTAGCCAGGAAAGTGAAGGGCACATGAGAATGCCACATTTTTTGGAGCTTTGTATGCTTACTGCAAAAATCGTCCGCCCTGATACCACCAACTCCATTCAGGGGCTCTCCCCATGGGCACAACCCAGCCACCGCAAGGGCCATCTGGCACAGCAGCCATTTCCCGAGTTCCCTTGCTCCGCAATGACAAGTACCCATTCCTAGCCACACATGTGGGTGGGGGGGATGGGGGGCAACAGCTCAGGTATCAGAAGTGTGATTCCTGTGTTGTCAAGAGGCTCAGCCAGATGGGTGCCTAACAACCTCTACACGTGCTGGTGACCTAGCAGGTGGAGAGGGGCTATGGCAGGGAGGGAAGGAGGGAGGGAGCGACACCAGAGAGGGAGTTCTTCCCCAAATAGCTCACACTACAGACAAAAAAATTTAGAAATGGAGATCAAACCCCACAGGGGACCAGAAACATCAAAAAGGAAGGAAGGAAGAGGAAGCCAGGTGGATAGCTAGGTCAACATAAGCAAGAACACCGAGAGAGTAGGAGGAGGGGGCAGCGGGAAGGAGTGAGGATGGGAAGGGAGGGGCACAGGGAAGAAAAAGTAGCCCAGGAAGGAAGACTGAGCTACAATAGCTTGGGGACCCATGCACAAATTCATGAAAGAACCAGGAGGAGGGCAGCAGCAACAACTACAAAAAGCTACATCCCTATGGAAGCATTCTAACCAATAGCATACAATATTACAATATCAGTACAAAACACTCACCTCCTCTGTTTCCTTTGCTATGGTGGTCATAGAGTTACGATAGATATCAGGGCAGGATGACGCTCTCAACCGATACTTGTGTATTTTCAACATAGCGCCTCTGTACATTACAGAATTCCTGCAACAATCAACGAGGAAAATGAGAATTTCATTGTTGCACAACTAATTTAATTTCTCAAATATTCATTTATATGCTCAAACCAATAAAAATAATTAACTTTTATTTAGCAGTATCTCAAATTATCATTTCCAAATCTCCTATCACTTAAGTCACCTTATAAATTGAAATTTACAAAGAAAAGGAAATCATGCCACTATGTAAACAATGCTCCCATTTGATCTGTCTTTAAAAATGACCTGTATGAGTAGCACTGTTTGCAAAATGGTATGCCCCAAATCTTCCTATCATTTACAATGTGAAGAGAGAAAGAAGAGAGCTACTGCCACTACTGGAAGTGTTTTATTTCCTGGCTTGGCACTTGCAAGTAAGGAGGGGAGGGTGTGGGTACCTCTGCATGGCACTAGCCATTATGGAGGGCAAAGTGCATGTGATATGTGGAGTGTTACTGCCTTGTTATCAGCACTGTGGACATCTATAAGAAATTTCACTTCAAGGCTTTATTAAAAATGGTAGTTAATATTAATTCCTTCGCAGCTCTGGCCTTTAATTTCTGCTAAGTGTTTTGTACACTACTGTGACATCATATGCCTGACTTTTTGAACTTTCCTCTGAAGCTAGACCAAAGTCATTGTGGAGGCGACACCAAGATGTTTGATTAAGCTTCGAAAACATTACAAGATAGACCATTCACTTGTTAGCATTCTACTCCATTTCATTAAGTCTCCAACTAAGTTCCTATTCATTCCAAGCAAACTACTGCCATATTTCAGCAGCAAACTGCATCTTTTCTGTCCACGGCAAGATGAGCCCCAAAACCCGATGGTCTTAAATTTCATCAATTGACTCTTCTAAATACAAATTAAATATCAGTGGTAACACTGAAACCCTGCCTCATACTTTTACTGATTCTGGTCTCTTATCATTCCATCAGTGCTAATTAATCCAATCTCCTTCACATAAGGAGATGGGAGTATACTTACAGCCTTACAGTAGATACCCCACTGCCTACGAATGGAAGATACTTTACTTTGTTCAATATAATTGCCTTCTCTAAACCAATTATGTACTGTACATTTTCTTGTTTTTCCTAAGTCCGTTCTGTCACTACGCCCAGTATTTTTGTATCTCCTACTTCTCATGGAACTACACTGCAGCTCTCCATACAATCATTTTTGCATCCATTCATTGGATAGAATTGTGTTTGAGAATTAACACTTGTTATATGCACTAGACATATTATGTGGTAGGTATCTATCCACTTAGGTATCTATCCACTTAAGCTTTCTTTGAAAGTGTAAAAGTTACATTCTTTTCAGAATCACATGTCAGTTATTCTGTTTACACACACACACACACACACACACACACACACACACACACACACCTGTGTCAGCTGGACGCACAACGCCACAACTGCAGACTGACATGTGGAACAAGTTGAGGTGGGGGTTGTGTCGGGTGGGGTGGACAGAGGGAAAAGGTGGAAGGGAGTGAGAGGGTAATGCAACAGGGACATGTGGCAAGTGCAAGGGCAAAGCCTGTGATGTACTGATGTTGAGGCCACTGGGAAGGGGTGCACAATGAAGGAGACCAGGAGATGTGGACTGGGAGGGGATGATGGGACAGAGGAAGGGGAAACTAATGGATGCAGGTTGTGGGGACCTGAGACAGAGGCCTGAAGGGTTGTGACAGTGAAGGATATACTGCAGTAATAAATCACATCTGTGTAGTTCATTAAAGCTTGTTGTGGTGGAGAGAAGAATCCAGGTGACCTGGGCTACGAAGCAACCACTTAAGTCTAGCATGTTATGATCAAGCTGTATGTTGTGCAGTCATGTAGCAACTTTGTTCTTGGCCTGTTCGGCAGTTTACCATTCATCCTAGTCAACACCTGTTTGGTTGTGATACCAACATGAAAAGCTGTGCAGAGATTTCCAAGAGTTGCTATATGACATGGCTGCTTTCACATGTGTCCTGACCTCCAATAGGACAGGATAAGACTGTTACAGAACTGGAGCACGTAGTTTTGGGTGCCTGAACTGGACAGGTCTTGCACCTGGGTCTTCAACAGAGATCTGATCCCTGTGGCAAAGGGTTGGGTGCAGAAGTGGCATAGAGATGGACTAGGATGTTGTGCATGTTGGGTAGGTAACAAAACACCACTTTAGGAGAAGTGGGAAGGATCTTGGGAAGATAGGGTTCAGTAGTTCCAGCCGAGGGTCATACAGTGTGACGATGATGTGCGAGAATATGGCATGAGAAATCTGTTTGCCGAGTGGGTTTATGGGGTAGTGCTTGTCTGTGAACACCCTCTTGAGGCCTTCGGTGTACTGGACAAGGGAGTTCTTGTCACTGCAAATACACTGTCCATGAAAGGGATTTTTTTCATATGGCAGCTGTCAAGATGCAGGAACTGTTGGTGCTTGGCAGGTTTACCGTAAAATATGAGACAATTTTGGCCGAATGAATGACGATACAGTAGTTTGGTTCGAGTCGTAAGCTTAGCAGTTAAGCTTTATCAGGTAGCCATTGCTATGTGTCAGGCGCTCCGTCCGTATTTATACGGGTACCCTTCCTTTTTCACGTGCTTTGTTTGGTTGAATTGATTGCTTATTTTTCTTTGATCTGATAAGTGCCGTTTTCTTTGTTATAGGTGTTTACGTCACTCTAAGCTGAAAATTCATTACTGTACTGGGTCATGCATTGTTTGTTGCATTCCGATAATGAGTGTTTACAACCTGTCACCGCTCGCGGCATCGCTTGCTTTTGTGCGCGCTACCGCTGCTTTAAAAAAGAGAGAGAGAGAGAGAGAGAGAGAGAGAGAGAGAGAGAGAGGAATCGCTTCATTAGCGAAACAATGGCAAGAGACTGCTATTTGTTGTTACTTACACTGATGCTTTCTTTGATAATGATCAACAAGAACCAAATAATAGACTGCGTATGATAGAAGATGTTCTGAATGAGAGTTTAGCGAAAATTTTTCTTTGTTTCAAAATCTTTGCAGACGCCTCTTTAGTACGTTACATTCTGCACAGAAATTAGAGTCATCTTAGATTTAAAAATCTAGTCAATTGCCGTGCTTCATTTCTGACTGTATCACTATTAGGCATAAGAATAATACGAATATATACAGGACATGATATGTATATTCTTCCGCGTTTGCTGTTGTCTCACTCTAGTTTCGTAGTTTATTAGGCAGACAGGATTCAAATGAGATAGCAGCAAACACGAAAGAATACATGGCAAAATGTTTATATTCATATTATTCTTATGGTGAAGAGAATACTGCATGTGATTCACAATTCATAAAAGTTCCTATTAGCAACCATCTCTTCTCACAGGTAGGAAAAAATTCAGAACATAGAGTTGGCCATATTGACAAACATCCAAAACAGTCTTGCCAGTTGGATTTTCGTAGTACAATTAAATGCTGCTACTTTCGAAGATGAACAATACGGAATTTGTATTTACTTCATTGGATAATGTATGAAAATGCAGTGGTCGAAACTCAGGGCGGAGAAAAACTGACGCAGAGGTTTCGGTGCCAGTATTTATCTTTGTGCCTGCAAAGCATGCCAGTGTAGCGCTACATATATTCGACAGCAGAAGTTAGTTGTGGTGGCACCTACCAACATTTTTAAGAACTTCCGCTTACTTTGCACTCGATTCTAAGCTGCAGGCAGTTTTTTTGATTACAAAAACCGGAAAAAAAGTGTGGCTTAGATTCGAGTAAATACGGTAATGTGGACAGAGGTGTGATTGGAGCCATCAAAACTCCTGGAGGTTGACACCTCGACTTGAGGAGGACCTGGTGAAACAAATGGGAGAGTACATGTTGAAGTTGCGAAGGAAGGAGGATAGTGTGTCTTGCTTCTCAATCTAAATCATGAAGATATCATCACTGAACTTCAACCAGACCAGGATTTGGAGTTTTGGAAGGCTAGGAAGGTTCCCTCTAGATGGCCCACAAATAGATTGACCAAGGAAGGTGTCATGCAAGTGCCCATGGCTGTGCCAGATTTGTTTATAGACCTTCACTTCAAGAAGTAGTAGTTTTGGGTCAGGCTACAGTTTGTGTGAGGGGATTTGAAACCTGAAGCACAATAAGAGAGGGGAGTGTTCGGTAGCAGCAAGGCTACAGGCATGAGGGATGTTGGTGAATAGAAATGTGACTACTACTGCAGTGACGAGGTGGGATACTGGAGATACAGGGGTAGGGATGGTGGGGAGTTGGTGAAGGATGTGGTTAATACCTCTAACGTGGGTAGATAGGGTTTGGGGAACTGGTTGGAGGTGTTGGTCAACAAGAGCTAAAATTCTAGAGGAGCAGAATAACCAGCTACAGTGGGGCATCAAGTAGTGTTGGTCTGCACATTTGGCAGCAACTAGGCAAGTAGGTAAGGGCAAGTAGGTAAGAGGTTCTGGGATGGGCTGAAGTACAGGGTGATTCAAAAAGAATACCACAACTTTAGGAATTTAAAACTCTGCAACGACAAAAGGCAGAGCTAAGCACTATCTGTCGGCGAATTAAGGGAGCTATAAAGTTTCATTTAGTTGTACATTTGTTCGCTTGAGGCGCTGTTGACTAGGCGTCAGCGTCAGTTGATGTTAAGATGGCGACCGCTCAACAGAAAGCTTTTTGTGTTATTGAGTACGGCAGAAGTGAATCGACAACAGTTGTTCAGTGTGCATTTCAAACGAAGTATGGTGTTAAACCTCCTGATAGGTGGTGTATTAAACGTTGGTATAAACAGTTTACAGAGAATGGGTGTTTGTGCAAAGGGAAAAGTTCTGGACGGCCGAGAACGAGTGATGAAAATGTAGCACGCATCCAGCAAGCATTTGTTCGCAGCCCAGGAAAATCGACTCGCAGAACTAGCAGAGAGCTGCAAATTCCACAATCAACTGTATGGAGAGTCCTACGAAAAAGGTTAGTTATGAAACCTTATCGTCTGAAATTGGTTCAAGCACTGTCTGCAGCTGATAAGATTAAAAGAATCGATTTCTGTGATCTTATCCTTGCTCAAATGGAAACAGATGAATCTTTCGTTTCAAAGATTGTGTTTAGTGATGAAGCAACTTTCCACACTAACGGGAAAGTCAACCGTCACAATGTCTGTATATGGGGCACTGAGAATCCGCGGGGAAACAACTCAGTATGAACGTGACTCGCCTAAGGTGAATGTTTTCTGTGCCATTTCAGCCAATAAAGTTTTTGGTCGCTTTTTCTTCGAAGGTGCTACTGTAACTGGACTACAGCATCTGGAGATGTTAGAGAATTGGCTGTTCCCTCAGCTCAAACAAGAAGCACAACAATTCATGTTTCAGCAGAATGGAGCGCCACCACATTGGCACTTATCTGTCCGTAACTACCTGAACGTCAACTACCCGAGGCGATGGATCGGCCACCAGGCAGCCCGTGACAGAGCACTTCATCACTGGCCTCCAAGAAGCCCTGATCTTACCCCCTGCGATTTTTTCTTATGGGGGTATGTTAAGGATATGGTGTTTCGACCGCCTCTCCCAGCCACCATTGATGATTTGAAACGAGAAATAACAGCAGCTATCCAAACTGTTACGCCTGATATGGTACAGAGAGTGTGGAACGAGTTGGAGTATCGGGTTGATATTGCTCGAGTGTCAGGAGGGGGCCATATTGAACATCTCAATTTGTTTTTGAGTCAAAAAAAAAAAACCTTTTTAAATACTCTTTGTAATGATGTGTAACAGAAGGTTATATTATGTTTCTTTCATTAGATACACATTTTTAAAGTTGTGGTATTCTTTTTGAATCACCCTGTATTTCAGTAACCCTGTATTTCAGTAGGGATGGAATCATTATGGTAGAACTTTTATTTGAAGGAGTCAAGACAGTTGGCAGAAGCCTTCTGTCATGCTCATCAAGACAGTTGTGGAGCCTTTGTCTGCAAAGGAGCATTATTAGGTCAGGATCTGTTGAGAGGTTGTGTATGGTTGTCCTTTTGTCTGCTGAAAGGTTTTTGTTCTTTGGAATGGACTTGAGGAAGGATGACGACACCAAGTTGGATGTAAGGAGTTCCTGGAAGGTGATACCAGTTAGATGGAAATATTAAAGTTGGATGGTGATATGAACTGTGTGAGGCTTCACGTTAGCTTTCGTTGGAGGAGTTGGTGGCAAGTGTTTCCACTGTACAGAATGGCAGAAGGAAAGTGGGTCTTTGACAAGTCCATCATGGTTATACTTCCGTGTGGATCTGACAATGAAGCCTATGGAGAGGACTGAGAATTACGTGGGATAGAGGTTTTTGGTGGAAAGATTAACAACAGTGTTTTGTGGGTCTGACTGGGTTCTGGATTTTTTGGAGTGTCGAGAGGGAGTTTTGGAGGATGTGGTAAACTGGAAAAGGTCAGCTAAGCAAGATCTGTATCCTATGAGTGGTGGAGCAGGATGTCAACAGGTTGGACAATTTATGGGAATGGTATCTGGAATTCTCTTCCAGGTACTGGAGAGCAAGGGTTTCAAATGGTTCAAATGGCTCTATGCACTATGGAACTTAACATCTGAGGTCATCAGTCCCCTAGACTTAGAACTACTTAAACCTATCTACCCTAAGGACATCACACACATCCATGTCCGAGGCAGGATTTGAACCTGCGATGGTAGCAGCAGCGCAGTTCCAGACTGAAGCGCCTAGAACCGCTCGGTCACAGCGGCCAGCGCAAGGGTTTCCATTTTGGAGACTTTGTGTATGTAGTGAGGAAGTGATTCTGAAGTGTCAGGTTTGTGAGTGACTGGCGATGACTTAATTCTGTCAGATTCCATGACTGATTTGTTCTCCCACCTGCTTCACATGGTCCTCCTCAACCCAACATGCCAGCTTCCTAGATCCTGACAACCTCTCTGATGGCTCTATCCACATGTGTGCACTGTGTTTCGTTGTTGTAAATGGTGCATTTCCAAATGCAATTCAAGTTATATTTTGGTTTTTTCTCCACACTAAAAAATTCCTCTCTTATAGTCTGGTGATCCATGCATGGTTTTTCTGCCGTGGCAAGAGCTCCGTTGCCCAGTGTGCTGAAGGCCTTACAAAGGCCTTCATTAGAGGCATTGAACCGTAAACCTAGCACCCAAAAAAATTTCCTGTGTCACATCCTCACAGACCCCTAATGCTCCCACTATCCCAAGTATCAGCTACTAAGGCGTGCAACCCCCCCCCCTCCCAAAAGTCACCAAGTGTCGCCCTCTATTGGAACAATGAGCCATACTGTTCGTTAGCACTTTGATTATCTGTAGTATCGCGGAATAGTAAAGACTTGGAAATGTGGAATATTGTTAAAGTTTCGTTGCCTATGCCGAGAGCCAGAGGCAGTAAGTTAGCTAAGAGGATTGCACATATATCGGAATGTGTTGTCACGCAGGGGGGCAATGGCCTGGTTACACACAGCAGTCGAGAGAGAATTCCTTAGCACGCGGGTTTGTGTTAGACGGAGACTTTCGTAGAGTGCAAGACAGAGGTATAGCGTCAGCTGTACTGCATTTCACAACTTCGCGTAAGTCTACCGCAACAACACGTAACTCTGTCGCAAGAACACCTAAGGGGCGAGTACGACAGATGAATCAGCAGTATAAGTGGAACGAATGCGGTCATTACAAACGAGCATGACGTCAGGACGTCGCTCGTGCTTCCTTTAAATACGCCAGCTTTGATAGCAACAAGGCACTCGCACTCGCAGTTAGATGTGTACTGGGTCACTGCGTAGCAGTCAGCTCGGTGATCGACATGTCGACATGTTAATCTTTATTACGGAGATGTTGCAGTAAGGGCGGCCCATCCAGCAGCAGACGTGTGGGGACAGTACCAGCTCTGGTCCTCTCTGCTGCCGCTGTCAATCATCAACCCAGGATTAGCAGACATCGCGGCAGACTCGCTTGCCGCCAATGCTGACCACATGAGTGAGCCGTCGTCAAGATCATGCGGGGCCTAGGCCCTGTGCATCTGCCGTCACAACCGGGTGAGCCGACGATGTTGGGGGACTGCAGCCCATTCCGCCCGTCCACCACGGGCGAGCCACCAGGAGGAGCAAGGAAGAAGACGGGGTGGGATAGAGTACACTCTGCACTACAAGAACGCTTCTAGTGCCGACAGTGCCAGGGACTCCAACCCGGAGCCTCTACGCACAGCAGCCTGCTGTCTGGCGCGAGCCAGCCGGCCAGTCGGGCACTGCCAGCCATGCGCGACCGAAGTAAGGACATTCCTCCGCTACGTCACAGCACACGGCACTGCGCTAGCAAGACTGTGTGGCCCGGATCTGGTGTCATCGCTACGAGTCACTGAGGACTTGGGGAAGGTCGTTGATATCACCAAGCCACATTGTACTCTGCAGGAATAAAGGTGTTATGAATTAATAATGTTTCTTTGGCGTTTCTGACGCTTCTACAGCCATTTCCTAGCATCCTGACAACTGGAGAGGTCACCGCTCGGCCATCCAGTGCACTGTAGGCGACCGGGACCACCAGGGCGCCTACATATCTGTCATCACACCACGAAATGAGAGACATCTTACCAGAGATCCTTCCACCCCTTCTGAAGTGGTGTTTTGTCGTCCACCCAACCTATACAACATCCTAGTCCATTCCTAAACCACTCTGATCCACAACCCCTTTCAATAGGGATCACATCCCAGTGAAAGACTGATGCAGGACCTGCCCAATCCACCCACTCATCACAACCCACTGCCATCCTTTGATAGGCTTATCCTGTCCTACTGGAGGCCAGGACACTTGTAAAAGCAGACATGTTGTATACCAACTCTGTGCCATCACTGCACAGCTTTTATGTCTGTAAGACAACCAAACAGCTACGCATCGGGATAAATGCACACTGCCAAACTGTGGCCAAAATCAAGGCTGACCATCTGGTTGCACACACAACATGCAGCTGAGCATAACATGCTGAATTTCAGTGGCTGCTTCACAACCCAGGCCATTTGGAGTCCTCCCCCCGCCACTATCTTTCCTGAGCTACACGGGTGGGAATTACCTTGGCAACGTATCCTTTGCTCCTACAACATTTCTTGGCCTCTACCTTCAGTAATTAACAAAAAATGGAAAAGAAAAATCTGATTTTTTCCAGATTTCCCTGTTCAAAATACACTTTTTCCATGTTAAGAGACAGTATACTTTCCCTTGGAATTTTATCAATCCTATCAATGGCTACGGTTTTATACAGCGGCATAGAACTTTCCGGCACTGTAGAAAACAAAACCCTGCAAAAATATGATCTGGGAAGATCTTTGATGTTCAGCAACATGTATGCTGCATATTTTTGTATTACAATATGCTGCATATTTTTGTATTACAATATGCTGCATATTTTGGTATTATGAAAGTACAAATTTGATTCCAGAGATGGTGATGCCCTTTTGTAAGCCAATCATAGCTCATGTCACGTGATCCTCTCTGCCAATGACAGCAGATATTCAGAGCATATGACATGGGATGTAGTTAGCCTCAGCCAATAGCAACATCACTGTTAAGTAACATGAACACACAAATATGAAACGTTAATGATTTAAATCAATGTACACAATGTACCTACAAGAAATGCTAAGCTTTCACATGTATTTTTGTGTGTTGCACTTTAACCCTTTGAGTACTGCAGACGTGATATGCCGTGGCGCTCCACCTTGCTGCGGGGCCTGTGGACGTTGTTTGCTGCTGAAATGGGCTTTCCCATGGGCCCTGCAGACGGCATTCGCCACGCAGCCTGGCCAGTACTTGAGTCCTATGACGGCTTATACCGCAGCCGGTTGCACTGGCTGTGGGCCTGCTGATGTCAATAGCCGCTCAGGGCTACATGCCGGCCTGTCGCAAGTTCTTTTGATCGGTGCACTCCCTGGGATGGATTTACCCTATTTGTTGTTCTGTGCCACTGCCCTGCTACATGAGAAACGCTCTGCTACGGATTCCGCAGTTGCTATTCGACATTCGTGCTAGCGGATTCATGTGATCTTCTGCATTCTTCTTCTGTGGTGTCGTTTAGCTATCTGCCATTTCATCAGGATTTTTAGAGTGCTGTCACTTTTGAGTTCCATATACAAATGGTACATCAGCGTCGTTGCACTGACGAACAGATATTGGAGATTCTGACAAGGAGTGACAGTGAGTGTAGCATCTTCAATGAATGTAGTGACAATGAAGATTCATCAGAAGAATCTCGTAGTAATAAACCTCCACATACGAGCGGCGTCTGAGAGATGGCACCACCGGCGCGTATCGAGGCCATGTTTAGTTAGTACCATCTTTGAAAAGACAACACCAAGTTTCAGCCATATTGATCTATTTCTTTGCATTTGGTGTTCGTGTGAATCAAGGAAGTCGAGTCAGTGTCAAAAAATGGATGAAAAAGAATATCGTGTGGTGATTAAACATTACTTTATGAAAGGCAAATGCCTCAGGAGACTAAAGAGAAGCTTGATAAACATTGCAGTGACTCTGCACCTTCGATTAGAACAGTTTATAAGTTGTTCCAAAATTTTAGGAATGGCCATATGGGCCCATGTGATGCTGAACGTTCTGGGCACCCAGTGGAGGTTATGACTCTGGAAATCATTGATAAAATCCATGATATGAAGATGGATGACAGAAGAGTTAAGGTGTGTGAGATTGGCAGTGCAGTGGGCATCTCAAATGAAAGGGTACATAATATTTTGCACACACATTTGGACATGAGAAAGCTATCCGCAAGATGGGTTCCACGATTGCTCACGCTTGACCAAAAACGGAATCGTGTGACTTGTTTCAAGGATGATTTGCAGCTGCTCAGGAAGAATCCACAGGACTTTAAGCATTGTTTCGTCACTGTGGATGAAACATGGATATATTACTATACTCAGAACAAACAAGTGTCTAAACAATGGGTTACCAAGGGAGACTCTGCACCAGAAAAGGTGAAGACCATACAGGTGCATATTATTCATTGTTATTGGACCATCTGAAAACCGAGCTGCAAGAAAAACGCCAGCGATTGGACCGCAAAAAAGTCCTTTTCCATCACAATGCACCAGCACACACCTCAGCAGTTGTGGTCGCAATTATTGGAAAGAGGATTGCAACTCGTTTCACATCCCACCTATTCTACAGACTTTGCTCCCTCTGACTACTATTTGCTCCCCAATTTGAAGAAATGGCTGGCGGGACAAAGATTTTATTCAAACGAGGAGGTGACTGCAGCAACTAATAGCTATTTTCCAGACTTGGACAATTCCTATTATTCGGAAGGGATCAACAAATTAGAACATCGCTGGACGAAGTGCATAGGTCTAAAAGGAGACTACGTCAAAAAATAAAAAAGGTTTACCCCAAGCACGTAAGTAGTTTTTATTTTTGTGCGGACTTTTCAAATGCCCCTCGTACTTCACCTAGCAGAGCTTGCCAGGACAGTTCTTCTTTAGAGTCTGAAAATAAAAGACAAATCAACCCGTAAAAGGCCACTCCACAGTGAGAATGAGAAGTCTGATGGGCACAAACGTGATTTCAGTCCAGTACTTCATGCATCTGATGACTCATCTTCAGGACATAATTGCCAGCTAGCGCCTGATTCAAGTGTTCTATCCTTTTTCATGCTATTTCTATCAAAATATCTGTTGATATTTGTAGCACTTTAAACGAAGCGATTTTTCACTTTCACCATGGCAAATTCGTCTGAATGCGTTCATTCTTGGCTATCCACCTGGAAAGATACAGGTTTTGAGGAAATGTATAGCTTCATTGGTATTTGACTTCTCATGGCTCGTGTTAAAAAGTTGAGAATAAAGGAATACTGGTCCAGAGATGAACTTCTGAGTACTCTAATTTTTGGCGAAGTTATGTCTCGTGACTGTTTTATGTTACTTTTGAGAATGTTGCATTTTAGTGACAACTCGGTCAATCATAGAGATGACAGTTTGTTTAAAATTAGGAAAATAACTGACACAGTTCGTGTGGTGTTCCACAGTGCATTTAATCCATACAAAAAACTCATGTCAATGAAAGTCTATTATTGTTCAAAGGTCTCTCATCTTTTTAAACAATGCATTCCTTCAAAACGAAGTATATTTGGAATCAAAACATTCGTGCTGTGCGACTGTAGAACTGGATACATCTTTGATTTCATTGTATTCACAGGCACAACAACAGAAATTGAAGTCCATAATTTGGGGAATTCTGGTGATATTGTGGCAACACTAATGAAGCAATACCTTGAACGTGGACTTACCCTGTATGTCGACAATTGGTATACAAGACCAGCCTTGTTCCTCTGGCTTCACAACCAGAGAACAGCAGCATGCGGTACTGTACGTAAGAACAAGCACAACTTTCCAAAGCTACAAAAGAAACAAACGAGAAGGAGTTGAGCTTATGTCAACTGACGCAATGCTTGCCATCAAGTGGTGCGACAAGAGAAGTGTTGGTTGGTTGGTTGTGTTGGGGAAGGAGACCAGACAGCGAGGTCATTGGTCTCATCGGATTAGGGAAGGACAGGGAAAGAAGTCGGCCGTGCCCTTTGAAAGGAACCATCCCGGCATTAATCAGGATGGCCGGACGCGGGATTGAACCGTCGTCCTCCCGAATGAGAGAAGTGTTCATGCTGACTACCTGCAACACTACAGAAATGCGTGACACAGGAAGGACAGACAGGATGACTGGCGAAAAAGTAATGAAGCTGCAATGTGTTGTTGATTACAATGCAAATATGGGAGCAGTAGACCACTACGATATCCTATTAAACTCTGTTGCATCTGTGTGTAAATCTGTTAAATGGTAAAAAAAGTTCCCCCCGCAGGTACACGAATTAGGCGGTCCCAAGGGCAGGCTTGACACAGCCAGTCGCACACGTCGGTGCAACACTCAATGGGTTAAAATGTATCACATGAATGTGCCACGAAATTTAAAATGATAACACAAATGTCTGGTCTTCTGGGATCGAAATTCTTCTAAGTGGGTGGTCCTCAAAGAGAGTCAAATGCTCTGTGACATAAAAAATTCATTGCAAATTCTCATACATAACATAATTCATGTTGTGTAAAAGGAAATTCACTTTACAGTAATGCTTCTCAAACCACCATTTACAATATTTGCCTGTGACCTGTTAGAAATAGGTTCATTTCAGCAGTTGCCAGAGAGCACAAAAAAAAACAGGCGTTGCTGTGCGTGCACAGCTACGATGAGGGAGGAAGCATATATGTTTATGAGTATAAAGCAGTAAGAGATCTTACATTATGTCTAAAAGAAACAGGACACAAAATGCACAATTTGGTTTTCAGTGCTCAGTCGTATGTCCAGATTCCCAATGAAGTACACCCCAACCTGATATTAAGTTTTTCATTGCGGTTTTCAGGATGTAAATTTTCTTGGAGTAGAAGTACTTTATCATATCATGTTTGGTTCTTTGTTATGGCATAATGCTATACATGCAAGAACATGAAAGCATGCATTTGAAATTCAGCCAACAGTTGACACAAGCCAGTATTGTTGAATGAAACACTTCGTTTCAAATAAATTAATTGCCTCAGTGAGAAAGATTAATAACAGCCAAATTTCTTTAGCAACAAACATAAATAACTTCATTGTTTTGCAAGGCGATTAGTGCTTGACTGCCAGAAACCTGGAAATAAAATCAAATCAGAAAACTGAACTAATAACATATTTTAACCTTCCATAATTATGTGAATGTATTTTAATTCACTTGATAGCTCCCAGCCACAAAAATCTATTTTTTTTTTCATTTGACGTGAGACCTGTAAACAAAGAGGAAACAGCAAAATCACTAAATGTAAGCATGGATCACATGGAGACTAACAGACTTACCCCCCCCCCCCAAACAACTACTCAAGACTGCTCTGCGCATACACAAATCTGGCAGCTTGGGCACACCATAAAATTTTTTCCTGTTAGCATCCAGCTGCTTGCTGCTACTATCAATACAGCTAACAGCAACACTTCCAGCAGCCAGAAGCAGAAGAAGGTGCTGCTCATACATGACTCTACAGCACAAGCACATAAGCCCGCTGGCAACTGCTCCAATGAACCTAATGTAAACAGTTGTGTCATCACACTCATTGGAAGCCATTTGTTGTTATGAAGTATCGCACAGTCTTCATCCTAAAGCCTTTGACATTTTTTGCTGTTAGCACACACTAGTGTGTGCACTGTGTTTCGTTGTTGTAAATGGTGCATTTCCATTGCAATTCAAGTTATATTTTGGTTTTTTCTCATTTATGTTTTACTGCTGCAGTATTATTCTGCAGTAGCGGGATACAGTAATATTCTTTGCTAGAGTACCAGTTCTTACCAGTCAAAATTACAAAAAAAAATTGACTGAAGACTGAAACAGTGAAAAACTCCCAGAATTCCAAAAAATTACCAGGTTTTTCCCAGTTTTCTCCTAGATGAGAAAGTTCCTGGGTTTTTCCCAGATTTTCCAGTCATCCCAGGGCATATACAACCTGTCCACTGTCCCCCACCATTCACCCAACAGTTTCCCCTTCCTCCATCCTTCCACCCCCTCCTAGTTCGTGCCCCTGGTCACCTTCATTGTGTGCCCCCTCCCTTCTGATTTCAACATCTATGCATCAAATGCCTAGCCTATGGTACCTTGGCACCTGTCCCTCCCACATTCCTACCAGCCAACTAGCTACCTCCCCCAGAGCCACTAGCTACCCACCCAAACCCCTCTTCCTGCCTTCTACACCTCCCCCTCTCTACCCACCCCACCTAGCACAATCCTCCCTAACCCTACATTATTTCATGTATCTGCAGTCCTGGCATTGTGCATCCAGTCGACACGATGTAGGGGACTGTGCGTATGTAAGTACATGTGCGTGTGCATGTGCACGCATGCGCTCTCTCTCTCTCTCTCTCTCTCTCTCTCTCTCTCTCTCTCTCTCTCTCTCTCCGTGTGTACTCTTACTCTAGCTCAAGAAAGGATTTACTCTGCAAGCTCTGATGTATTCTTTGTTTTGTATATCTAAGGCAATACTTCTGCTTTTTGGTGAGTGGTCTTTATGCCTTAAAGTATTTAAATTCTATCAAAACTTACCAGTCAATAATTCTTCCTCTGTTCTATGGCCTGATGCCCATAAGAGTTGCATATTATTTTAGCAAACTTTTTCTATCGAGAATTTCTTCTGGTCAACTCTAAAGTTTACCCCAGTGTTTCTTCTATTTCCACTACCCAATTATCTTAAATGTTTTTTCATCATTATGCTCCTTATTCTGTGATCCCTGTGGTTATTATTAAATAGCCTATGTGAAGCATCTACAGTTCCATGCTTTAATGTAAGTACTTACCTTTGACAACTATTTGCCATCAGCTCTTCTCTAGAATGTCTATATATATAGCTAATTTCATTTCCGAGTGACTTCTTCCCGTTCACTTTCAACATTTTTACTTTTTCATTACATATTAAATCTAGTATCTCAACTATTATTCGTAATGTTTTTTTGAATACTAGTACCTTTACTGCTGCATTTTCAACAAATTTAAGGCTATTCCATCAGATCTTTAAACATATTTTGTTAGGTCAATGATATTATCACGAGTTTCTTCAATGTCCTTATCATCCACACCCTTGGTTGGTATGTACATATTTGTTTTGCTGTTGTCTTCAGTTGAGAGACTGGTCTGATACAGCTCTCCATGCTACACTATCCTGTGCAAGCTTCATCTCCAAGTACCTACTGCAACCTACATCCTTCTGAATCTGCAAAGTGTATTCACCTCTTTAGTCTCCCTCTACAATGTTTACCCTCCACTCTGCCCTCCAGTACTAAATTGGTGATCCCTTGATGCCTCAGAATATGTCCTATCAACCTATCCCTTCCAGTCAAGCTGTCCCACTAAGTCCTCTTCTCCCCAATTCTGTTCAGTACCTCCTCATTAGTTATGTGATCTACCCGTCCGATCTTCAGCATTCTTCTGTAGCACCACATTTCAAAAGCTTCTACGCTCTTCTTGTATAAACTATTTATTGTCCATGTTTCACTTCCATACATGGCTACACTCCATACAAATACTTTCAGAAACGACTTCCTGACACTTAAATCTATACTCTATGTTAACAAATTTCTCTTCTTCAGAAACGCTTTCCTTGCAATTGGCAGTCTACATATTATATCGTCTCTACTTTGACCATTATCAGTTAGTTTGCGCCCCAGATAGCAAAACTCATTTACTACTTCAAGTCTCTAATTTCCTGATACAATTCCCTCAGCATCACCTGATTTAATTCGACTACATTCCATTATCCTAATTTTCCTTTTGTGATGTTCATCTTATATCCTCCTTCCAAGACTGTCCATTCCGTTCAACTGCTCTTCCAGGCCCTTTGCTGACTGACAGAATTACAATGGCATTGGCAAACTTCAAAGTTTTTATTTCTTCTCCATGGATTTTAATCCCTATTACAAATTTTTCTTTTGTTTCCTTTACTGCTTGCTCAATATATAGATTGAATAACATTGGGGATAGGCTACAACCCTGTCTCACTCCCTTCCCAATCACTGTTTGCCATCTCGACTAATATAGCTGCCATCTGGTTTCTGTACAGATCGTAAATCGCAATTCACTCCCAGTAAGAGAGAAATGCATGTATTCAGGAAACAATGTGGTTCCCCATTTGCCTATTCTCCTCCATGCAGAATTCACATATTTCTGATACAACTAATACGGATATAACATTACAGAATTTAAACACACACACACACACACACACACACACACACACACACACACACACACACACACCCCTGCATTCATATACAACAAGAAAACATATCTGTGCAATCATACACTTATCACCTGTGCATACGGATGCCTTTTAGGTAGTTTGATGGCCCTGTAGCCAGTGGAATTATATTCATTGGCTGTGTCACTCCTCCATTAGGCAGCAGTGGTGATGTAGCCTGCTGAGTAGGTTTTTCTGCATCGTTTCCTTCGTACTCGCAAGCTGGAATTGATTCTTCTTTCTTGGGAATGTGGACCTCCATTGACACTGGGATACGGTGAGAAACTGAGTGTGATGTTACAGGAAGCTTGTTGATACCTTTATCTGACATACTTCTGCACGAAAGTAGGCTTGGATAATTTTCCATTATTACACTGAACACTCTCCTCTTAGTGCAGAGTGATTCCAGCACTTCCAGTGGAACCTGTAAAACGGTTAACTGTGTTATTTATGATTACTTTAATTCCTGAACTGTAAAACTATGTAGCAACAGAACAAGATTGGCTGCACAATTATTTATGGCTACAACAGTTTCAGATAGTGACAAGTCATGTTTTCCAAAAAGATACAGATATAAAAAATATTTTAACAAATCATTAAATATGAGATGTACCTCATAAATAGTGCACATAAAACTTTGCAGGTAACAAGCTCACAATTAAGTTCTACAGTTTTCATTATCTACTTTATGTAGCTGCTAACATGATTAAAATATTTATCTACTGATATATCTGACACACAAGCGTCCTTCAGCAGGAAATGTGCACAGGAATACAATATTACCGTACAAATACACTGTGTTATATAAGTCAAACAGGCAACTGGAAGCTATTCAATTCCTTCACAAGGCAGCAAATTCTCAAGTACCAGACATTTTCTGTTTCTTGTCATTCAATGGATTATAACGGAACAAACACTGTGGCACATACAACAAACTTCTGCAATTCCAATGTTGTTGAATCAGTGGTAATACAACTGCCAGAAAACCTGTATTCATCAAAATTATGGCTACCACCTGCACACAACCTAGAATGCCGTCACTGGGAAACTTCACGTTCCACATCACTAATGTTTTGCTGTGATTTTGCAGAATCTGATTCACCTGATATTGATAAGGAGAACTTTCCCCAAGTACACTCCTGCAGCGATTTAAAAGTACCCAACACACGTACCAGTAGGGTCTTAATAGAGGAACTTAACAATACTTTATCAGTGACCAGAAGACTGTGCTGAAATATGATAGGCAATTTCTGACATCCAGCAATTCTCTTTTAATTTAATAACAGCAGATGCATCAGAGAAAATTTGTAGGTAATTTTGTCAAGTGTTTACATGAGTACACCCTACAATAACATTTCACCTATGGAGAGAGCAGCCACCCTTGACTTATGAGCAGATGTGGATACCACATACTCAAAGCAGATAAAGTTAACATTATGATCAAGCCACGGGAGGTTGGTTGGTTGATTAAAGGGAGCACACTACTAGGTCATCAGTCCCTTTTTCCTTGAACAGAGAGGTCAACGTGTCTCTACATCAGAGATTGCCTACTGCGCAAAACCAATGAGAAGAAAACCCCAAGGTCTACCAAAGGTCAACAAAGGCTAGGTAAGGGGGGGAAAATGAGGAAAGGGGGGATACAGGAAGAAAGGCGGCAAGGTGTCCTATCTAGGGAGCAGCCGGAAGCCCTCGAAAGCAGACTGCAATGAGAGAACATACATCACCCACCACTTACCAGAGGTACAGCACTCAGAAATTGCCTAGGAAAGACTAGCAACACAAACAGGGCAAGAGAAGCACAGAAAGACATGAGACGAACAAATTGAACAGATCATGTGAGAGGAGGGAAGGAAGAGCAGAAGTGCAGGTAGGGTGATGGCTGGGGTAGATCACTAAGCCCAGACAGCCACAGCATGGTCTAGGCAGAGGAGGCAACAGAGTTTCTGCCAATTAATAAGATGTAAAAGTAAGTCAGCTGCTGAGGCATCATCTCCTATCACCAGGGGTAGTGGGTAAGGGAGATCTAGAGTCTGCCGCAGGGCGACTATGTTGGGAAAGACCAGCAAAATGTGGACCACCATCAAATGAGAACCACCACAACAGTGGGGTGGGTCCTCATGATGGAGGAGATGACGAGTAATGAAAGTGTGGCCAATGCTGAGCCAGCAAAGGACAGTCTTCCCAAGATGCCTGCTTGCAGGACCTCCACAGATTCGTAGTCTCCTTTATCGCCCGTAGTTAGTTTGGTGAAGTCGAAATGAGCCATTCCAGTTTCTAAAACTTGATGGCGTAATACCGATTGGAGGTCTGTTTACAGAATACTGACCTCAAGAGTCGGCTTACTGGTAGCCAATTTTGCTATCAGTGAGTTTATTCCCCAGGATCCAAACGTGGCCCAGGTAACAGACACAGGTCACTGATATCCACACTGTTCAAGGGCACATAGGGAATCCTAAATTAGCATGACCAAGGGATGGTGGTGGTAAAACCAGTTGAGAGCTTGAAAACTGTTCAAGGAGTTGCAGAAGATGAGAAAGGACTCACCGGTGCAGAAATGGATACGCTCAAAAGCACAAGCGATGGCTACCAACCCAACAGGGAAAATACTACAGCCACTGTATCTGGCAAGGAGCACAATTCGGCACAAACAAAGACTACATGACCAACAACCATCGAGCTATCAGTATAGACTACTTCTGAACCCTCGGATGGAAAAAATTGCTGGTGGAGGGCCTCGGGCTGAACCAAGTCTTTCGGACCTTGTGACAGATCAATACAAAGCTGTGGCTGAAGGAGGTCTATACAGTATTATTATGTGACATTATGAAACACTAACACTTTTCACTCCTAACACTATTAAAGGAGGTAACCAAGAGAATGAGACCACAGAAATTAGTTCCACTTAGGTTGTACAAACTGACCATAATTCACATGGAATTCATGTCTATATGACATATTCAGAGCACTACTGGAGCATTCAACACACAACCTGTACCCACCGGACATGTAGCCTGTAACTGAAAACATGTCATGATCATCTCTCCGTCGGCAAAAGATTCCAGAATAGTCCTCCATCTGGATCTCTGGGAGGGGGTTGCCAAGGGAAAGCTGACTATGAGAAAAAGATTGTACACCCAACAAAAGGATAACATTCTAAGAGTTGGTGTATGGAACATCAGAAGCTTGGTTGTGGTACGGAAGCTAGAAAATCTGAAAAGCGAAATGCAGAAGCTCAATCTGGGTATAGTAGAGTTCAGTGAAGTGAAATGGAAAGAAGACAAGGTTTTCTAGTCAAATGAGTATAGGGTAATATTAACACCAGCAAACAATGGTATAATGGGAGTAAGATTCGTTATGAATAGGAAGATTGGGCAGAAGAGTGTATTACTGTGAACAGTTAAGTGTTAGGGTTACTGTGTTATCAGAATCAACAGTAAATTAACACCGACAACGATAGTTCAGATATACGTGCCGACATCACAAACTGAAGATGAGACAGAGAAAGTATAAGAAGATATTGAAAGGGTAATACAGTACATAAATGGAGATGAAAATGTAATAGTCATGGGAGACTGGAATGCAGTTGTAGGGGAAGGAATAGAAGAAAAAGTCTATAGGAGAATATGGGCTTGGGACAAGGAATGAGAGAGGAGAAAGACTAATCGAGTTCTGTAATAAATTTCAGCTAGTAATAGCAAATACTCTGTTCAAGAATCACAAGAAGAGAAGGAATACTTGGAAAAGGCCGAGTGATACACGAAGATTTCAGTTACATTACAACATGGTCAGATAGATTCCAAAATCAGATACTGGATTGTAAGGTGTCCACAGGAGCAGATATAGACTCAAATCACTATGCAGTAGTGATTAAGATTAGGCTCAAGTTTAAGAGATTAGAAAGGAACAATCAATATGCAAAGAAGTACTAAGGAATGACTATATACACTTAAGTTCTCTAAGGCTACAGATACAGCAATAAGGAGTCACTCAGTAGGCAGTACAGTTGAAGAGGAATCAACATCTATAAAAGGGGCAATAACAGAAGTTGGAAAGACGATCACAGAGGGTAACTGCAAAGAAACCATGGGTAACATAAGAAATACTTCAGTTGATCAATGAAAGAAGAAAGTACAAAAATGTTCAGGGAAATTCAGGAATACAGAACTACAAGTCACTGAGTAATGAAGTACAGGAAAGCTAAGGTGAAATGGCTGCATGAAAAATGTGAAGAAATCAAAAAAGAAATCATTGTCAGAAGGACTGATTCAGCAAATAGGAAAGTTAAAACAACATTAGGTGAAATTAAAAGCAAGGGGGTAACATTACGAATGCAATGGGAATTCCACCGTTAAATGCGGAGGAGAGAGCGGACGGGTGGAAAGAGTACATTGGACGACTATGAGGAGGAAGATTTGTCTGATATGACAGAAGTAGAAACGAAAGTCTATTTAGAAGAGATGGGAGATTCACTAGTAGAATCAGAATTTGCGAGTGCTTTGGAGGACTTAAGATCAAGTAAGGCAGAAAGGATAGGTAACATTCCATCAGAATTTCAAGAATCATTGGGGGGAAGTGGCAACGAAATGACTATTCACATTGGTGTGTAGAATGTATGCGTCTGGCGAAATACTATCTGACTAACGGAGAAATATCATCCACACAATTCTGAAGACTGCAAGAGCTGACAAGTGAGACAATTATCGAACAATCAGCTTAACAGCTCACGCATTGCTAACAAGAATAAGCTGAAAGGAAAGAACAGTCTAATGAGTACAGAATATGGGCAGAGTAAATCGAAGAAACACTAAAGTAATGAGAAGTAGCAGAAATGACAACTGCGAGAAACTTAACGTCAGGACTGATGGTCACGAAGTAGATGAAGTTAAAGAATTCAGCTACCTAGGCAGAAAACTAACCAATGACGGACGGTGCAAGGAGGACATCAAAAGCAGACTAGCACTGGCAAAAAGAGCATTCCTCCCCAAGAGTCAACTAGTATGAAACATAGCTCTTCATTTCTGGAAGAAATTTATGAGAATGTACGTTTGGAGCATAGTATTGTATGGTAGTGAAACACTGACTGTGAGAAAACCAGAGCTGAATAGAATTGGAGCCTCAGATGTGGTGTGGACTTGGGTTGCAATTGCTACTATTGAGATGAAAAGGTTGGCACAGGAGAGGAATTCGGGACGGGCCGCACCAAACCAGTCAGAAGATTGATGACTTGAAAAAAAGAGCCTTAAACTACTTACAAATTGGCTGAACACTGTCTTTACTCAGTTCTATGGCAAGTAAATGTCCACATCACATTAGAGATCAGTCGTTTACAAAGAAACAGATCCAAAGCAACAGGTTTAGTAAAAACAGAGCAAAGGCCAAGGAATGACATCTACGGAACTGTTTTCCACTGTTCTCTTCAGACTGGTCTCTCTTGATTGGTATCATACTTTTTCAGGTGGTCAACAATTTCTCATTTAGTTCTGGCATTCCTTATTCCTCCTTTGGTCTAATTCTCTGCGCCTCGTTCTTTTTTACAGTGGTCACTCATTACTCTTCTATTTCCATCATACTTTATCCAGTAGTGAGCTACTGTCCATTCCATTCACTGCATTCATCTCTGGTCACTCAATTTCAAAGCTTTTATCAAATTCCCACTTCTCTGTGTACACTGTTCAACTTCCACGAGTGGCAATTTCTAATGTGTTATACAGGGTGTTTGATAAAGAACTCCCTGGTTTTAAGTATAAATTTAATGGGGAAATTAATGAAAAAATACGTCAATGAGTATCGATGTGGGATCCATTTGTTGCCCTTGAGACGATATTCCACTTGTCGCCACATACTCACCAACATTTCAGGTTTAACTGTCCCAACCACTGTGGCGATTCTTTCCTGTAAATGATTGATGTCTCTGATCTTTTCACTGTAGACAACATTTTTTATGTGGTCCTAAAAGGGAAAGTCCACTGGGCTTAAGTCGGGGCTTCGTGCTGGCCAAAGTATTGGGCCAGCACTGCCTATCCACCTTCACGGAAAGCGAGCATCAAGATCCGCACGCACATGGTTATTGCAATGAGGTAGGGCGCCATTTTGTTGGAAACACACAAGCCCCTTTTCCACCTCAATATCGCCCATTTGGGGAAAGACTACGCTGAATCAGTACATAGTAAAACATTGCCAACGGCAGCATGTTTAAAAAATAGAGGGCTGTGCTAACGGCTGTTTGCTATTCCAAGAACACACTCCATGTTCCCAGTAGTTCCATACCAGTAGGAGACGTAAAAATGTATTTGGTCTGATACACTGTTTTAGAGTCATCAGTGTAAAAGACAGTAGCACCCTGTAGCGCTTTGAAGGTGGTGCTGCAGAGGCTATGGACTGGGAGCTGTACTAAACGCAAAAGTCGACGTACTACGCAGGTGATGACCAGCCACCCAACTGAGGACACAAGCCCATAGAAGGCAATTAGGAAGAGATAACACTCAACACACAGCCCTGTGGGACGCCTTTCTCTTGGACCCACGAGGTGGTCAGTGAAGTGCCAATTCTAAACTGGAACAACCGGTGGGATAAAAAGTAACTAATAAAATTCAGTAGGGGGTCTCAAACGCACCAGTCATCGAGGGCATTGAGAGTAAGTAAAATGTGATGACTCCAAGCAGTCTTGTACACCTTATGCAGGTCAACAGATCAAAAAGAAGACTGTGATAGATGTTGGCATTTAGAAGGAGACTATCAGATTGCTTCTTCAAACCTAAGCAGATGGACAGTTGTTGATCGCCCCTTCCACAAACCACACTTATAGGGGGACAAAAGGCCCAGACATTCAAGAACCCAGCATAATGTGTGAGCAAAACATCCTCTCCAACACCTTATAGAATACACTGGTCATGCTAATCCACCAGTAACTGTCAAGGGACATTTGGTTCTTGCCTGGCTCAAGGACTGGGACAACTATGCAATCTTGCCACTGCAGGGGGAAGGTACATTGGATTCACATACAGTTTAAGATCTAGCGGAGATGCTGATTTTAGCAACATTTAGGGATCACCTGATTATGAATTTAATCAGAGCCGGGGGCTGTGTCATGTGTCGAGGCACGAGCCTGAAGTAGTTCTCAGTCAGTGAATGATTCATTGCGGAATCAGCTGGTGAAGAGTTAAACAGTAGAAATGTAACAGGATAGGAAGAGGATACCTATGCTGGTGTAAAATGGGTCGCCAGGTGTTCTGCAAGAACTGATGAATCTGTACAGAAACCACCCTGTGGGACAAGACCCAGAACAGTAGTTCATCAGTGGTGGCTCATAAGACCCTGGAGGTTGACCCACATCTGAGATGAAGAGGTTGACGTTCCCAGGGAGAAGATACACTTCTCTCAGCATTCCTTCTTATTACATTTGATTAAATATTGTGCCTTAGCATGAAGTCAATTAAAAGTGATAAGGTTGGTCTGCAAAAGATATTGTTTGAATTGTTGCAGGGCTCGGCAGCGATCCTGAATAGCTACAGCAATGTGTCTTTTACACCAAAGCACTGGACAACATTAAGGGGGACTTGTAGAAAGGGGAAAAGTAGTTCCAGCGGTCCGAGTGATCACATCAGATGCATTGCACATCTCATCAATACGATCAAACGATAGAGGTGGTGAATGTAACAGCAGAGGCATACAAAAACCAGTTTGCTCTGAAGTGCCAGAAAGTGGTCCCTGTCACACAGGTTATCATGAATTGAACAATATAGTGAATCTGCAAGATTAGGACAGGCGATCATTTGATCTATAGTTGAAACGGAGCCATGGACACCACTGAAATGGGTAGAACTATCACCTAGGAGTCATAGATCATGGTCTGTGAGATGTTGGTAAATTATTATTATTATTATTATTATTTGTGGGGTTTTAGGGCGCTCAACTACTAAGGTCATTAGCGCCCAGTCACAAATGTAAGTGCACATATAATCTGGGAAAACTAGGGGGGGGGTGGGGGGGGGGGGCAAGGGGGGGGGGCACCAGAAAGTTCTTACAAAGATGCAGATAAAATAATTAAAAGAGTTAGATGTCTTTGGACAAGTCCGTCAAAGTAATAAAATGAAGAACACGAGCAGCTGCTCGAGCGTCATCAGCTAAAATTTCCTGTAAGGCAGATGGCAGAGACAGGAAAACCCGAGATTGATTAAAACGGGGACACAACAATAAAACATGGCGCACTGTCAATGCATGACCACAAGGGCACTGCAAGGCAGGGTTACTGGATAGCAGGTAGCGGTGGCTAAACCGGCAATGCCAAATCCGCAACCTGACCAAAATGACCTCCTCTCGCCAAGATGGTCGGGAGGAGGTTGTCCAAGCTGTTGGGAACGGCTTTATGGCCCGGAGCTTATTTTCTTGAAGTGACGACCAAGTATCCCACCATAATGACACAAACCTCTTACAAACAACCTCACTAATGTCAGACGATGGGACACAAAGGGACGCTGGCCGAGGCAGGAGGACTGCAGCCTCGGCCGCAGCATCAGCAGCTTCATTCCCAGGCACTCCTACATGGCCTGGAACTCACATAAAACTAACAGGAGAGCCATCAGCAGCAAAAGAATGGAGGGATTGCTGGATCCGTTGCACCAAGGGATGGACTGGATATGGAGCTCCAAGGCTCTGAAGAGCACTGAGTGAATCAGAGCAGAGTACATACGGAGAATGGCGGTGGCGGTGGACATACTGAACGGCCTGATAGAGAGCAAAAAGCTCGGCCGTAAAGCTGGAACACTGGTCGAGGAGCCGGTATTTAAAGGTGACGTCCCCGACGAAAAAGGCACAGCCGACACCATCGTCAGTTTTGGAGCCATCAGTGTAAATAAAGGTGTTACTGAGAGTCGCGCACAAAGTTCGACAAACTGAGCAATACACTGCATCCGGAGTACCCTCTTTCGGGGGTGTGCTGAGGTCACGATGAATGTGAACCGGAGCCTGGAGCCAAGGTGGTGTCGTGCTCTCACCCTCTTTGAAGGTGGTAGGGAGGGCAAAATCCAATTGTCGAAGCAGGCGACGAAAGCGGACTCCAGGGGGTAGCAGGGCAGACAAATACAACCTATACTGACAGTCGAGAGAATCGTCGAAGAAGGACTGATACGAAGGGTGGTCGGGCATTGACAACAGCCGGCAGGCATACCGACAAAGCAGTATGTCACGCCTGTAGGTCAATGGTAATTCAACAGCTTCAGCATAAAGACTCTCGACAGGACTAGTAGAGAATGCTCCGGTCGCAAGACGTAACCCCTGATGATGGACGGAGTTGAGACGGCGTAAAAGGGATGGCTCGTTGGTAAATTAGAAGGCCCCTCTCAGACAAAGTCGTACTCTGCCACACGCAGTGGTGTGTGTTCAAGTCCCCAAGCAGGAGAAATGGGAGGAAAGCTGTGATTTATGTAGTCAATTCAACATGAGTAGCCCACCTGGAGGTATGTAAACATTTAAAAGGTAACATTAAGCATGTTTGCACCCGCACCGCTACTGCCTCCAACAAGGTATGAAGGGGAATCCAATCACTGACGCCATCTGTATGAAAAGTAAAGACCCTCCAGATGCCCTCTAGGGACCAACACAGTTGCAACAGAACACACAATAACCACGGAGCATAGGAGAATGGTCATCAGTGAAATGTTTTTCTGGAGAGCGATGAAAACTGGAGAAGAGGAAATAAGGTGGTGGTGGTCCATGAGGTGATAGTAGTACCCATTACAATTCTACCGAATGACCCTGACTGAAGCAGGTTACACACGAAAGAGTCACGAGTCACGCTGGAGGCTCACTGCCCGCCACCAGCGGGGATGGAATCACATCCACAAACATCAGTTAAGAATCCAAATGTGTGAGGGGATCTGGCACCTACAGGGGCAATTGAGGAGCCTTAACCCAAGTCGTCGTCTCCTCTTCCTCCTCCACAACCTTTTAGAACTGGAGATTTACACCAAGTAACACAAAGAACTGGATAAACTCCTCAATGTATGACCTGTGTTTGTACCTAATGCATATTTTAACATTTGTAACAATTTACTTAGTCAAGTTAGTTGCCGATTCCTGCACACATCCTCCAGCTGGTCACGAGCCACCTTGTGAACGAGTGCCACACTGTGCTGTCTGGGTCACGTCTGCGCTTCCTAACATCTACCCACCCAATACGAACACCGTGCAGCTGGAAGAAGAGTGTCAGGGAGCTGCAATAAGAAACTGCTCTGATCGTCCTATGTGCAGTGGTGTACACATCTAGCAGCCAGAAGCACAGCATCACCACAACCAAAAAATACACCATAAAGATTGCTATTCTTACTTCAAAAGGCCTCATTTTGTCCTAAATAGATTTTACTGTTTTAATGACATGTATTTACTTTCACAATTTGTGAATAACTGAATGAAATATTCTTGTAACTGTCAGTAAAACTGCTGAGATTTCTCTTATAAGGACACATGCAACTAGTGCAAAGAGTGGGAAAAGGAAAGTATACATGGTTGTATGTCAATTTCCTGATTTCTGATTTTATATTTAGTTAAGAATTCATGAACTCTTATTCATCAAATACCATCCACAGGTAAGAACCATGTGCATTTTAGTACCACTTTCCTAACTTTACCAGTAGAGATCTACCAAAAATAACTGCACTTGCTTTAGGTATTAATTTAAGCTTTTCTATTCTCTATTGTAGCATCTGAGGATAGCCTTTGGAGTCTGATATGGAGAACATTTGAACAACAGAAAGGTGGCAGAAATGCAGTCACATGGTCATAAATTGATGAGTACACCACATGTGTAAGTGAGGTCTCATATAGAAGAGCTCATCAATATATGAGCAATGTAAAATTCGATCAACTGCCAACAACTGAGCCAGCCAAAGACTATTTTTGATTAGTGAAGTTACATATGTGACATACCTCTGGTTAATCATGTTAGCAGTCCAATTGTCATTTTGCATAAGTTCTGCAGCTATGGTTGACTGTAGCAAACACTTATGGGTTGACATACAATGGAAGAGCTGTTCAAGAAATGCTGCATAGCCACAGACAATTTAATTTATATTGGCAAGCACAATACACCAGAACAAATCATTTCCATGAGCTTATGACACTTTTGTTAAGCCCAGAGAGGACATATCCACGACTGATCAGCTATCCAATAACAAATAGTAAATATAAGAATTATTTTCTACAGACACCATAAACAACCCCCTGGCACTTTATGTATGATGTATGTACATAGCAGGCATCAAAAGATTTGTCAGTGACTTTTTTTATCATCTAATAAAGGTCTATTAGCTAATAAAAACTGCTGATGTAACTGGAATTGATAACTGTCTGGGAAGTGGAAACGTTTGACCTAATTTCAAACATCATAATCGATGTTTTTGGAAAGCTTGCAGCTGCCATTTATTATTTAAATAATGAAATACTGCACTAGTTACGTATTTTGTCATGTTTAACGACGCATTTCAAGAATTTTTAATTTCAAACCTCATAATCAATGTTTTTGGAAAGCCTGCATCTGTCATGCATTATTTAAATGAAATACTGCACTAGTTATGTACTTTTTCAAGCTTAGCACGACGTGTTTTGGGAATTTTTTCTCGTTGTCAAGTGCAAATATGTAAATAAGTATTTTGTATTGTGTTTAAATATGTGTTATTCTGCGTCTCTTGCACTGTACTCGTCTTTTAAGGTTACCAGGTACTGTGCCTCATCAGTTATGTAGAAAGAACACACACACACACACACACACACACACACACACACACACACACACACACACAAACAAACAAACAAACACTTACATTGTTGGTTCATGTAACATCACAAAAAATACTTACGCAAATACTGCACTTGACAACAAGAAAAAATTCTTGAAACACGTTTTGCTCAGCATGAATACAATACATAACCAGCGCTGTGTTTACACTAAAAACATTTCAGCAACACAAAGTGAATGACTGTGTCAACTAGTGCTCCACATGGCCATATGCCGAAACCGCTAAATACGCTTAGACAAAGGTGTCACAATGATCACAACAATCACGAAACTGCATTTGCGCAGTAGAGACAGTTTGGAAATGTTTGTAATTGGTCACGATATCTTCATTCGAATGAACCTCGTTATATACTCCCATCAGCCACCACGCCACAGAGCTTGGCAGCGGCGGGAGATACGGCACAAATTGTTACAACTTTTACTCGTTTACCCATTAAAATCCGCTGAATCAAGTGCCCTGGTGTCAAGAAACTTAACCACTTAATATTTGTAAACACTACCGTACTGGACAGCCAACATTATGCCAACATCATATTTTCTCCACAAACATTTTTTCATAATGCGTAAATCGTGGGAAAATTATAAATATGTTGACGCAAAATCAGGTGCAAATTAATATTGTGGGCATAGGAAATTTGTTGGGACTGATAAAAAATGTCATAAACAATGGGAAAATGTTAATTCTGGGAAGGTAAAAGCGGGGTACTACTGTTATTTATGTGGTGACAGTATTAAACATTCTCATTCTTTCTTTCTCCACTTAAATTCTACATGTTAGCAGCCCAATAGCCTTTCTTTCACCGAAAGTATTATTTTATTTTCCCCAGAAAATGTGTGTGTGTGTGTGTGGAGGGGGGGCGCCATGGATTATATACATTTCCAACTACAAAAATTCTTCAGAATTACATGTTTGTGGTTTATGGGCATTCACCACTTTTAGAATTCATCTCCTTATGTTTTTTATGGCAAGTAATTTTTAAAAATGTGTAACCATTTTAATATCAAAATGTAGCTGCTTTACAATGTAAAAATGCAGCTCATTCTATTAGAGCAGCTCAAAACACAGACTCAACATTCACTGATATGGTATCAACTTTTGAAACATGTTCAAAGGATTCTCAGCATGTCACATTAAATTTTGTTCTATTGAGTGATATCGCACAACTTACAAAAACAGAAACCCCTGGCTCCCTCTGCCAATACTTTTCTCCTATACAGTTGGTACAGCTACACTTTTAAATAAAGTTATATGCAGAACTAAATACTTGTCCCACAAAGTTATATTTTAAGAAAGATGAAAACTTGTGAAATAACCACACATGATTGTACAATGTAGAAAGATATCTCTATAATTATTAAATTTTAATACTGTTTGTCCGACAATTCTCTGGTACACTAATTCAAGTCATTTCTGAAACATAATGATGGAGAATTCTCTCTTTCAGTTAAAGCGCTAATTGGATGTTTTAACACAGCCAATAACACCATTATTATGGCACTAGCCCTTGTAACAAGAATTTATTCCATGTTCACATGCAACCTATCGACTATGGCAATATTTTGGAAGATTGCATATTAGTGTTTCAGTACATACCTTCTCACTTCTATGAATGAATGTGGGGAGATTTACAACTGAACTATAAGCTGGAGTTTTTGTACCATCCACCTCCGATTCTCCTGGGGGTAAGTCTGTGTCCTGCAAATTGGCAGCTAATGTCGTCAGCACATATTCTGGCGAATGGCCACTTGAGAGCATTTTGCGGATCCCATCTACACCCGGGAAGTCACCAGCATTATCTGATCGGCCAGATACAGAGGCACAACTTGAAGATGCTCGTCCAGATTTGTACAAGTGGCTTGTGGCTTGCTTTCTCTGCTCAAGTACCAACCAATCTGGATCACGCATCAGTGCTCCACATACACACATGTTGAAGAATGTACCAGCTAGGAGCAACGTCGTCCCACGCCATCCATACTCTTCAATAAAGTAAGTCGTCATTGGTGCATAGATGAAGGTACCAATTCCAGTGCCACATGAGCCCAGACCAGTCGCCAAAGTCCTCTTCTTATCAAACCAGTAAGCAATGCTAACAATTGCTGTCACGTAACACAGTCCTAATCCCAAGCCAGCAATCAGACCAAATGTAATGTACAACATCTCCACAGAATCAGCAAACGCACTCAATGTAAGACCTATGCCAGAAACAATGCCTCCTATAATGGTCATCCAACGGCAGCCATACCTAAAAAGTTAACAGCCAATGAGAAACATTTTACAAATTACTGGAATTGTCAGAATAAGAAAATGTATTGTTACTGTTCCTAAAAGTAAGTTTATTTAGTCTATAAAAATATTTTTTACAACATACTTCCAGCAAAATTAGACAAATTTTGTAGCTGAAAGGGCTTCTGCAAGTATCTTAAGTCACTTGCTTCAGAGGAAAAACAGTAAAATGAAATCTAAGTTCAGGCAGCCAAATGTCCTGTTTCAAGAATTTAAAAAAATAAAAGGTTACAAAGCCTGAAATTAAGAAACATTTAGAAATCAAAAAGCAATAATCACAGTCTGCTACATGGAATTCCTACATTGGCACTGGAGAAGCTGAGAGAGTAACACTCAACAAAAATAACATACTCCTCCTGACCTCCACCCAAACATTATTTAGTTATTAATATTACACAAAAATGAGCTACAATTCCTTTTTTTGTTCTTTCCTTAACTGTTAATGAGTCTACAATTGTCTTCCAAAACCATACAGTAACATTTAACAATTTCGCATATGATTGCCTTTTCTGCAGCTCCTGTGAATAGAACTAGAGAATAAGTGGTGATAGCTGCCATGTTGGATGAAAACTTTTAAATAACATTCCCAGAAAAAGAGCTACTTTTTTCCAAAATTAGCTAATGCCACAGAATTCCGACAGAATTAAACATAGATTTGACCACACTGTTAAGTGGATGTTAAAAAACAAAGCTTCTTCTGAGAGATGGGAACAAAATGTACAGAGTAGTGAGAAGATACCGGCAAATTAATGCCAGAACTGACTACAAATTATTCAATATAAGAAACACACTGCCAGTCTCGCAATTAATTTCTGTCATTACTCTCTAGATGATATTCATCTGGCATCTTTCTTTTAAGACATTTAAGTTCCACACACATACATTTCAGATTAAATATTTACACTACAACAGGATCAGAATAATGAATGACTGACATAAGCACAGAAAGGGGTGGCAGGAGACGATTATGGTCCGCCGTAGCATGCAAGAGCAATATTGCTCCGGTAGCAGCAGCTGTGCAGTTCCATACTGAGCACATTCATATGTTTTCTGTTAATGTGTCGTACTGAGTTTACTTTGCAGGTCTTATCACTTTCTAAAGAAATTTTGTAGTTAGTTTCATACACTCTATAGTACAAAAATATCACACACAAACAAAGCATGCAAGAACAAAACAACAATTACGTAATGAATCACAACTGTTGTCAATGACTGACTTAACTTGCAGCTGAGATAGCAGAGCAATATGACGTGACTGTGCATGGGACAGGAGGAGGTACGAACACACTCTTGCTTTGGTTGCTGCCACGGTAGCTGTTCCATAAACAACTAGCTGTCACTGTTATTCTGATCCAGGTGTTTTAACTGTTCAAAATCTATTAATATTGAGATAAAAATAATATCTGAATAGTACCAACAATATTCAAGAAATTTATTTGTGCTCACCTGTCTACCAAAGCACTTCCAACCGGTCCAGATAAAAGTGGGACTGCCATGAACAGACTTCCAATCCAAGATGTTTTGCTCTTGCTCTCACCAAAATGATCCAGCAACTGTATGAACAATAACCCAAAGGAGAAACTTACACCATCAGCAATCATGCTGATGACAAGTGATGCAATCACAACCACCCAGCCCCAACCTCCATCCGGCACTTTGGTCTTCTCTGAATGATCCTTGCTGGAGGGGCTACTGCTGCAGATGCTATCCTTTTCTGAATTTTTGTCTGCTGATGATTTTGTACCTTCTTCAAATTTAACTGCACAATTTGCTGTGTCACTGACTGCTTTCTGGTCAGTGTGTAATGAAATGGTGGAGATGGGCTCCAAGATTGGAGATGTATCTGACACTTGAGATGGGTAAGAATTTCTAAAATCGTTTTTGAAATCTGGAAAGTTGCCATATTGAGCCAGTTTACCATTAAATTCCTGTTTTAGTTTGTCACGAGGAATTATTTCTCTCACATCGAAAGCAATATCTACACCATGGCAACGGGCTGGCAATGACAAATCCACTGACAACCGTTTCTGGTGTGATGCATCTGTAGGTGTTTCCTCTGATGGTGGAGTCACCATAACGAAGCGGGTTGTTTATACACTTATTTCTCAATGCACTAAAAATAAGGAATTTTGAAACAGCAAATAAATAAGATCAGTTATTGGTAACTTGTAGCATCATGGTAATTCTATGTTCTTGTTTAAATCCATTCCCTAATGTTTCCACCATTGGAGCACCAAGTCAATTTAGAGGGATTTTGAACACCATTTCTGTCCATTGTCTGGGCCAGCCCTGCAGTAACTTCGTAATAGGATAACATTTGCCCAATAACTGTGGCCAAGAGCACATAAAGGACCACTGACGTGGTCCAAGGAGCACGTGAGGCGAGCAATTCACAGTTTTGGTGGCCACCATGCGGTGTGTCTCTGAATGGCAACACCTGCAAGAACAAAGTAATCTTCATTAAACTGTGAAATTTTTAAACTAACATGTAAATGCTTACACAAAGTAGTATAATTACGAACATTGTAACTCTTCATCAGGTTTCTTCCTCCATGTGTGGTCATATGGCATTCCACTAGTGTTACAGAAGAAATTCTTGGATTTATTTTTGCAATTTGTATGGACTCAGCCTGAATAGAGGCTTGTTTTATCCAACACCCAGTGTCAACAGAAAAAAATAATTTTAGTTCTTATTAAAGTGTGATTTTATGTCAATGGTTCTACATAAATGGCACAAATTGGTGTAGCACAGCAATATTTAATTCAAGTTCATCTACTGACGGTAAGGATTGAACATGGAATAAGCCAGATTTGCCGATGGATCTACTTTCAAAATATAGTTACACAGACCCTCAATCATTGCTGGGACACAGAAGTGTCCTTAAATTAAATAGCACAACATGCTTACTCAAGGTTGCTTTAGTAATTGAAAATGTAAGAATCCGTAACGCGAATAAAAATTGCTTTTCCATTGGCACTGGGTGTCACATTTTTTGACATGCAGGTGATCACTGCTGCACTTAAGGACAGGTGTGTCTATCAACCATTACTTTCTCGTTTGGTAAGTTACAGCCTCTTTGTTTTATATATATATATATATATATATATATATATATATATATATATATATATATATATATATATCAATGTAATGGAAGGAAACATTCCACGTGGGAAAAATTATTATGTCTGCTTGTGTCTGTATGTGTGGATGGATATGTGCGTGTGTGCGAGTGTATACCTGTCCTTTTTTCCCCCTAAGGTAAGTCTTTCCGCTCCCGGGATTGGAATGACTCCTTACCCTCTCCCTTAAAACCCACTTCCTTTCGTCTTCCCCTCTCCTTCCCTCTTTCCTGATGAGGCAACAGTTTGTTGCGAAAGCTTGAATTTTGTGTGTATGTTTGTGTTTGTTTGTGTGTCTATCGACCTGCCAGCGCTTTTGTTCGGTAAGTCACCTCATAATATATATATATATATATATATATATGGAAAGACTTACCTTAGGGGGAAAAAAGGACGGGTATACACGCGCGCGCACACACACACACACACACACACACACACACACACACACACACACACACACACACATATACAGACACAAGCAAAGAAACACTTTGCCTCTGTATATGTCTGCTTGTGTGCGCGTGTGTGTGTGCGCGCGCGTATACCCATCCTTTTTTCCTCCTAAGGTAAGTCTTTCCACTCCCGGGATTGGAATGACTCCTTACCCTCTCCCTTAAAACCCAAATCCTATCGTGTTTCCCTCTCCTTCCCTCTTTCCTGACGAGGCAACCGTTGGTTGCAAAAGCTAGAATTTTGTGTGTATGTTTGTGTGTCTATTGACGTGCCAGCGTTTGGTAAGTCACATCATCTTTGTTTTTGGATATATTTTTTCCCACGTGGAATGTTTCCTTCTATATATATATATATATATATATATATATATATATATATATATATATATATATATATATATATATATATAAAGAAAGATGATGAAACTTACCAAACAAAAGCGCTGGCAGGTCGATAGACACACAAACAAACACAAACATACACACAAAATTCTAGCTTTCGCAACCAATGGTTGCCTCGTCAGGTAAGAGGGAAGGAGAAGGAAAGACAAAAGGATATGGGTTTTAAGGGAGAGGGTAAGGAGTCATTCCAATCCCGGGAGCGGAAAGATTTACCTTAGGGGGAAAAAAGGACAGGTATACACTCGCACACACACACACACATATCCATCCACACATACACAGACACAAGCAGACATTTGTCAACACAAATGTCTGCTTGTGTCTGTGTATGTGTGGATGGATATGTGTGTGTGTGTGGGTGTGTGCGAGTGTATACCTGTCCTTTTTTCCCCCTAAGGTAAGTCTTTCCGCTCCCGGGATTGGAATGACTCCTTACCCTCTCCCTTAAAACCCATATCCTTTTGTCTTTCCTTCTCCTTCCCTCTTTCCTGACGAGGCAACCATTGGTTGCGAAAGCTAGAATTTTGTGTGTATGTTTGTGTTTGTTTGTGTGTCTATCGACCTGCCAGCGCTTTTGTTTGGTAAGTTTCATCATCTTTCTTTTTAGATATATTTTTCCCACGTGGAATGTTTCCCTCTATATATATATATTATTATTATTGGTGTTTTGCCCTTAAAGAGCGCATTTGGACTAAACTACATGGCCAGTTCCTTTTGCTGCCTTCCTTGCTGCCCAAACTTCCCTCATTCGCTCGCTGTGTTTCTGTTTCCGGTCCTCTGTCCATGCTTCTTGTCGGCTTCGTGTCTTCGGCTTCATCTTGATTGCCTTTTTGGTTGCCCATATTTCTTTCATCTTCTGGCTGTGATCTTGCTTTCGTTCTTCGGTCCATTTTATGCCTGTTCGTTTGTCGCATTGTATCTCATGTAGTTTACTTTTCTTAATGATGTTTCTGAACTTTATTCTGTCGTTTATTGTGTCTGCTGTTATGTTGAGCTGGTTCAGGTCGTTTTCTACCTCTGCCACCCATTTGTTGTTTCTAGTGGTTACCCAGTCAAAGATCTGTTTGGTCAGCCTGTGTGATGGCATTCTGTATAGGTGTCCATAGAATTGTAGTCTGCGTTTTCTAATCTTTTCTGTGATTGTCTCCGTATGTTTGTACAGTTCCTCTGTAGGTTTCTTGATCCATATTCCATTGTTGTTAGTTGCGCCAAATATTTTCCTAAGTATTTTCCGTTCTACTTTTTCTAATTGTCTGATACGTGTATGCCCTCGGATTAGTGTGGTCTCTGCTGCATATAGTGCCTCGGGGAGCACCACCGTGTCGTAATGGCGTAATTTGGCTTTTTGTGAGATAGACTTCTTGTTGTAATGATTCCACACTACTTTGTATGCCTTGTCCAGTTTAGTCTTTCTTTCTTCATTTGAGTCTCTGTTATGTCCACTCATTTGTAGTGTTTCACCGAGGTATTTGAAGTTTGCTGTTTTGTAAATCGTGCCATACTTTGTGTTCAGAGATGAGAGTTTCTTTGTGCTCATAAACTGTGTCTTTTCGTAAGAGATCTGTAGTCCAGTTTTGGAAGCGATTTCGTGCAGTTTTTCAATAGCGTCTTTTGTTTCCTTTATACCTTTCGTGACAATTGCCAAATCGTCTGCAAAAGCCAGGCATTTAATCTGTAGGTTTCCTAAGGTTATCCCCCGTTGTGATGTTTCCCATTCTTTTATGACCTTATCTAACACCAGATTGAAAAGGAGAGGTGAGAGGCCATCGCCTTGTCGGACACCTGTGCGAATTTCGAAGGGCTCTGATAGTTCCCCACAGAACTTTACTTTGGAGGTTGTGTTGGTTAAAGTTTGCTCTATGATAGCCCGTGTTTTGTTGTCTACTTTGTATTCTGCTAGAATTTTGAAGAGAGTTTTCCGGTCGATAGAGTCGTACGCCTTTTTGAAGTCAACAAAGGTAATGATCAGGTTCTGTTTGTGTTGTAAAATCATTTTCAGGTTCCAAATTTGTTCCGCACAAGACCGCCCTTTACGGAAGCCTGCTTGGTATTCCCCAATCAAGTGGTCGGTTTGGTATTCTAGTCTGTTCAGTAAAGCTTTAGAGAGGATCTTGTATGTGACCGGTAGTAGGGATATTCCTCTGTAGTTGTTCGGGTTAGTCTTGTCACCTTTTTTGTGTAGTGGGTGTATCAGGGCAGTTTTCCAGTCGTCAGGAATTTTCATGGTCTTCCAGATGTCTTCCAAGATCCTGTGGATGTCTTTGGTGAGTTCTGGGTCTTGTAACTTCCAGATTTCCGTGATGATGCCATCTTCTCCTGGTGCTCTACGATTCTTGAGTGACTTTATTATTTCTTTAACTTCTTCTAGAGTTGGAGGTTCACTATCTGGATTGTATGTGCTCGTTTCTGTCATCATTTCTTCCATGGGGGGGTCCGTGTTGAGCAGTTTTTCAAAGTACTTTGCCAGAATGTCACAATTGTTTTTAGTATTGGTTTCTAGGGTTCCATCCGGTCTTCTGAAGCACAAGTTGGGTGGTTGATATCCAGTCATATTTTCTCTGAACGTTCTGTAGAAGTTTCTTGTATTGTTCTTCATGAAGTCCGATTCGATCTCTGTCAGTCGCCGTTTGTCATACTGTCGTTTTTCATTGCGAATGATTTTGCTTGATTCCCACATAGAATATATATATATATATATATATATATATATATATATATATATATATATATATATATATATATATATATAACACAGATGATGTGACTTACCGAACGAAAGTGCTGGCAGGTCGATAGACACACAAACAAACACAAACATACACATGAAATTCAAGCTTTCGCAACAAACTGTTGCCTCATCAGGAAGGAGAGGGAAAGACGAAAGGATGTGGGTTTTAAGGGAGAGGGTAAGGAGACATTCCAATCCCGGGAGTGGAAAGACTTACCTTAGGGGGAAAGAAGGGGTATACACTCGCGCACACACACACATATCCATCTGCACATACACAGACACCAGCAGACATTTGTAAAGGCAAAGAGTTTGGGCAGAGATGTCAGTCGAGGCGGAAGTACAGAGGCAAAGATGTTGTTGAAAGACAGGTGAGGTATGAGCGGCAGCAAAATGAAATTAGCAGAGATTGAGGCCTGGCGGGTAACGAGAAGAGAGGATATACTGAAGGGCAAGTTCCCATCTCCAGAGTTCTGACAGGTTGGTGTTAGTGGGAAGTATCCAGATAACCCGGACGGTGTAACACTGTGCCAAGATGTGCTGGCCGTGCACCAAGGCATGTTTAGCCACAGGGTGATCCTCATTACCAACAGGTTTTCCTGTCCCATGCACCCTCCCACCACCACCTACTCCAGTCCTGTAACCCAGAAGGTGTACACGATCAAAGGCAGAGCCATGTGTGAAAGCACCCACGTGATTTACCAACTGACCTGCCTACACTGTGAAGCTTTCTATGTGGGAATGACCAGCAACAAACTGTCCATTCGCATGAATGGACACAGGCAGACAGTGTTTGTTGGTAATGAGGATCACCCTGTGGCTAAACACGCCTTGGTGCACGGCAACAGTTTGTTGCGAAAGCTTGAATTTCATGTGTATGTTTGTGTGTCTATCGACTTGCCAGCACTTTCATTTGGTAAGTCACATCATCTTTGTTTTTAGATATATTTTTCCCACGTGGAATGTATCTCTGTGTGTGTGTGTGTGTGTGTGTGTGTGTGTGTGTGTGTGTGTTCTCATTGAGGTGGTGATAGCTCTACATCTATAGAATGTTGTGTCAATTTTAACCAACTATTGCCACAGATTACTGGAGGTCACACACTGTCCACTGATACCAGCCATCATCCTGAAGGTCTAGTTAGAGACGGTAAGTATCTCATGCACGCTTAACTATAGTCCATAAATTTACTGGCAGGTGCTAAAAGCAAATATTCCAATAATCATTGCCACAATGAAGTTATAGCCACCATCACAAAGTACATTTAGATAATGTTCAGATGGCCCATGAAAGTGGGTGCTAATCTTCAGCACAGCAATTATTGCTACTTTGGGCTACCAATTTCCCAATTTTGTCCCCAGCACATATGCAATGTGCAGATTTGGCCACTGCACCATCAATGCTGAGCAGCACCTACTGTCACTGAGCTATTATGAAAGCAGTATGCAGCCCCTAAACACTTCCAACATCCCACTGATGAAATGCAGCACCCTAACTTAGTGTATCACACCTCATGGCAATTTCACAACGAAATGAACCTATGCCAATGGTAAAATAATTTTGAAATAATAAGTTTTGCTTGATATAAAAGGTAAATTTTGAAATTTTAAATTTTCTGACTATTCCTCCAGAAGGTTATGTTCTACTAACAGTGTCTCAAAATTTTACTTCAAGTCAGATGGTTACGGAATCAAGATGGTTACGGAATGAAGATGGTTGCGGAATCAAGATGGTTACGGAACACAAATGTTATTCATACCATTGCATGAACACCAATTTAATTAATGGATGTCACTGTCAGTCAGTCTTTTGTATCATCAAGAAAGCTCCAGTTGCTTTTCCCCTGTTGTTTATTCCCAACTTTGCAATGCTTTTTCTCAAGTTATTTATCATCTTTGTCTTCCCCTTTTCTTAAAATAATATAGTTTCCTTTCAACATTTCCCTTACAATTTCTCCATTTCTTGGCATTATAAGCTCACACCTCTATTTTGCAGTATGGATGTCCTATACTAGTTGCAATAGTGTGCAGAGAAGTTTTAAGACCATTACTACTCTTCAAAGCAAATTCAACACTGCACGTAAACACACTGTGCATGAATGTAACCAGAACAAGACAATCTGCTGCTAATACGGCACACAAATATAAACCAACACCATCGACCACTACCACACTTGGCTGTCAATCACTTTGTTGTTTTGACTGAGGTACAGGGAAAGTACTGTTTTCGAGTAGTGGTGCATAATTTGTAGCAGTCAGCACCATAACATTGCTGGAATAGAGAAACTTGTCACACGTAAGGCTTACATTCTCGAGAATGGTAGAGATATGTCTTCCATCCCTGTCTGTCGCATTTACTTGAACTCTGAATAATTTATGACTTTTATTTTACTTATTTATATTTTGTTTTTGCCATACTAGGATTTCAGCAGAACTCAAAACTTTCGGAGGTAGTGCACTACCAATTACACAACAGGTGCATGTCTCATGAACTGACAAATTTCAACTTGTCACTTTTCTCTCATACCCTCCAAGGTCCGCAGAGGATCTTCTGTCCCACTGCTAGACTTCATATACAGAGAGAAAGGAAAACACTGTAAATTTAACTTCAACACAATGTTATTTTGGGCTGAATTATATCAATTACACCTTTCGCCCCACAGTGCTAGTCCTCCATCATTGTGGTTGAATCCCTGTGGTGACTAAATGGTACCTATGGGAAACAGTGAAAAGGTAAAACATTCAGTCAAGCCATAACATATACTAAATGTGCTTAACAGCTCACAGCCACAACATTTTGTTGTAGTCAAACTACAGCACAGTTTCAATATGGCATACATGTTCATTACAGATACAGTTTCCTAACAGGGAGGAACATTTCCTCTGTGATGCCACGTATCATGAATGCATACATTTTCTTGAGACTTTTAAACAGTGATGAGGGATGCAGAAGATAGAAGCTAGCACCCAAGAGTGTGTGTGTGTGTGAGTGTGTGTGTGTGTGTGTGTGTGTGTGGGGGGGGGGGGGGGGGGGGGTATTGATGTTGTTGACAAAGGCCTTAATGGCCAAAAGTTATAATTGTGAGAATATGTTTGTTGAGCCTATCTGTGATTCAGCATCTCCAGCAACTTTCCTTCTCTAATATTGTTACATTCCATCCTGGATTTTCCATTGTTCGATTTCCACTATTTTAATGTAGACGTAACTAATGAATGATACACACCGAAAAGTTGTCATATATAAACATTATAAGTGGTGCGTACTGCTGCATCACAAATGCAGGTTTACAAAAAAAAATTCAATAGTGTATAATTTGGCAAATGCACTGAGCCTGCTTGTGCACCGGATCATTTACTGCAAAACCTGCAAACTGTTCAGACACTATCTTAAACTCACACAATTCCTAATAATTTGTCGAGTATGCTATCACCTACGTAGATACACCACAAGCTGTATTATGGAGTATGGTGGAGTGTACTTTGTGTACTACTGTTACCGTCCCTTTTTCTGTTCCAGGCCCAAACCGTCCAAGTGAAGAATAAATGTTGGCAGACCCTTTGTGTGACCTCTAATATCTCTAATTTTACATTCACTCTCTTTTTGAGAGATATACACTGAAGGGAGCAATATATGCCGACTCTTCTATAAACATATATTCTTAGAATTTTAACAGTAAACCACACCATGATACACCTCCCTTGTAGCATCTGCCACTAGAGTTGGCAGAGCACCTCCCTGACCCCACACTTACAACATGAAACTGGGACAGAACTTGCAGCACTTCTTTGGATCTTCCCTGTTTCCTCTTTCAGTGTTATATGGTGTGGACTCCAAACCAGCAAGCAATTGGTTGAAAGGTTTTGTAACCTAGACCTACCCCTTTTGTCATGGGTCTACACTTCCTGAAGATCCTTTCAACAAATCTTTGTCTGACATTTTCTTTACCCGTAAGTGGTTTTATGTCGTCGTTCCATTTTAAATCACTTTGTATGCACAACTGCCTATTTTTAATATATGTGGTTCCTTCCAGTGATTGTTCATAATCAATAAGGTCCTACAAATTGGAGAACTCTCCTATAATAGAACCCTCCATAGCAAAGCATTTTACTTCATACCATTCTGCATTATAAAGCATTCTACATCTACATCTATACTCTACAGACCACTGAATTGCATGGCAGAGGGTACCTTATGTCCCATAGAACTAATAAGGTTCCCCTGCCCTGTTCCATTCACGTACAGAATACTGGAAAAATCACTGTTTAAATGCCTGTGTGTGTGCTGTAAGTAACATAATCTTGTCCTCATGATCCATATGAAGTGACTTGTAGGAGGGTAGTAGTATATTTGTAGAACCATCAGTTAAGGTCGGTTCTTGAAACTTTGTTAAATAGGCTTTTTCGGGACAGTTTACATCTATGTACAACTGTGTGCCATTTTAGTACTTGAACATCTCTGCAACATTCTCCAAGTCAAACCTGTGACCTTCCATGCTGCTCTTCTCTATATACATTCCATACCCCTGTCAGTCCCCCACACTAACTACATTCCTGGATTTGTCACACAAATGAATCTTAAGCATTCTCCTCTGTAGACTGATTGCATTTCCCTAGTATTCTACAACTAAACCTGTGCTATCTGCTCCACCCATGATGGACTACATCAACATTCCATTTCATGTCCTACAAAGTGTTAACCCGGGTACTTGTACGCATTTGCCAATTCCAACTGACATGACGATACTGTAGTGACAAGATATTTTTTATTTCTTTATGAATTGCACAATTTTACACTTTTGAATATTTAAAGCAAACTGTCAATTTGTGCACCACTTTGAAAGACTACCAAATCTGACTGAATATCTGTGCAATTTTCAGAATGTACTTCATTGTAGATAAATGTGTCATCTGTGAAAAGTTCTGAGGCTCAGCAATGGATCCAACACACTTCCCTGGGTACACCCGAAGTTACATCAACAGCTATCCATGACTCTCAATTGAAGATAATTTGCTGCATCCTCTCTACCAAAATATTTTAATCCAGTCACAAATTTCACTTGATACCCCATACAATCATATTTTTTAAAAGAACCATAGGTGTTGTACTGAGTCATGTTTTCTTTTTCCCCAGAAATCAAGAAATATTGGATCTATCCGACTGTCTTGATCCATGGCTTTCTGTGTATCATATGAGAAAAATGCACGTCAGGTTTTATATGATCGACATTTTTGCAATCCATTCTGGGTATGGAGAAGGTAATTGTGTTACAGATACCTCACTATGCTTGAGCTCAGCTCTAAGATCCTACAACAAATGGATTTCAAAGATACTGGATGGTAGCTTTGAGGATCACTTCTGCTGTTGTTCTTGTACATAGGTGTTACCAGTGCTTTTTTTCCCCAACTATTAGGCAGGGTTTTTTGTTCAAGAAATCTGTAGGCGATTAAAGTTAACAAAAGGGCTAAATCAGTGGAAAAAATGGTATACAGACACTGACAGGTATTCCATCGAGCCTTGGGGCGTTGTTCAGTTTTAACGATTTCAGCTGCTTTTCAACACCTACAACACATATCTACTTCAATAATCCTTTCAGAGCTACGAGAATTAAAACAAGACAATTTTTGTTCAAGCCATTCTGCAAGTTGCTAACTCATACTTGAGAAGTCCACAAAGTTATCCTACATGAACTAATGAACAACAAATTTTATCTGAGAAACTGAATAGAGTAAGTTTTTATTAGAGGGTCACTGCACTTACAGCAAGAGGCTAAACCTTTGCATAAAGGAAATAAATCAGAAGAATAGAAGAAAAAGCAGGACTATGAAGAAACTCAATAATACAGAGACACACATCTGAAGTACACACACAGCACAGATTAGCTGAAGTGTTTGATACCACTTCAACTAGTGACAACTGACCATTTGCTTTTCAACCTAATCTAGACCTCAGGCTATGGTATAGATCAGTATTGCTGTTAACTTGCAAAAACTAACACAGACACAAAACAAATATTTACAGTGTGTTATTCTCTTTTTATTTGTACACATATGACACCACATAGCACAATAATCAAATTATGAGACAAAGCCAATATCTGGCATTTGTAGGTTCAGCTGAGCACATACCACCACATGCCGAAGTTTTCACTACTGTAGAATAATAGGGGGAATGCATTATAGTGGATAGGTTATTAGCTTATATTTTTGAAATCTGTTGCACAAAAACAAATTAAGACACATGAATGAGTGGCATATAATTGAATTTGAAAGTTGGAAAAATAGTAAAAAGAAAGTAGTAGTAGTGACAAAGAAGTTGATGGAAGACCATAAACAGCAGGAGAGTAGATAACAAGTAATATGGGCTGCTGTTCACTAACCCCCAGGAATTTGTTAAAAAAGTGTCAGTAAGCAAATATTCAATATAGAGCACCAAAAGGTAATTTCAGAAGCACAACATACTTGGGCAACCTACTACCATCACCTGATGATTCCATTAATGTCATTACCAGTCAGGTGCATCAAATGTATTCTATATTATTAGAAATCTATACTACCTTATTATCCCATCTTTCCTATGTAACCATGTATAAAAGCAACACAGCATATGCATTTATACTGGTACTTGCAGCAGTGATTGACATTCACTACACAACTATGTTGAAAGTTTGTACCAACGCCCACACATTACTAGCTTCCAATTATTTAGTAATTTGTACTATACTCAACTGCCATGATGGGTTATGCTCCAATGTCTAATTCCCCCAGTCCACAACTGAAAATCACCCTAATGAATATCATTCCAACATGCTCACTATCTTATGTGCACATATCCTTAAAAATAATGGACATTTTTTAGCCAAAAGTTGAGATCTTCTGTCAATTTTGTATTGCATAAACAACAGCAAGCATCACAAGTACAAAATACAAACATTACTATTTATGTAACAACCAAATTTACATACAACATTAATTAATTATCTATCCAATACTCATCATTGCAGAGATCCAGCCTTACACATATGGGATAACCAAAGAAACCATTGGTAGACTGAATTAAGTTAGAACTTTGTACCATTACAAATACACAGCTCACAGTAAGTGCATGGTACACTTCAAAATAAACATTCTTATAAAAGCTAACATACACAGATTAATATGTTCATTTCTCTCTCTCTCTCTCTCTCTCTCTCACACACACACACACACACACACACACACACACACACACACAGAGAGAGAGAGAGAGAGAGAGAGAGAGAGAGAGAGAGCACACTCGACAGTTCACGTTTGCATTACACTACTTTCAAATTATAAGGTGAAGCATTATGACAGAAAATGGGAAACTGAAAATTATTAACTAATTCAAAGAATAGTCACAACAGTAGACAAATCAACTGTTCATTAAAAGTAGCATACACTCCGATATTATACTCCGGACGGAGTTATCACAGACAATAAAAATAGTTATTGCAAAATAATGTATGTCAGCCTCACCAAGGTATCAGAGCTGAGATCCGTCCGAGCAGCCACTGACAAGCATTGCTACGGTACTATTAAAAACCTGGGCGTTTTGTGCGCTTGAGTAAATAATGCCTGTCACTTAGTTTCTCACATTTTCCTCTGCTGAGTTTCAGTTTACGAACAGTTTTGTTTACCGTCCTGACATCACTGAGGAACTCAACATCACAAACGTTACATTAATACACTGTCAGTTTCGTAGAGTTCGAATAAAATGTTAGCTACTTACTGATGCAATATGTATTTCCTATGTGGGAAGAAAAGCTATACTGGGCGTACCATTCAAAATATTTCGCAGCGCATCTCTGAGAGTACAGATCAACAATAATAACAGAGTGATTCGAAACTTAGTTTCGTAAGAGCACAAGATTGTTGATATGTTCACAAAAACGATAAAATATTCCTTGAGATAGTCTTCATAGATTCAAGCAACTTTACCTGCAACATTTCATTGTTGACGTTTCTCATCACACTCATTACCGTACAAAGCACTAATTTTCGCTATAGAAGAATGCACATAAAGCCTTTCTCAAAGACACCACATACCAAGAGGTTACAGTTGATGGCTAGGCGGGTTGCAGTCAAACAGGAGCATTCAAACACTGCTACAATTAAGTTTAGGCTAATGAAGATGACAATAACTTACGTGGCTCATCCACAAACTGCAGGTGTGCTGCCCTTGACGCTAAGGACGGTTTTTCTTGTGAAAGACCACTCACCTATCTTCGAAACTAGCAACGAAGTATCACTCACGCAGCAGTGTCAGTTGTTACGACTGACGGCTAGCAAAAGTCGCCGTGGCGGTACTATCGCTGGCGTAGGAGCCTCTGTGGTGACTTGCGGAACTAATTCTTCGATTACAGGCGCGCCACGAAATAATGCGCTGCAGTTTAATTTTCTTCTCCATCTGTAGCAGACTGAGAAATTGGGAATGCAAAGCAATGAATCATGCTGGATCTGAAACCTACGATGTGGCTGTCGGAATTAAATAAGCAGCATCGTATACATAAAGATTATATTCCTCGCATTGTCGAAGTCAGTTCCGGATTCAGTGTAGACAAGAACCTTTATCCAATAATGTAGTTTTACATGAAATTGTACCGGAAGACTCTGTACAGCATTATCACAACGGTTTAATTGTTGTGTCCCAACATTGCTGTCGTTTGTCAATTCACAATAAACGGAAAAATTTACTTTAATGTTCCAAATCAGGCTTCTACGGAAAAATCCGAAAACCAAAACTGCATCACATGGGCAACACTTGGAATCCTCGTACTTCACGACACCACATCTTTTACTCTTCGCCTTTCATTGTGGCTTTTGTGAGACCACCAGTTCGTAAAGTGAGAGATCTACCGCAGCTACGCTAATGTAACTGTTGTTAATATTTCTTCTAAACGTCTGCCACACACTATAAAATCTTTTGTAGAAAACCAGAAATCCATGACAATCGCAAAAAGCGCTAAGGAATTGTTCAGTTACATGTCATGTCTGATTTCTATAACTGAATGAAGTCTTTTTTTTCCCTCGTTTGTATCCAAGTACGTTCATATTGCCATACTAATGTCACTTCAGAAATTAGCTGTAAACTCATCTGCTAGCCTACGTTTCAGAATTCTTTGTGAAACGATTTTTTTTTTACTTTGTTAATGCCAGTGATGATATTTTTTACCTTGTTGTTTCAGTTTCGTGATTTGAAAACTATTTATTTTGGAAGAATGATCGAGTACATACAGTTACTTTCGTGTCGGTACTTACAACTGTCCCGATTCGTTGTACAAGTGCCTGAAACCCTTGGTAACAGCAATCCTTTCTGGAAATATGTAATTCAGAAAAGTAAAATTTTCAGCAAACATTTGCCTCAAAAGAATACTTAACATGAAAATTGATAAATAAACAGAATTCCATTCATGAACGATGGACAAAGTGCAATAAAAAACATACAAAACCGAATAAATTTTAAAATTTCATCGAAAGGACTTATTAAGACCGGTCCTGGTGGATGTTCGAGTCCTCCCTCGGGCATGGGTGTGTGTGTTTGTCCTTAGGATAATTTAGATTAAGTAGTGCGTAAGCTTAGGGACTGATGACCTTAGCAGCTAAGTCCCATAAGATTTCACACACATTTGAACTTATTAAGAAATTCAACATTCATTCTTCCTTATACACGTGGAGTCAGCGTTCAGTGTCTCACACAGACCTTTTATTTTATAACAAAAATCCTTAGCCTTGTACTTCAGTGATGACCGTCGTTAAATGAGTCGACGCAGCATAAAATATGCAAAGGAGAAATGAAGGTTAGAGCTAAAAGCATCTCCATATAGAGATCGATGCGGAAAAGGACATAATGAGGAATTCACCAGGACTTTATTAAATCCACCATGGCTTTCGCAAGGAGTTCTTTCTTTTCGAAATCACGGAAAAGTTTAACCTGTATGGCAGAATTTCAACATGAAGCTCTCCGTTCCCGAAAGGTTAGTGATTCTTGAAACACTGTGACATCTTGCTTGAAGCACAGTTACAATCGCATTCCTTAAAATGCAATGAGTGTATACTGTCATGCACAATAATCCGTTCTCTGGCAGTTTGGCATGTCTTGAAGTGCGTCTTTTCATTATTATTTACGGTTAGCATCCAGACGATAGATCGTTAAGGAAGGATAATAAGGTCTGTGTTGTCTTGTGCAACCAACAGAGAGAACCGGAATTCAAAGCTGACTGCAAACCGATTCTACTGCCACTAACGTATATATCGCGTAAGGACCGTGAAGACAAGATACAGAAATCAGGGCTCGTACGGAGGACATTCGTTTATCCCTCGCTCCATTTGTGAGTGAACAGGAAAGGTTCAAATGGCTCTGAGCACTATGGGACTTAACATCGGAGGTCATCAGTCCCCTAGAACTTAGAACTACTTAAACCTAACTAACCTAAGGCCGTCACACACATCCATGCCCGAGGCAGGATTCGAACCTGCGACCGTAGCAGTCGCGCGGTCCCGGACTGAAGCGCCTAGAACCGCTCGGCCACCGCGGCCGGCTGAACAGGAAAGGAAATGACTAGAAGTGTCCTCCGCCATTCACCACGGTGGCTTCCGGAGTATGTATTTAGGTGAAGAAAGTTGAATCAGAAAGAACAAGAAAGAGTACAGCTGTAGATACGAGTAATGCGACAGCAGTTTCCTACCAATTCCGTTAGTTCTTCGCTAACCTTTGCGTGAGAACTATTCTTTGTATTCCTGAACAATGAAAACTCCAAGTAGGAATATCAACAATGTAGGAAAAGACATATTGCTACTTACCGTAAAGACGACACGTCAAGTTGCACACAGGCACAATTAAAAGACGCAATTAACAGACAATTTAAACCATCCGGCCCGAGATGCCGGAATCGGTGGTCGTGTATGTTTGAGGTGTACTTTCTTGTGTGTGTGTGTGTGTGTGTGTGTGTGTGTGTGTGTGTGTTAGTTTTTTGAAGTAAATAAACACAAGTGGCACACATGCTTCGGTTAACAAACCCAAGATTGGTTTGATGCAGTTCCACATTCTCGTCGCTTGTCAGGCTGAAAGGATATCAGGATAAAGGATACTGCAAGCGATCAAACGTGTTTGTCAAAAATGATGTTTGCTGTCTACTGGTTTGTCAAACAAGTGTGCACACGTGCAAACCAATTGATCAAACTGAACCTCATTTTTGGAGTAACTGTCACACTATACGTAAGGTGTTGCGAAATATTTTGACATTAGTGGGTGACGTACGAAGTGCAATGCAAGACACAAAATTTAAATCTTCGAAATCTGGTCCCGCTGACAGATATCCCAAAATTATAGAAAACAGCCCCACAAGCAAATGGCTATTGTTCGATAAACGCATGTGTAAATAGTCTACATCTACATTTATACTCAACAAACCACCGTGAAGTGCATTGCAGAGGGTACTCTCATTGTGCCAGTTACTAGGGTTTCTTCCATTCATGTATGGAGCGCGGAAAGAATAATTGCTTGAATGCCTATATGAGTGCAGTAATTATTCTGACCATATCCTCACGATCCGTATGTGTGTGATACGTAGAGGGTTGTAGTATATTCCTAGAGTCATCATTTAAAGACGGTTCTTAAACCTTTGTTAACAGACTTTCGAGGGATGGTTTACGTCTATCACACACCTGAATAATTTCTGGAACTAGTCGCATGAGTGATTTGTAAGCAATCTCCTTTGTAGACCGATTGCACTTCCCCAGTAATCTACCAATAAAACGAAGTCCACCACCTGCTTTATCTTCGACTGAGTCTGTGTGATCATTCCATTTCATATTCCTACGAAGAGTTACACCCAGGTATTTGTATGAGTTGGCCTATTCCAACTGTGACTCATTGATATTATACGTTCTTTCGTTTTATGAAGTGCACAATTTTCCATTTCTGAACATTTAAAGCAAGTTGCCAATTTTTGCACCACTTTGAAATCTTATCAAGATCCAACTGAATATTTAAACAGCTTCTTTCGACAATACTTCATTATAGATAAATGCATTATCTGCAAAAAGTCTGAGGTTGCTATTAATATTGTCTGCAACGGCATTAATATAAAACACGAACAACAAGGATCCTAAAACACTTACCTGGGGCGCAACTGCAGTTACTTCTACATCTGACGATGCCTGTCCATCCAAGATAACATGCTGTGTCCTCCCTATCAAAAAGTCCTCAATGCAGTCACAAATTTCACTTGATGCCCCGTATGATTACACTTTCGACAATAAGCGTAGGTGTGGTGCAGAATCAAATTCTTTTCGGAAATCAAGAAATGCTGCATATACCCGACTGCCTTGATCCAAAGCTTTCAGTATGTCAGTGAGAAAAGCGCGAGTTGTGTTTCACTTGTTCGACGTTTTCGGAATCCATACAGTTTGGCATTGAGGGGGTTATTCTATTCGAGATACCCCATTATGTTTGAGCTCAGAATACATCCGTCCGCAGCTCGTGGTCGTGCGGTGGCGTTCTCGCTTCCCACGCCCGGGTTCCCGGGTTCGATTCCCGGCGGGGTCAGGGATTTTCTCTGCCTCGTGATGACTGGGTGTTGTGTGCTGTCCTTAGGTTAGTTAGGTTTAAGTAGTTCTAAGTTCGAGGGGACTGATGACCATAGATGTTAAGTCCCATAGTGCTCAGAGCCAGAATACATCCTAAAATTCTACAACAAATCAGTGTCAAGGATATTGGCGGTAGTTTCGTGGATCACTTCAGTTACCCTTCTTGTAGACGGCTATGGCTTGTGCTTTTTTTCCTAAGAACTGCTCGTGGTTTTTTGTTCGAGGGATCTACGATGGATTATTAGGTACATATCTATCCATTGCATGGTCAAATATTTTTTTATATTGAACCATAGTTCCTCTACATGCTCCTACCCTGTCCTGAAAGTTTCAAATTCCTCATTGAGTTATGGCACTACTGATTTTTTATCTATTTTACTGAGCCTATATATTCTTCTTCTTCTTCTTCTTCTTTGGGTGACACCATAGACCCGGAGCGATCGCAGGGTCGGCGTGGTTAGAACGAATTTGGCAAGGTTAGTTTCGTGGGGTGATTCCACAACCGAGTCATGGCCACTGGCACCAGTTTCGATGTGGACAGCTTCAAAGAGGTTGGGTCTATTTGTTGCCATTAGATAGAATATATTTTCATCTTGAGTAGGGGCCTCCCCCAAGAACCATGGACCTTGCCGTTGGTGGGGAGGCTTGCATGCCTCAGCGATACAGATAGCCGTACCGTAGATGCAACCACAACGGAGGGGTATCTGTTGAGAGGCCAGACAAACGCGTGGTTCCTGAAGAGGGGCAACAGTCTGGATGATTGACTGATCTGACCTTGTAACACTAACCAAAACGGCCTTGCTGTGCTGGTACTGCGAACGGTTGAAAGCAAGGGGAAACTACAGCCGTAATTTTTCCCGAGGACATGCAGCTTTACTGTATGATTAAATGACGATGGCGTCCTCTTGGGTAAAATATTCCGGAGGTAAAATAGTCCCCCATTCGGATCTACGGGCGGGGACTACTCAAGAGGACGTCGTTATCAGGAGAAAGAAAACCGGCGTTCTACGGATCGGAGCGTGGAATGTCAGATGCCTTAATCGGGCAGGTGGGTTAGAAAATTTAAAAAGGGAAATGGATAGGTTAAAGTTAGATATAGTGGGAATTAGTGAAGTTCGGTGGCAGGAGGAACAAGACTTTTGGTCAGGCGAACACAGGGTTGTAAATACAAAGTCAAATAGTGGTAATGCAGGAGTAGGTTTAATAATGAATCAAAAAATAGGAATGCGGATAAGCTACTACAAACAGCATAGTGAACGCATTATTGTGGCCAAGTAGACACGAAGCCCACGCCTACTACAGTAGTACAAGTTTATATGCCAACTAGCTCTGCAGATGACGAAGAAATTGAAGAAATGTATGATGAAATAAAGGAAATTATTCAGATAGTGAAGGGAGACGAAAATTTAATAATCATGGGTGACTGGAATTCGGTAGTAGGAAAAGGGAGAGAAGGAAACGTAGTAGGTGAATATGGATTGGGGGTAAGAAATGAAAGAGGAAGCCGCCTGGTAGAATTTTGTGCAGAGCATAACTTAATCATAGCTAACACTTGTTTCAAGAATCATGAAAGAAGGTTGTATACATGGAACAGCCCTGGAGATACTAAAAGGTATCAGATAGATTATATAATGGTAAGACAGAGATTTAGGAACCAGGTTTTAAATTATAAGACATTGCCAGGGGCAGATGTGGACTCTGACCACAATCTATTGGTTATGAACTGTAGATTAAAACTGAAGAAACTGCAAAAAGGTGGGAATTTAAGGACATGGGGCCTGGATAAACTGACTAAACCAGAGGTTGTACAGAGTTTCAGGGAGAGCATAAGGGAACAAATGGCAGGAATGGGGGAAAGAAATACAGTAGAAGAAGAATGGATAGGTTTGAGGGATGAAGTAGTGAAGATAGCAGAGGATCAAGTAGGTAAAAAGACGAGGGCTAGTAGAAATCCTTGGGTAACAGAAGAAATATTGAATTTAATTGATGAAAGGAAAAATATAAAAATGCAGTAAATGAAGCAAGCAAAATGGAATACAAACGTCTCAAAAATGAGATCGACAGAAAGTACAAAATGGCTAAGCAGGGATGGCTAAAGGATAAATGTAAGGATGTAGAGGCTTGTCTCACTATGGGTAAGATAGATACTGCCTACAGGAAAATTAAAGAGTCCTTTGGAGAAAAGAGAACCACTTGTATGAATATCAAGAGTTCAGATGGAAACCCAGTTCTAAGTAAAGAAGGGAAAGCAGAAAGGTGGATGGACTATTTAGAGGGTCTATACAAGGGCGATGTACCTGAGATGTACCTGAGGACAATATTATGGAAATGGAAGAGGATGTAAATGAAGATGAAATGGGAGATATAATACTGTGTGAAGAGTTCGACAGAGCACTGAAAGACCTGAGTCGAAACAAGGCTCCGAGAGTAGACAACATTCCATTAGAACTACTGACGGCCTTGGGAGAGCCAGTCCTGACAAAACTCTACCATCTGGTGAGCAAGATGTATGAGACAGGCGAAATACCCTCAGACTTCAAGAAGAATATAATAATCCCAATACCAAAAAAAGCAGGTGTTAACAGATGTGAAAATTACCGAACTATCAGTTTAATAAGTCACGGCTGCAAAATACTAACGTTAATTCTTTACAGACGAATGGAAAAATTAGTAGAAGCCGACCCTGGGGAAGATCAGTTTGGATTCCGTAAAAATATTGGAGCACGTGAGGCAATACTGACCCTACGGCTTATCTTAGAAGCTAGATTAAGGAAAGGCAAACCTACGTTTCTAGCATTTGTAGACTTCGAGAAAGCTTTTGACAATGTTGACTGGAATTCTCTCTTTCAAATTCTGAAGGTGGCGGGGGTAAAATATACGGAGCGAAATTCTATTTACAATTTGTATAGAAAACAAATGGCAGTTATAAGAGTTGAGGGGCATGAAAGGGAAGCAGTGGTTGGGAAGGGAATGAGACAGGGTTGTAGCCTCTCTCCGATGTTATTCAAGCTGTATATTGAGCAAGCAGTAAAGGAAACAGAAGAAAAATTCAGAGTAGGTATTAAAATCCATGGTGAAGAAATAAAAACTTTGAGGTTCGAAGATGACATTGTAATTCTGTCAGAGACAGCAAAGGACTTGGAAGAGCAGTTGAACGGAATAGATGGTGTCTTGAAGGGATGATACAAGATGAACATCAACAAAAGCAAAACGAGGATAATGGAAGGTCGTTGAATTAAGTCGGGTGATGTTGAGGGTATTAGATTAGGAAATGAGACAAAGTAGTAAAGGAGTTTTGCTATTTGGGGAGCAAAATAACTGATGATGGTCGAAGTAGAGAGGATATAAAATGTAGACTGGCAATGGCAAGGAAAGCGTTTCTGAAGAAGAGAAATTTGTTAACATCGAGTATTGATTTAAGTGTTAGGAAGTCGTTTCTGAAAGTATTTGTATGGAGTGTAGCCATGTATGGAAGTGAAACATGGACGATAAATAGTTTAGACAAGATGAGAATAGAAGCTTTCGAAATGTGGTGCTACTGAAGAATGCTGAAGATTAGATGGGTAGATCACATAACTAATGAGGAGCTGTTGAATAGGATTGGGGAGAAGAGAAGTTTGTGGCACAACTTGACTAGAAGAAGGGATCGGTTGGTAGGACATGTTCTGAGGCATCAAGGGATCACCAATTTAGTATTGGAGGGCAGCGTGGAGGGTAAAAATCATAGAGGGAGACCAAGAGATGAATACACCAAGCAGATTCAGAAGGATTTAGGTTGCAGTAGGTACTGGGAGATAAAGAAGCTTGCACAGGATAGAGTAGCATGGAGAGCTGCATCAAACCAGTCTCAGGACTGAAGACCACAACAACAACAACTTGAGTAGGGTTCCTAACTATCTGTTTAGGTAGTTTTCAGAGAAGGCGTTTAGTTATGTTGTACGCGACGTCTTATCACACCCACCACTAACAAAACTGTAATTTTCCCAATTAGTTGTTGGATGATTAAAGACTCAACCAATGGTTACAGTATTATTGGGGAACTAACGTACAAGCTAACTGAAGTGTTCTGTACATACAGTTCTCTGTTACATCAGGAGATGAGTGTGGTGGCTGATGGAAGGATCCAGGTACCACTGTGTGCCCACCCCTGATATTGAGTCTTGCCCAAACAATTTTACATGCAGCTTCAGTTTCCACTTCGGTGGATCTGGGCGTCTTGTACGCCGTTGCAAACACAAGACCTCCATTTCATATTAGGCTATTCTTTCGATACACACTTAAATCTTCCCCAGAAATCTCACTGCTACCAATGTCAGGTTTCAGCCAGCTTTCTGTGCCTTGTATTATGTGAGCTTCACTGCTTTTCAGGAGCGTTGGTAACTCTGACACTTTGTTGCGAAGACTTCGCCAGTTAACAGTTACAATTTTAATACGCTCACCTGTGGGAGTATTTCTTTCGATCTCACATTGCCTCTTTCAGGTTTCCTACAGCTATCGTTATCTGAATTGGATGGAGAGTCGCCTAATCTGAAAAACCCTTCTGTGCATCCCGCACGCAGTCAGCTACCTAAGTAACAGCCTCTGATTTTTACTGCACACCTAACCCATTTAGGGGAAACCTACAGTTCTCAACCCTATGGCGTAAGTCCAGGAAGTCGAAGTCTAGCTTGTTACGGAATCTTTGAAGTTCAGTCCATCCACTCTACTCAGAACCTAAGGGCCACGATCAGTTCCGGGGACAATGCTGCAAATTGTCAGCTTCGTAGAAACTCCATGCACAAAACTGGTCTTCTCTACCTTATCTGCTATTCGCTGGAATGACCCAAGGATGACCTCGGAATCCAGACGACAGGCATCATTTTTTCCAAGTGCGCCACAATCTGCAGTTGGTTGCACCCTGTTCCCTCAGTGGCTGCTGGAGTAGCCTTTTCAGCATGTTGAATGAGGTCCCAAGGCATACACACCGAGTGCACATGGTGTCCTTTCCTGTCCCTAAGGGGTACCACCGTTCGCTGTACGTTTGAACTGCCGGCGATTAGTAAATCCCTACCCATTCACGTTTGCCTCCTCTTCACACCGGTCAAAACATATGCCTCCAAAACAGGTGAAGTGAGTCAGTCCCACTGACTCTGTTTCAGTGAAAGACTGCAACTCAAACTTGTTGGTTAGGGGGCTCGGTACAAAACCCTGTGTCCTCCCTGGTCCCTGTCCATCCTATACAGGACGCCTAGATCTGCCACTGAGGCGCCACTGGCAGGTGGACAAGTAATGACATGCTCTGAACTTTCTGCCGAGGAGACAGGATCTACAGGAGAGGATAGTACTTGAGCTACCTCTGGTACGGGTATCACACGTACGTGACTCTCGGGAGCTCTTCCAACACACCGATTAGCAGCAGCTGCGAATAGTTTGACAGTAGTCATGTCGATTTCCAACCGCTACGGACGTCAACCAACTCATCCCATGTTTGAGAACAGCATTTTCAGTGGGGCTGCATTTTGGCTGGTGCCCCCATGTATTAAATGACAGTGAAAAAATAACTTTAAATCAAGTCTACTTATTACCATTTAATCTGTCGAGCTAAAAAAATTGCTAGTTTCCTATAAGAACTGAAGCAGACACACAAAACGAGTTGCCTTAAGCGACACAAAACCTTTGGTAATAACTACTAGTTTCCTAAAACGTTTTGAAATTGAGTACAGTTGTTAACAAACTCAAAAACAGAGTTAATTCACGATACATGTAGGTAATACAGAGGGCTGCTCTTTAAGGGAACGAGATGTAACATAGACAGTTGGAATATCTGCTACAGTATTTCGCCGTATAAGGCGACCTTCAGGTAAGGAGAGGTATAAAATTTCTCGAAAGATACAAGTTTTATCGTTTGCCTACAAGTCGATCCCCAAATTATCAACGACCTGTAAATTTATTTTACAACAGCGATCATAAGAATACTGAGTCGGGTAGTGACCTTGAGTATTTATAAAAGCGTCGTACTGTCTATTCAGTTTTGCGGACATATCCGCTCTGTATTACTAAACAATAGGTACGGTTGCACATATCATAAATCAAAAGCTTCCTTCAGTATTGTTACGGTTTTGCCTGCAGAAGCGCTTGCCGAATAATAAACTCATATGCAACTTGTGTTCAAACAGTTTGTACTGTAAGCGTAATCGGCGTAAAATTTGCAAAATGTGTGTCTAATGATGGAACCTACAAAAAAAGGAAAAGCGAAGGAACATACAAGTTAAAGGTCCTAAAAAGGCTAAATAATCGAACAACTGTGTTGCAGCAACGGCTTTAGATATAACGGAGAAGATGATAAGAGATTTGCGATTAATAAAGATGCAAATAAAACATGACAATATAAAGTATTCTCTTGAGGAGAAGAATAGCTTGCTGGCCAGATTTAGAAAATAGCGTTGCGGAATGGGTACGAGAACAGAGGCAGGTTTGTTATGTTGTTATAAGAAATATGATTAGGGCTTACGCATTGAAGTGGGCACGAGCCAATCCAGAGCACGACAAAAAATTTAAAGCTACAGTTGGTTGGAGCAATCGTTTCATGAACAGAAAAAATTCTGGTAATAGGCAGAAAAAAAGGTTATGCAGAAACTACTAAAAGATCTCGACCATAAAGTTAGAAGTTTTGATAAGTTTGTTAATCATATGAGGCAACAACTAACACGGCACACCACATTAACAGAACGTCTCAATACACAGACGGACTGAAATGACGACAATCGGCAGATAAAACGTCTAGCACAGCTTGGACGCCATTCAGGACTTAATTCAGCTATACTGACAACGGATAATAGCCACAAAGTACGCGCACAGCGTTCGAACAGCCGCGGCTAGAAGAGAACGCTGCAGCCACTGCTATTGCACACCACGGACAGAGCGCCACACGCGGCGCGGACCGCATAGGGAACGGCTAGCACAACGTAGGCGTAAATACCGGACTCGTTTCACACTGGAATCAATATCGGACAGCACCTGAAGAAGACGGCGAGTCACGCAGTTGAAATATCGCGCAGGAAAGAGTCGAATAATCTGCAGAAACCCGGTAAATCAACATGACAACGCCTCGCCGGGAAAGCCTGAAGAATTACTTCTTGAAATTGGTGAATGGACGGTTAATGAATGTGCCATGATGACTGCCATGCATTATACGTAGTCAGAAAAGCAAGCACAACTTGGATACTCTACCTTCAACTACTTTAAAATCCAAAACCTACTACTATCTTGAGATACCTCCCAATGTCGTGTCAGGTATCTTTTTCCCGGCGCAGCGCAACAACCAGACTTGGTATGGGCTCAACAGGTCGTTGGAAGTCCTCCACAGAAATACTGAACCATTCTGCCTCCATAGCCGTCCGTCCGTAACTGCGGAAGTGTTACCGGACCTGTCGACAATGTTTCATAAATATTCGATGGGATTCATGTCGGGCGATCTGGGTGGCCAAATCATTCGCTCGAATTGTACAAAATGTTTTCAAACATATTGTGATGTGACATGGTTGTTTGGGAACACGAAGCCCATGAATGGCTGCAGATGGTCTCCATGTAGCTGAACATAACCACTTCCAGTCAATGATGGGTTTAGCTGGACCTAAGGACGCAGTCCATTTCATGTTCTCAGTCTGCATCTTTATAAGCTACCACCAGCTTCCACAGCGCCTTGTTGACAACTTGGGTTCATGGCTTCGTGGGGTCTGCGCCACACTCGAACCCTACCATAGCTCTTACCAACTGAAATCGAGGCTCATCTGACCCGGTCAAGGTTTTCCTGTAGTCTAGGCGCCACCGATAGGAACACGAGTCCAGGAGGGGCCTCGCACGCGATGTCGTGCTGTTAGCACAGGCACTCGAGTCGGTCATCTGCTGCCACTGCCCATAAACCCCAAATTTCGCAGTACTGTCCTAACGGATACGTTTGTCGTACGTCCCACGTTGATTTTTGTGGTTATTTCACACAGTGGTGCTTGTCTGTTAGCACTGACAACTCCACACAAACGCCGCTGCTCTCGGACGTTAAGTGGAGGCCTCCGACCACTGCGTTGTCCGTGGTGGGAGGTAATGATTGAAATTCGGTATTCTCAACACACTGTGGATCTCGGAACATTGTAGTCCCTAACAGTTTCTGAAATGGAATGTCCCATTCGCCTAGTTCCAATTGCATTCAGAGTCTGTTAATTCCCGTTGTGCGCCAATAATCAGGTCGGAAACCTTTTCATATGAATCAGCGTAAACCAACTGTGGATATAATGACAGCCATTCCTATCGAAATGTCCTCATTATGCCATCTACTTCATTCTTGAAATTATAATTTTTGAAGGTTAATACAGATTCAATAAAACCTTATACTTCAGGAAATCATTACTCTCCTTTTCTTCAACGTAATTTCCGAAACTGGATATACTGACCAAGGGACTGCTGTCCTTTTCATCAAAGAACTTGAAGCCGGTAGAGGTAGTGGCTAGAACTAAATTTTCTCTATTAGCACAACCACTGGGATTTTTGATAGAGATGGCTGACTTTTACTTATCCTTTTATTGTGATATTTCGTGTCAGGTAGGATATTTTTCTATTCCCTCACTTTAATTTCCGGTTTTCATTCGTTTGTGGAGTACAAAATGCTTAGGAATGTGTCACCATCTTCACTATGCTTTTACACCTCACACTGCACAAAATTGCAAGTAAACCACATTCATGTAACACTGCTCACATACAACTCATTGTTGACAATCAAAAAACTGAGAGGTAGCTTCATTAACTGCCGACAACAATCTGGCATGCTACCTGCCAGCTGAGTTTCGTGACAGTGCAAAACAGAGACGTTCCTGCTCACATGTGGTGCTTATTTGAAGCAGAGAGGATGAAATTAATTAAATGAAGGCAGTAGAACAACAATTACTCAATGAGTGCCTCCCATTGTTAGGTCCCGTATGTGGGGAAACAGTTCCAATGACGGCGACTTCCTACTTTACCGGCAAGTATCGATCGGCGGCCAAAGGCAATAAATAAACACCTCCTCAGCAAATTCGGAGAAATGTAACACACTTTAAATTAGCGTCTGACAGTTGTTAATCATTAGATAAATTTTGAAGGAGTAAGCCTTAAGTGTGTTTTGACGTGCAACTGTTTTACACACCAATAGGCGTTTTCCAATTGAGGTTTATGAATATGTGCGTGATGGGGGAACTGGAAGCAGTCGCGCCCACGTGTTTTCTTATCAGTGGGGGCAAAACATTTTTCCCATGAAAGTAATAAAGAAATTTTTAGGACACTGTTACCTGTGCATTCTCGTGGTCGTGCGGTAGCGTTCTCGCTTTTCCCGGCGGGGTCAGGGATTTTCTTTGCCTCATCATGACTGGGTGTTGTGTGACGTACTTAGGTTGGTTAGGTTTAAGTAGTTCTAAGTTCTAGGGGACTGATGACCATAGATGTTAAGTCCCATAGTGCTCAGAGCCATTTGAACCATTTTTTTTACCTGTGCATTATTCTCTCTTGGCGTCTACAATGCACTTTTAGTAGCTGGTGGAGGTTATAGATAGAAATAAGCTAGTAGCATAACAGTAGAAAAACCAGCTTTTTTTATATTCCCATTTTCCTGTCATTTAAGTTCTTTTCCGTTGATCCTGTTGTTAACCCCTATCCTCTCAATTAATTGTTTTCATATCATTAAAAATTTCGTACGGATAACTTTTCCACACTTTGCACTTTCGAACCACGAGCACAAGCTCCAGCATCGGTTTATGTTGAAACTACTCGCTCATCCACAACCTGTAGAATAATGCATAACATAAAACTGTACAGCTTGTTTCAAAATCTAAATCGCTTTGTGTGCTACGAGAAATATAGGTGGCATTTTTTAGAGGTCCTTTCAAAATATTTCCGCCGCGCGGGGTATCCGTGCGGTCTGAGGGCGGCTGGTCACGGTTCACGCGGCTGTTCCCGTCGGCCGGCCGGTGTGGCCGTGCGGTTCTAGGCGCTTCAGTCTGGTGCCGCGTGACCGCTACGGTCGCAGGTTCGAATCCTGCCTCGGGCATGGCTGTGTGTGATGTCCTTAGGTTAGTTAGGTTTAAGTAGTTCTGAGTCTAGGGGACTGATGACCGTAGATGTTAAGTCCCATAGTGCTCAGAGCCATTTGAACTATTTATTTTAATCCGGCGGAGGTTCGTGTCCTCCCTCGAGCATGGGTGTTTGTGTTGTCTTTAGCGTAAGTTAGTTTCAGTTGTAAGTTAGATTAAGTAGTGTGTAAGTTATACACCGATGACCTAAGGTCATCCTATAGGACTTACCACAAATTACCATTTCAAAATATTTCCGAAATGTTTCGTCACCTGATTGCACACTATACTGCAATATATCATCAACAACACATTTGAATTTACGATTCCTCTTAAAAGGCGAGTTATGTAATGTGCAACAGATACACAAGAAACAATTTACTTTGTTACTGCGATTTGGTTTGTACTAATTTCGCAAGATCCTCCTTCCCTTCGTTACGGCGTTCGAAATTTGTATGCATTTTTTTACATTTGTGAAACTTTCTGAAATTGGTGAATGGGTGACTAACGAATGCGCCATGATGACTGTATAAACTGTTGTCGAATAAACTGAACGTCGGTGTAATGACAGCTAGTTCAATCGAATAGTTGTCTTTATGTCGTCTACGTCGTTTTTAAAATTATGAGTCAGCTTCCAATACATTGAATAAAATCTTATACTGCACGGAATCGTCAGTCTCCTTCTTGTTTTCAGGTGATTCCGGCATCGGAAATACTGACAACGAGACTTCTATGCTTTTCATCAGCTTAGTTTCGTGACAGCGCATTATACAGAAGCTCATGTTCAGATGTGCTTATTTGCAGTAGTGATAGTAAAATTAATTAAATTTGGAAATCTAGGAAATTTATAGTAAGTTACTATGGGACCGAACTGCTGAGGCCATCGGTCCATAGCCTCACACACTGCTTAATGTAACTTAAACTATCTTAGGCTAAGGACGACACACACACACACCCATGCCCGAGGGCGGACTCGAACCTCCGACGGGGAGGAGCCGTGCGAACCGTGGCAAGGCGCCTGAGACCGCACGGATACCCCGCGCAGCTAATTAAATGGAGGCTGTTGTACAACAATTACTCCATGAGTGCTCCCACTGTTAGATCGCATAGGTTGGCAGCATTTCCAAAGACGGTGACTTCCTACTTCTCCCGCCAAGTAGCGATCAGCGACCATACAGTACAAATAAACCCCCTCAGCAAATGGAAAGAAATATAACAAAAACCGTTACTTCCAATTAGCGCCTGTCATTTGCGAACCACTATCTGAATTTTGAAGGTGTAAACTTTTGTCGAATGTGTTTTGTTGTGCAACTGTTTTGTTGCACCAATAGCCATTTGAGGTTTATGAAGATGTGTGCACCTAGTGACGTGGAAACTGGGAGGGACAAGCGACTTTTGGGGGTTGCGCCATGGCCACATAATAGCATGCCCACTCAAGATGGTCACTTAAGGGGAGGCGACTTGTGGGAGTGGCACCATGGCCACGTTGATGTTGCTCACTACAGAGTGGTCACTACATGACAAGCAACTTATGTGAATGCGCCATGGTCACATTGAGGTAAGTCTACTCCAACTGGTCACAAAAGGATAAGCGACTTTGTGAATTGTACCATGCCACGTAGAGCTATACCCACTGCACATTGGTCACTAAAGGATAAGCGATGCTGCCCCATGGCCACATAGTGGTATACCCACTGAAGACTGGTCTCTGAAGAACAAGTGACTTACAGGAGTTGTACCGCGGCCATATACAAGTATGCCCACTCCACTTTCGTGGCTGTAGGGCAAACGACTTGTGACAGTTTCGTTATGACCAGATACAGATATGTCTGCTCTAGACCGTTCACTAACGGACAAGCAAGTTGTGGGAGTTGCGCCTTGCGCACATACAGGTATGCCCACTCCAGAGTGCTCTGTAAAGGACAAGTGACTTGAAGTTGCACCATATGCACATCGCTGTATGCCCACTTCACACTGGCCACTAAAGGACAAGCGACTTGTGGGAGTTGTACCATGGCCATACAGAGGTAGGCCCGACTGGTCACTACAGGACGAGCGTCTTACGGAAGTTGTACCATGGCCTACTAAGGGACCAACGTACTAGGCGACGAACAACTTGTAGGAGTTGCACTTCGACCACATATGAAGTACGCCTAGCGGCGAAAGCGTGAGCAGGTGGTTGGTGAGTCTCGTGGCAAATCATCAGGATAATTTTTTTACAAATCTAACTGAAGTAGGACTGACTGCACACAACACCCGTAGATGCACTGCATGAATTAACGGCGTATTTGATTGCGTTTGCCATCATTATAAGCTACGATCCTACTTTCTGCTGCCGCCAGTCATCGAGAAAGAGAGGTAGTTGGGATTTGCTGTTCAAAATTTCAAATGGTTCAAATGGCTCTGAGCACTATGGGACTTAACAGCTATGGTCATCAGTCCCCTAGAACTTAGAACTACTTAAACCTAACTAACCTAAGGACATCACACAACACCCAATCATCACGAGGCACAGAAAATCCTGACCCCGCCGGGAATCGAACCCGGGAACCCGGGCGCGGGAAGCGAGAACGCTACCGGACGACCACGAGCTGCGGACAGGGGGGATTTGCTGTTCTCTCTGATTACGTGGATGATTATATCTCCATTGTCTAAGATTCTAGAAACTATACCATAAAAACTGCTGTTCTTTCTGGCTACGTGGATGGTTATTTCTGTATTGTCTAATGTTTGAGAAACTACACCATAGAAAAAAACGTATGGTAAAACAATTAACGGCAACCTCCACCGAACTTCATTGTTGCCATAACAGAGTCATTTTAATACTGGTAATCAGGAATGTTGTGTCACCGCCAGACACCACACTTACTAGGTGGTAGCCTTTAAATCGGCCGCGGTCCGTTAGTATACGTCGGACCTGCGTGTCGCCACTATCAGTGATTGCAGACCGAGCGCCGCCACAAGGCAGGTCTAGTCTAGAGAGACTCACTAGTACTCGCTCCAGTTGTACAGCCGACTTTGCTAGCGATGGTTCACTGACTACATACGCTCTCATTTGCAGAGACGACAGTTTAGCATAGCCTTCAGCTACGTCATTTGCTACGATCTAGCAAGGCGCCATATTCAGTTACTAACAGATAATATTGTGAATCATGTACGGTCAAGAGCGACGTTCATCATTAATGGATTAAAGTATCAAACTAATTCCGTCCACTTTCTGAATTCTAATTCCTAGTCATGTTCCAGACCTCACGTCAGTATAGTTCTTCCCTCTTCACGCCAGCCTGCGTGAGCTAAAACGCGTGCATTTCGGCCTCCATTCATAACACGGTGTTGGCTCTTCTGCCAACACAACAAGGAATTCATCAGATACAGCACAACTATTTCAGGTACCTGGCAATATGATTCAACGGTCCATAAACATTCCTGTCACTGCTCCACTGAAGTTAAATAAATAATGGAGGTTTTTGCAGCTATCCAAGAGAGGCCGCGCATTCGATTCTATCATAAGCGCTAGATACACGATCATAAAAACCGAGTCCCTGCCGTCTCTTGACGAACTGTTGTGTAACTTAGCTCTGTGTAGCTGGAACGTATGGGGCGTCAGACCATACGACTCAATATAGAACCTTAAAGACTGCCGGGTCTTGTTAGTTAATTTATTAAGCTAATACAATAAATGATGGCCTTTAATGGTTTTGCGTGTTTTCAATCATGAATCAGGTCGTAAGATCACACTACAATATAACAGTAACTCCCTTAAAAATACGAGCCTTTTGAAGCTCTGTAGATGGTGTAGAGCTGGTAACGGATGGTAATCCTCCAACAAAGACGCAAGTAATCCCAGTGAACTGACGTGTATGTGTCAGTCGGTTATGTAGAAACAGTCCAGTAAGATGTGTCGGTGTGGAGACGTCAAAGTATGGCAGAAAAGAGTTATCGTGTTTGGACTTGCCCATGAACACACCATTTGTTTGCGTAGAAATGTGGTCTGTCCAACGTACCTACAACGAATGGAGCTAGTCACGTGGCCTGGAGTACAACAGAGACTGTTAATAGGTCCTAACCGACACCATGTCAATAAAATCGGTTTCATCTGCTGTCAGTGAATACAGATACATCTCAACCAGTTTCCGAGCAAACACTGCAAAAGTGAGCTGCGTATGACAGACACTTGGACTACGGTGCCTTGCATATGGCCGTCGCTAACAGCACCACATAAAGCTGCACGTCTTCACTGGGTCAAATACATTGTCCAGTCACATTAATGTGACCTCCTGTCGAAAGGCCTGAATATGGTGCTCAAGGGTAGGTGCATACTTGTGTTGGTCCACTGTGTCTTTTGGAATGACGAAGTCACTCGCGGAATGCCGCGAAAACATTCTCCACACCATAACGCTCCCTCCTCCGGCCTGGGCGCTTCCGAAGGTTATTTGGTTTCAGATGTGTCACACCTTACACGCCGAGGGCCAGCAGTCCGATGGAGCCGGCCAGTGTGGCCGAGCGGTTCTAGGCGCTACAGTCTGGAACCGCGCGACCGCTACGGTCGCAGGTTCGAATCCTGCCTCGGACATGGATGTGTGTGATGTCGTTAGGTTAGTTAGGTTTAAGTAGTTCTAAGGTCTAGGGGACTGATGACCTCAGAAGTTAAGTCCCATTGTCCGATGGAGCATAAAACGTGATTCATCTGTCGCCAATCAGTGGACGTGCAGTCGCGGAACTGGCGTGCGAATTCCACCCTTCGTCATCGGTGAAGACGTCAGTCAGTCTGGACGCCTGTACGAGCTGCCTGCTGTGGAGACCTACACGCAGCAACGTTCGCCGAATGGTCGTTGAGGATATAGTGGTGGTAGCCCCTTGATTCATCTGGCCGGTCAGTAGCTCAACAGTTGCACGTCTGTTTGCCCGTACACCTCCGCAGCCGTCGTTCACCGGTGTCATCTATTGACTGTAGTGCCCCACGGCTGTCTCAGTGTTAGTTTCGAATAACCCCATTTCGCCGTGAAAAGTATACTTCAACTACAGCGGCACGGGAAGAGTCTAAAAAAGTAGCCGTCTCAGAAATGCTTCCACCCTTGACACGGAATCCAGTGATTATTCCCTTCTGCACGTCAAATAAATCACTCAGTTTCCACGTTACGGCAACGACTGCACTGTTTTCTGTGCCCGCCATGATACACTTCATACAGTGCGTTTGAAAAAGAATTCCCTAGTTTTAATGTGTCCTAGAACGTGTACAAAGTGACATACACTATTCTACACTCATGCTTATAAATTAAGGATAACTGCAGAATGTGGTGCCACACAACGTGGCACTACACAAAACTGGCGCTAATAGCATAGGCACATGGGGAACACACACGACACAGATTTGTAAGTACACGGTATTGGTGATAAGTTGAAAAAACCGTCCCGAAACACATGTGCTACAAAACGCCACTCTTTCTTGCGCATGTATCCCGACGTCAACATGCGATATGATCACCGTGCACACGTACACAGGCCGCACAACGGGTTGGCATACTCTGGATCAGGTGGTCGAGCAGCTGCTGGGGTCTAGCCTCCCATTCTTGCACCGGTGCCTGTCGGACCTCCTGAAGTGTCCTAGGAGTTTGAAGACGTGCAGCGATACATCGACCAGGAGTATCCCAGACGTGCTAGATGGGGATTAGGTCTGGAGAACAGGCAGGCCACTCCATTCGCCTGATATCTTCTGTTTCAAGTACTCCTCCACGATGGCAGTTCGGTGGACCGTGCGTTATCATCCATCAGGAGGAAGGTGGGATCCACTGCACCCCTGAAAAGGCAGACATAATTGTGCAAAATGACGTCCCGATAAACTGACCTGTTGCATTTCCTCTGTCAAAGACATGTAGGGGTGTACGTGCACGAATGATAATCCCACCCCGGGCGGCCACTCGCGCTGGTGGTTCGTGTCCTCCCTCGGGCACTGGTGTGTGTGTGTTTTCTTTAGCGTAAGTTAGTTTAAGTAGTGTGTAAGTCTAGGGACCGATGACCTTAGCAGTTTGGTCCCATAGGAATCCACACACATTTGAACATGTTTTTTACTCCTGACTGCAGTCACATATTAGTTAGTACGAGGGTCAGTCAAAAAGTAATGCCTCCTATTTTTTTTCTACGTTTAATTGTCAGGAAATTTAAATGCAATTACATAGGTTGAAAACCACAACATTGAGGATCATTTTGTCATTTTTCAATGTAATCTCCGCCCATCTCTACAGTTTTGGTCCATCTTTGAACAAGGGCATGTATCCCAGCACGGTAAAAATCACAGCTCTGCTTCCTAAGCCATTGACGCACGGATGTTTTGACGGCCTCCTCATCTTCAAAATGAATCCCACGATGAGCTTCTTTTAGTGGCCCGAACAGATGGAAGTCTGATGGTGCCAGGTCAGGGCTGTATGGGGGATGAGGCAAAACTTCCCATCCAATTTTGACAATCTCGTCAGAGGTGTGACGACTGGTGTGTGGTCTTGCATTGTCATGCAAAAGAAGAACATCTGCCATTGATTTTGTTGGGCGAACTCGCTGAAGACGTGCTTTAAGTTTGTTGAGGGTTGTGACGTATTGAACAGAATTTATTGTGCATCCCTGCTCCAAAAAATCAACCAGAATCACACCCTCTGTATCCCAGAAAACTGTTGCCATAACTTTCCCTGCCGATCGCACAGTTTTGAATTTTTTCTTCCTCGGCGAGCTTGTGTGACGCCACTCCATTGACTGCCTCTTTGATTCGGGTTCAAAAAAATGCACCCATGTTTCGTCCCCGGTCACAATTTTTTTCAGAAACTCATCTCCCTCCAAACGGAAGCGCTGCAAGTGTTGGGAGGCTATTGTTTTCCTTGCCTCTTTATTCTGATCGGTTAACATTCTTGGAACCCACCGTGCACAAACTTTTGAGTACCCCAATTGTTTAATAATCGTGATCACACTGCCTTTACTAAGAGAAATAATGCGACACACTTCATCTGCAGTCACCCGACGGTCACCACGAATGATGTCATCAACTTGCTGAATGTTGTGTGGAGTCACTGCACTCACCGGCCTGCCGCTCCGCTTTTCGTCAGTCAACGGTGTTTGCCCTTCAGCTTCCTTACAACGACGAACCCATCGTCTAACAGTGCTGACATCCACTGTCACAACACCATACACCTTCTTCAGTCTTTCATGAATGCGTATGGGCGTTTCACCTTCTGCATTCAAGAATTCAATCACACAACGCTGTCTCAAACGAACATCGATGTCGGCCATCTTACAAACTTCTGCTGTGCTGCCACCTGTTGACACAGAAAGTTATTACTGCAGTGGATTGCAGAAGAAGGTTTGAGGAATGGCGCCAAATTCAAATTTTTCACTTAACTTAATTTCTTTAAGTAGAAAAAAAATGGGAGGCATTACTTTTTGACCGATCCTCGTAACTCCCCCCTCTCTCCCATTATCAAAATTAGCGCCTAACTAAACTTCTGTTTCAATAGAATTTTCTCTGGACGCTTTTAATTTTAAAATGACGTGAGATACATGTTATTCAGTTTTTGTAGGTGTTTTATTAAACCAAGAATTAATCAGTCAGTGACACAGTTGGTACCACCTACTTCTAACAAGTCCTTTTTTATCATTCAATAATTAAAGACACAAATTGGTCTGGAGAGAAAAGCGTTTATTTTTACAAAACAATACTTTTCTACTTTTCAACATAATCCTCTTGAACATTTATGCAGTTGTTCCAACGGGCTACAAGTTTTTTATTCCGACTGCAAGGAACTCTTTATCTTGATGTTTGAACCGATTTCCCACAAACTTTTTCACGTCCTCGTTGTCCTGGAACCTCTTACTGTGTAATGCCTCCTTCAGTGCACCAAACAAATGGAAATCACTAGGTGCTAAATCAGGACTGTAAGGGAGATGATGCAGTACTTCCCAGCCCATTTTGTCGATGGTTTCACGGGTTAGTTGAGCAATATGAAGACGTGTGTTGTCTCGCTGGAGAATCACACCTCTCCTCTGAGATCCACAACGTCTCTCTCTCGTTTAAATGCAAATTCGAGTAGTATTGGCTGTTCATTGCACGCTGCTCTTCGAGCTAATCACAAAAACCTGGACCTTCAGCATCCCAAAACACCGTCAACATGACTTTTCCTGCTGATGCTTGGGTTTCGAATTTTTTCTTGACCAATGAGTTGGTGTGCTTCCGCTCCATTCTTTGTGTTTTTGATTCTGGCTCATTAATAGTGAACCCAAGTTTCATCACAAGTTAAAATTTTGTTGAGGAAGTGCTCACCGTCTCTTTCATAATGTTCCTTTAGTTCTGTGCACACTCTCAACCTTGTTTCCTTGTGTAGCCTCGTCAACTCCTTTGGTACCCATCTTGCACATGTTTTGCGGTACTTAAGCTTGTTACAGATAATATTATGAACTGTAACAGTACTAACTTGAACCTTATCAACTATCATTTCCACAGTCACACGGCGGTCGGCACGAATAATGTCATCAGTTCGACTTTCAAGTGACAAGAGTTGAAACTACAACTGATCGGCCAGAACTCATAGAATGATGAAGCAGTTCTCAGTGAATCGTGATAATTACCTACAACTCCTTCTCAGTAAAGATAGCTTACTATCCACGTAGAGGGTTGAGACTTGTTTCAAAGCATGATTCCTGTGTACCACTCCTCTCCCAAGGACACTTGCTTCACCCACTTAAAGTCAACCAAGCTAAAATTTGTGCACTGCACTTACTATGTGTAAATCACTTGACAGCTGACTCCTTACTTCTGAAACGGCAGGAACTCGAAGACTTCAGTTTGTCTTTTAGTAACAACAATAACACTGTGTAGGTCCTACAGAAGTGTAATAACCATTAAAACTGCCGTGTTGTGTTGTCAATTTTTTCATTTATTGCTGCCAAGAGTCCATTCTCAAGATATACTTAGGCATACGTGATAAATAGGTCGCAATTATACCGCCATAGATGCATGGTACAAAGTTAGTGTGTAGTAGGTGGACTGTGTGATTTTATTCCCGGCGTTTAAGTGACGTCAGCGCGGTAACTATGGCGGCAGCTTGAACTGACAACTGTAAACAACAGATGTGTATTCGAGCATCAGTTGGGGGAAGGCAGAGTTAAGTAATGGACGTGCGGCCGTAGTGTGTCAACGTTGTTGTGTCACATGTCGCAATGGAGCGACATCTCTGAATAGAGAGTTGAAGACATTCTCCAGAATTTTTTGAAGAACAAGGAAGTGTGTGCAAGGTTTATCCCGAACGAAAACGATGGCTTCTGGACATCTGCCACTATTTCTGAAATGCAAATTGGGGACAATTTTTTAAGAAAATATCACCACGGGGACGAGACTAGGTATTATCAACTCGAACCTAGAACACAACAGCAAAATGCAACAATTCACGTGAAGGGCCAATGCGTTGACGTCATAATGGACGTTCAAGCCAAAGTCAAGTGCGAGTTGAAGAATGTCCCAAAGAAGGACTTATCTAACAATTTCCAATTTCATATGGTCGTATGGACGTACCGTGCATTGTAAGCAAATGAGGGGATACTGTGTAGAACACCTGAAGCATTAAAATCACCATCTTAATAGTTCCCTATTTTTTTTTTTTTATGAACCCAGTGTCGAAACCTTTTGGGTCAATGTTTCACAAGCTGTAACTCCACCACATTGGGTCACACTGTAATGCTAGTGTTTAAATAAAATGTAACTATTGGTAACTTACTTAATCAGTATTCCATTCTTACGAAATAGTAACGATCTTTTAAAAATAGTTTTGTGGCTGAAACACAACTGAACCTGTGGTGTCACCGCCAGACACCACACTTGCTAGGTGGTAGCCTTTAAATCGGCCGCGGTCCGGTAGTATACGTCGGACCCGCGTGTCGCCACTGTCAGTGATCGCAGACCGAGCGCCACCACACGGCAGGTCTAGAGAGACGTACTAGCACTCGCCCCAGTTGTACAGACGACTTTGCCAAAAGGGGATCACTGACAATTACGCTCTCAATTGCCGAGACGATAGTTAGGCTAGCCTTCAGCTACATTTGCTACGACCTAGCAAGGCCCCGTATTCAATTGCTAATTAATATTATGAAGCATGTATCATCAAGAGCGATGTTCTACAATTATGGATTAAAGTTAAGTATTCCAGAAGCTACGTACCTTTCTTTATAACATTCATTACGTATCCTGTTTCAGACCTCACGCCAGCCTGCGTGAGCTTTCGGCTACTTCCGAGTGGCGTGGCTGTCTTGCTACGCCACTACAGAACCCATCAGAAAATTCCATTGGGGTATATTAACCTGAGGTTGGGAACCAGGGAGTGGCCTCAGCGGTACATGGCATACCTCAGTAAACTTGTGGTCTGTCTTCTTCGCTGATCTGGGACCACTGCGAAGATTAGAGGCAGCATTGCACACTATTAGCGTGATGCCTTCTAGTTAGACTAATCTTCTGCTCGGTGTGATTACGTGAAAACTCTTCGTTGAAAAGCTCAACATGTGATTTTGCTCCTCTCGGAACCCTGTGGTTCACCAATGACTTCATACAAGCAAGAACATGATGTTAATATTTTGTGCCAGTGTTTGCGTACTCCCTGACCATAGCCTAGTGTTACACAGAAAACTTTCACGGAAAATGTGTGTATATGTTTGACGACGTAGAGTAACTCCTGCGGGAGAACAGGGAGAGAACTTGCGTTGCTCTCACGAGAAGACTACCTGCGCCCTATCGCGTTAGCTTCTGTTTTGTTTTGTTTTGGGCCCGGTGCGCGAGCCCCCAAGTTCTGACGTCACACGGGAGAAATAAGCGAGCAGAGGACACTCCACCCACCGACGTCAAGCCGCGCAGCTCTGGAAATAGCGACACGCGCGCCCGGTACAACTCTAATTCTGTTGACAGCTGGCAGGGAATATATGCACCGTGGCGATATAAAGGTTGGCATGCCTGCCCCTGGCGCCTTGTGCCGCTTCTCTACTGTTGCCGTCGAACTGACTGCCAAATCCAAGACAAAAGGGCAGTGACGTAACTAGCGAGTGTTTACCGCTCAGCATTAAGCAGTACAATGTAATCTTTCGATCCGTGGTCAGATTATATAATATGGAAGGTAGTACGTGGTATCACTGAATTTAGTTTTGGAAAGCATTTACTAACAGTTTTCCACCGAATTCTTCTTCACATTCTCCTGAACGCTGTTCGGCGGAGGCATTGAAAATATGTCGATAAAAATCGGGTTATACTATATATGTTCTCAAACCACTACGAATTAATGCTGACTGACCAGATTCCCATATTTCTGGAAATGAAGCCCACAGTTCATAAGCCGCGAACGCAGCATAGAAACTTTTATTGGTCCAAGATGACAGTCGAGGATGTTTTCAAGTGTGTCCATTTTATCAGCTGTGTGTGTTTTTGTCAAGATATAATATGTCTATGTGTGGAGTACCCTTCGTGCTTTGACTTCATTTGACATAACTTGGCGCTTTAAGAACAAATTCCGTGAGATCAGATGATGGCAGCATAAGACGTTGAAACAGTTTTCTTGGAACAATAAAAGTTCCTACCTGCGACCGCGGCGCACGAAGTGTGTGCTTCATTTCCACATTTCCACTCATACAGATCGCCCCACACCACAAAATGTATACCTTACAAAATCCCAGATTTTTCCTGTACAGTTAGCGCAGATACATATGGAATGAAACAAACCGTTGCATACCCTAGAACATTTGATGAATAGGTGAGATAAGTTGAACGGCAAGTAAAAACTAAATTGAACACGATTTTAAGCGAATCGACTGCAGTCTAGAAAGCAGGCTCATACAAGTGTGTTGCGTTTAAACAACAGTTACAGCACATCAGCGGACGCCAGTGATGCAGTGTGAACAATTCAGTAATTACCTTTTTAGTTTCAAGGGTATTTTCTTACAAATTTTGTATGTTTCTTTACTCGCGGCGAGTTCTTTATGTGTCTTCTCAGTTATGCAGAGCAGCAACAGTTTTCCGCAAATTATGTTGTTCCGTTATGTTCGGGTGTGTTGTTGCCTGTTAGGTTTCTTTGTGAAGAAAACGCTTTTATGAGTTCTGCGAAATGGAAAACAAATTTATTTCCCTGCGCTTGACCACAAACGTGGTGTTGCCTGATGGCTTCTACAGCATGGGAAGGAGCGAGATGGTGTAGTTAGCACACTGCACTCGCGTTCGGGAGGATGACGATTAAAATCCACGTCCAGTCATCCAGATTTAGGTTTCAGTGGTTTCTCTAAATCCCTCCAGGCGAATGCCGGCATGGTTCCTATGAGAGGGCACGGTTGAAATGCTTTCGCATCCTTGAAGCGATCTGAGTTTGTGTTGCGTCTCTAATGGCAAGTTAAACCCTACTCTTACTTATTCTGTTATGGGCTCTATCTTATGGGGACCACTAGGCCTGTGTCGAAAGGAAATGAGAGGAAACTCATCGTATTGATTGAACTACCACTCTGGAAACAAAGCCTGCAGCACAGGAAAAGCGGTCAGGGTTCCTGCAAACTAAATCGTTTTTGCATAGCCTGCAAGTCGTCCTCCACTGTGTCTACACAAAACATTACCCAAGTACACGCGTGTTATGTTACAGAGCTTCTCGACCAAGACGGGAATAGTACTTTAATACTTTTCTAAGAACCGGTAGGTCCTCTCCCACTCGTAATCACATTAATGATGATCACCTGTGTTCTGTCCTGTACTTCAGACAATACCGGAATGGCTACTTCATTACATGTTCCTGTCAGTCCACAATCTTATCACACGTCGCTCTAAGTTCAGCCTCGGTTATTTGTAGCAATGTAGTGACGACATTTTATAGTAAGACAGAGTTGTGCATCACTCATACAATAATGAATCTGTTTTATGAAGTTACAGACTTTGTTTATCAGAGAAACACTTCACTAAAAGCGAAGTTACCAGCGACTAGAGCGTTCCTACGTGTCGTTTCTGTCGCATGGCATTCTTTTTTTTCTTTTTTTTCCAAAACAGAGCGAAGTGTTCCATTGGACTCGTATTGGGAAGGAGCGACGTTTGAATTCGCGTGCCGCCATTCTATTTTAGGCTTTCCCCGGTTTCCCCACGTAACCTCTGGCAACTGCCTGATTGCTGCACCAGACGTGGGGAGGACTGGTATCTCCTCACGTACTTGTACAAGTGTGCTGGCGTTCTCTCTCCAATGATTTTGACGTCGACGCAGCTACAGCCTGTCACATTCCTGCTTATTTGCCACAAAGACTGCTTGCCGAATTTATCATCTAAAGAGTCATTTTCACGATCCTCACAGTTGTCGCTCTCCCCAACATCTTATATTGCTTTGTTTTTCTCGACTACGAGGAAATGACTAAGAATATGCTTCTGTTCGACCGAATCAGAGGGATAGTTGGCAGTGGATTTATATCATTAGTCATTACAGTCTCGTTTGATGTAGATAAATCGTGTGATTTATTCGAGATTCTAATCAGGGCTTGAGTGATTAATTACCGTTGAGGGAAGCTATGTTGTCGAAGTCCAAGAAACGAAGATCGGTGGAATAATACTGGACTTATGCATTTTACGATATTGCAGTGCCTGTGTTATTCTGAATTACGATAAAGAAACTTTGTATCGCAGTCACTGGGCAAGCGACTTTCAAGTAAAATGTCTCACCTGACTGGAACATACCTAATGGATGTACGAGTACAGGTTGTAGGCGCATGATGGACGACATGTGCAAGTTTCGGTCTGGCCGTGAGTCGTGTACGGATAGCCAAATGGTAAGGCGACCGCTCGCGATAAGCGAGAAATCCGGGTTCGAGTCCCGCTGTGGCACAAATGTTCATTGTTGTCATTCCATTCTACAGCTGATGGTTGTCCATATTCGTAACTGCCAATACATTTAATACATTAGCATTTTAAGTCATACAGGCAAAGCGGCTTCAGAAACGGTATGGTACTCAATGCGAAAGTTACAAGCAAGATGTTATTTCGTTCACGGTCAACGCCAAGTAACTGCTTTGTAGTGGTCGTAGTTTTCTACGCCATACTTCTGAGGCCATGCTGACCCCACCTAAATGCGTTGTCCCTCGCGACCTGACGTGTTTGTAAGTCTCGCCTGGTAGAACTACAACATCGTAAACCGTTAATGACATTTTACTGAAGATTTTTGGAACATAGTTTGATGGCTTCTGTTGAGTCTAATCATCTGTTGTGTTGGACTGTGCACATGCACTGAAGAACTACAATCGGCCTCTTTATTCACAGGAGTCGATGGGTAACTTGAACGAAGTGGAAGTTGCGTTTCTCGACTTAAGAAAGGCTCTTGATACTTTTCTGCATTACCGGATAATCAATGAGGAATGCGGTTACGTAATATTCTCTGGGACACGCGACGAGCTAGACGACTTCCTGACAGGTGAAACTTAATCTGTGGTTCTCGACGATGAATAACTCTCGGAAAAAAAAAGGGTGACATCCAGCGTATCTCAAGTATTAATAGCAGAGCCATTACTATTCACAAAACATCTGCTCAGCTGAAAGTAACAAAAGGAAAGTCAATCGCATAACTCAAAAGGTATTGTCAGTAACGCGTTCCGATATGTCTATAAATCCACAGACATAAAAGGGATGCATTCGCAAACGGCAAATATGATTGGACGTCAGCTGTACAATTTATTAGTAACACGAAAATTGGCCTCCGTTGGGAATAGAACCCGGATTTCCCGCTTAACCCGAGCGGTCGACTTAACCACTTCACGTTCCAAACTGATCCAAACCCCGCTAAGTCACTGTGTACACGACCCTTACTGTTTGCACACAATACGTCATTCCTGCGCAGGGAGAGACTGCTATTATTGTCATTTTGGCCCGTCTTGGAGTGTAATACAATTTTGCCATGTCTGTATTTTATACAGTCCGTGTATTACTATACAATGTCATTCAGACAGCATGCATGTCACTGCGCGATAACGATGATAACGTTACTAATGACAGTGCCACTAAAGTGGGGCTACTAAACACGGCTTTGCGAAATTCCTTCATCAAAGAAGACGAAGCACTTGTAAATATTTCAGCATTCGAATCAAGAGGAACAGCCAACACGAGAAACTTAGAAGCAGATATCGTCGGTGTAGCGAAGCAGTTTAAATCTATAATATAAAAATGAATCGCAAAATGTGTTGGTAAGCGCATAACTCAACAACGCCTCGACCAATTTGGCCAAATCTTTTTTTAAAATGTTCGTTGAAGTTCAAGGATGGTTTTTACGGCGAGAAAAATTAGAATTATTGCTGGAAAAACCCTAAAAATAGCCCTTTTCTTTTTCCTATACAAATGATTGAGCTGCTCAGCCACCATCTACTACATTAACCAGTTTTTTTGAGACATGCCAAAACGATCATTTCGCACAAACGTTGCTATATTCTGAAATGCCAAAATATTATACCTGGAATCAATCCTCAAGGAGATTTATACGACGGAAACAAGGAAAACCAGTTCCAGGATATACAGATGTATATTCCACCGATGCGATTGGCCGGATTTATTCAGTACATCCAAGCAATGATGAATGTTTTTATTTACGACTGCTATTAGTCAATGTACGTGGCCCAACATCATTCCAACAGTTACGAACTGTTCATGGTGAATTGTGTGGATCCTACAGAGAAGCCTGTCAACGTTTGCAATTGCTTGAAAATGACGCTCATTGGGAGCAAACTCTCAATGATGCTGTAATATCATCACACGCTCATCAAATACGAACATTGTTTTCTATAATCATATCTACATGCTTCCCATCAAACCCAATTGATTTGTGGATCAAGTACAAAGATTATATGTGTGATGATATTTTGTATCAAATACGGAATAGAATGGGAAATCCAAATATACAAATCAGTGAAGAAATTTACAATGAAGCATTGATTTCAATTGAGGACATGTGCTTGATAATGTCAAACAAACTATTAATTCAATTAGGCCTGACCGCGCCCAATCGTCCAATGCATGACGCTTTTAACCAAGAGTTGCATCGAGAAAAACTGTATGATCTCAACGCTTTGAAAGAATTAATTCAAACAAATCTTCCACTGTTAACTGAACAACAGAAGTATGTATTTGAAACTCTTATGAAAGTAACAAATGATGAAACTGGAGGGATTTACTTCTTAGATGCACCTGGTGGTACAGGAAAAACTTTTTTGATTTCATTAATATTAGCAACAATTCGCTCACAAAATAAAATTGCACTTGCACTCGCTTCGTCGGGAATCGCAGCAACTTTGCTTGAAGGTGGTCGAACAGCCCATTCAGCACTAAAATTGCCATTAAATATGCAAAGCAATGAAACTCCAACCTGCAACGTTTCGAAGAACTCTGCAATGGCAAAGGTTTTGCAGCAATGTAAATTGATTGTTTGGGATGAATGCACGATGGCACATAAAAAATCTTTGGAGGCTTTAGACAGAACCTTAAAAGATCTACGGAGCAATAATAACCGATTTGGTGGTGCAATGATTTTATTAGCAGGAGATTTTCGTCAAACATTGCCAGTGATTCCACGATCAACGCCAGCTGATGAACTCAATGCATGTCTAAAGTCCTCCAATTTGTGGAAACATGTCAAAGTACTTCATTTAAGCAAGAATATGCGTGTCGAGTTGCGAAATGACCAATCTGGAAACATATTCTCTAAACAACTCATTGACATTGGTAATGGCAAATTTCCTATAGACATGTTGACTGGCTGCATTAACTTTCCTCAAAGTTTTTGTCAGTTAACTCGATCAAAAGATGAACTTATTCAGAAGGTGTTTCCAGATGTTTCTCAAAATTACAGAAACCATGATTGGTTGAGCGAACGAGCTATACTGGCTGCAAAAAACATAGATGTAAATGAATTAAATTTCAAAATTCAAGAACAAATTACAGGCGAATTGAGGATATATAAATCAGTTGATTCGGCTACTAATCAAGATGATGTAGTCAACTATCCACCGGAATTTTTAAACTCGCTGGATTTGCCAGGATTGCCACCTCACAATCTTCAATTAAAGGTTGGATCGGTGGTTATAATGTTGCGAAATATCAACCAACCGCGTCTTTGCAACGTTACACGGTTAGCGATAAAAAAATTACTAAACAATGTGATAGAAGCAACTATACTCAAAGGAAAGTATAAAGGAGAAGATGTTTTCATACCGCGCATCCCAATGATTCCGACTGATGTGCCATTTGAGTTTAAACGACTACAGTTTCCAGTGCGGCTTGCTTTTGCTATGACTATAAACAAGTCCCAGGGGCAATCATTAAGTGTTTGTGGTATTAATCTAGAAAACCCATGTTTCTCTGTTTCTCACATGGTCAATTGTATGTTGCCTGTTCCCGTGTTGGAAAACCATCAGATTTGTTTATCTATGCGCCAGGTAATCAAACAAAAAACATCGTATACCACAAAGCACTACAATGATAATAATAATAATTATGATTCACATGATTAACAATAAAGCGATTACTTACTTTTAAATCCTTATATATGTTTTATTTAATTATTTTTTATTCACAACGCCCTATCACCAGGGTGACGGTTCTGTTCAGGAGAATTTTTTTAAATACGTAGGCAAAAAAACTGCCATATTACAAATCTTTTTGACAGGACGAAGTCTGTCGGGTCAGCTAGTCACTTAATTAAGGCGAGGTCACTAGTCAGCTTGTGTACCATTAGGTTCCTTTCAGAGTATGCTGATACAATAACTCCATACTTAGCAATCATATTAGCATCACATTATATCATATCACCGCTCGTCGAAAGATCTGTACCTAAAAACTGGAAAGTTGCATAGGTCACACCGATACCTAAGAAAGGAAAGAAGAGTAACTCGCTGAATTACAGACCCATATCACCAACGTAGATTTGCAGTAGGATTTTGAAACATACACTGCGTTCAAACATTATAAATTACCTCGAAGAAAACGATCTCTCGTCACATAGTTAACACGGATTCAGAAAATATCGTTCTTGTGCAACATAACTAGCCCTTTTCTCTCATGACGTAATGAGTAGTATCGATAGCGATATCATATTGATTTCATATTTGTAGAGTTCCAGAAGGCTTTTGATACCGTTCCTCTCAACTTCTAATCTAGTTGTGCGACTGATTTCGTGATTTGATGCCAAAAAGATCACAGTCCGTAGTAACTGTCTGAGAAACATCGAGTTAGAAGGAAGTGACATGTAGCGCCCCGCAAGGCATGTTATAGGTCCTCTACAGATCCCAATCAGTATCAGTGATTTATAAGATAATCTGGAAAACCATGTTAGATTGTTTGTAGAAGATGCAGTCATTTACCATCTACTAAAGTCATCACAAGATCAAAGTCAATTGCAAAATTATTAAGAGAAAGTATACCGGGTGACCAAAAACTCAGTATAAATTTGAAAACTTAATAAACCACGGAATAATGTAGATAGAGAGGTAAAAATTGACACACATGCTTGGAATGACATGGCGTTTTATTAGAACAAAAAAAAGAAACAAAGTTCACAAAATGTCGGACAAATGGCGCTTGGCAGCAAAACGTCAGTGACTGCGCATGACAATCGTGTATAAAAGGAGCTGTAATGAGAGAATCGGATGCGCCAGCAGTCGCAGCATGTTGACGTTACCTGAAAAGGCGATTTTAGTGACGCTGTATTATCAGAATGGGGAATGTGCTAGTTCAGCGCTACGATCCTATCGCCATAGGAAGGGGATTCAAACGGGTAAAGGTCCGCTGAGAAATGCAGCTGTGGCGAGAATGATTTCGAAGTTCGAAGCCACGGGTTGTTTAAACGATATACCCCGTAGTGGCCGACCGAGCACAAGGCGTAATGCTGCTGAGACAGTTCAGGAAGAAATGGAGACTGTAGCGGGTTCGTCTATGCACGGGAAAGTCAGCGTTCGTGCAGTAGCACGTCGCACCGGCATTCCATACACTACTGTTTGATTGGCACTTAGGCGTACCCTCCGATGCTATCCATACAAAATCCATCGGCATCATGAACTGTTACCTTGCGATTTAGAGAAGCGGAGGGTATTTGCGGTGTGGGCGTTTCAAAAGATGGCGGAAGATGACGATTGGTTGAGTAACGTGTTGTGGACCGTCGAAGCTCATTTCACGCTCCGAGCGTCTGTCAGCCCCCACAACTGCAGAATTTGGGCTACCGAAAATCATATAACTGTCGTGGAAACTCCATTGAACGACGAGAAAGTCATGGAATGGGTTGGATTTACCACATCTACCGTTATAGGGGCTTTTTTCCTTGGGGAAATGCGTCATTCTGGTTTTGTAACTGCTACCGTGACGGGTGAGAGGTACGCCGATATGTTACAGAATCGCATCATCCCCAGCCTGGCTGATAAACACCTGCTGGAACGTACGATGTTTATGCAGGATGGCGCTCCACCCCATATTCTTAGACGCGTGAAAGATCTCTTGCGCGCGTCGTTTGGTGATGATCGTGTGCTCAGCCGCCACTCTCGTCATGCTTGGCCTCCCAGGTCCCCAGACCTCAGTCCGTGCGATTATTGGCTTTGGGGTTACCTGAAGTCGCAAGTGTATTGTGATCGACCGACATCTCTAGGGATGCTGAAAGACAACATCCGACGCCAATGCATCACCATAACTCCGGACATGCTTTACAGTGCTGTTCACAACATTGTTCCTCGACTACAGCTATTGTTGAAGAACGATGGTGGACATATTGAGCATTTCCTGTAAACAACATCATCTTTGCTTTGTCTTACTTTGTTATGCTAATTATTGCTATTCTGATCAGATGAAGCGCCATCTGTCGGACATTTTTTGAACTTTTGTATTCTTTTGGTTCTAATAAAGCCCCATATCATTCCAAGCATGTGTGTTAATCTGTACCTCTCTATCTACATTATTCAGTGATTTATTCGGTTTTCAAATTTATACTGACTTTTTGATCACCCGATTTGTATGCTGCGAAAAGTGGTAGTTGACCCTAACTAATGAAAATCGTGAAATTATCCACATGAGTACTAAAAGGAAACCGCTAAATTTGGATTGGACGATAAATCACACAAATCTAAATGCTGTCAATTACACTAAATACCTATTGATAACAATTACGAAAAACTTCAGTTGAAACGGTTATTCAGATAATGTTGTGGGGAAAGCGAACCAAAGACTGCGTTTCATTGTTAGAACGCGCTTATCTGTCTTCTGCTAGAGTGTGCGGTATGGGATCCTTACCAGACAGGGTTGATGGAGGCCATCGAAAAAATTCGAAGAACAGCAGCTTGTTTTGTATTATCTCGAAATGGGGGAGACAGTGTCACAAATATTGTTCACAAGTTAGGGTGGCAATCATTAAAACAAAGACGTTCTTCACTGCACAAGACCTTTTCACAAAATTTCAATCTTCAACTTTCTTCGTGGAATGTGAAAATATTTTGTTGAGGCCCACTTACATAGGGAGGAATTTTCATTTTCATAATGTAAGTGAAAGCAGAGCTCGAACGAAAAGATTTAAGTGTTCGTTTTTTCCGCAAGCAATTTGAGAGTGCAACAGTAGAGATTCAGTGGGAAAGTGATTCGATGAGTCTCTGCCACGCACTGCGTAGTGATGTAGTTGTAGATGTAGATGTGTCTTGCGTCTATAGGCTGCTTACTAGGTTTCAGCTGGCCGGTGTGGTCGAGTGGTTCTAGGCGCTTCAGTCCAGAACCGCGCTGCTGCTGCGGTCGCACGTTCGAATCCTGCCTCGGGCATGGATGTGTGTGATGTCCTTAGGTTAGTTAGGTTTAATTAGTTCTAAGTCTAGGGGACTGATGACCTCAGATGTCAAGTAACATTGTGCTTAGAGCCAGGTTACAGTTGTGCACGTTTTAGCGGTTTGGTAGTGTTCCGAACAATTGCTGATCCAAGATCCCACTAACAATAAATATGGATCCTAGATCGACGAACAAAACCCGAGAACTAATTGACCTCTACTGTGCGCAGACTATACCTTCTTGGAATCTTCTTCTTCTTTTTCTTCTTCTTCTTTTTCACTTCATGCAGCAAGCTTACAGGCTGTTCCGTCTTCATTGTAGCCATCTGTTCCTCAATCGCTCTAATCTCTCTCTCCTACCGGTTTATAATTGTTACTTGTTTAATTAATCCGTCTTTGCCCATTCTGATGATTGTTGTTTCATTTTTAAGCATCCTTGACAATTTTTTTCATTTATGTGGTATTATAAGATTTTTTTTATAATATTGTTTTACCTTTAATCTTTGAGGAACATGCTTTAACATTCCGTAAAATTTCGTTTCAGCCGACTATATTCTTCTTTTGTCTTTCTTAGTTAATGTCGAAGATTCGTTTCTATATATAGGAACAGGGGTAGCTATTACTTTGTGTAAAATTTCAGCTTTGTACCCTTCCTTGCGCCGTCACTCTGTGTTTTTTTTTTTCTGTGCCACATATCGTTTGTAACTTAATTATTAATGACATAATTTTCATCTCCATAGCTCACATAGCGGTCTAACGGCTGAAAATGTGACAACTGTTCTACTGATTGTTCACCTAGTACTATTTATGAGCGTACTGGAAATTTCCATTTGTATGCCATTCTTCTAGTTTTATACTGAAATTTTTAGATTGTAGTTCTTATATATTTGATTTAGACGATGTACTGCAAACTGGGGGTAATTTTCTTTGTTCCGAATAATGACTTGTTCGTCGGCAAATAGCAGACTATTTACGTGTACGTGTGTGTTTCCAGTTATTACGTGACGTATTATTTCCTGTTTCCACTTTCCTTGTCATCTAAGGATATTTCGATCTATGTTGATCCTGTCTCCTTTTTCCGTGTATTTACTATAATTTCTGTTTGTTGATGCAAACTACTTATTAGCTGTATAAAATGTCTCGGATACCCTCGTTTTTTATGGTTTCGTACCTCAATGTGTCTGTTTGCCTGTCTCGTTGTAAAGAACCCTTTTTCTCAGGAACAGGTAGATGTGCCAAGCTCAAATTTTTGTCACATATAAAGCACTATGATCCCTTGCCGGTGTAACAGTTTTAATATTCTAAGTCAATTCAATCAAAAGACGCGATCGTTTATGTCACATATTTCGATACTCGAAAACTCATTCATCAAAGCCTATAGGATGCTTCCCGTTGACCTAGAATCATGAAATTTGGCAAGAAGCAAGGTTTCACATTACAAGTAAAGTTAAAAATGGTGAAACTTGTTAAATTGTAATTATTTCACATAAAAATATCCTTTTGCCATTTGAACATAAATTACATTCACTATCAGTCAAAAACATAACAGACGAACATTACAGAGTGAAAAAATGAAATATAAATTGTTGTCATGTTTTAGTAAGTAAGTAAAAAATCTTTTATTTATTCTTCTCTCTCTAATAAACAGAAGTACCGAGTTCGCTTCTTTTTGCATGTCCAGTCTAGCCTGAGGAAATATTGTGGAGATTTTGATATGGTCTTTCAATTCCTGGGATCAATGTCTTGCCAGTATCGATATCGATAAAGGCAAAAATTGTTGAGATTCTCGATTCCCAGGATGGATGAACTGTATATGGACATAATTAAGTCTATACGGAACCCTCAGAGCGCACTTGCGCAGTATTTCCTCTACAGATACCCTTTTAGAATCTTTGATGTAACGTGACTCTCCAGGTTGTATTCTCGTAGTTTTTGTGTGAACAGGCATACAATAGTAACCTAGTCACTACGAAATCGCCTGTTTTTAAAGCTATTTTCTTCTTCTATTAGGTAGGCGCCAGTTACCTGTCTGTTTCTGTTATTAATCATTCTTGCATACAGTCTGTAAGAACCATTCACAACGCAAATACCTCTATACAATATATGACCAAAATTATCGCACATGCATTAGTGGACGCTAACATGCGGTATATCCACCCTTCGCTTTTATGAGGTTTCGAACTCCGGTGGTAACACCTTCGATGATGTGCCTGAAGGTCTGTTAAGGAATAGCAGGTCGTTCTTCTTATGAGCCAAAACCAGAGACGATAGTGATGTTGGATTCTGGCGTCTGGGGCGAAGTAGACGTTCTGACTCATTCCAGCATTAATATGGGGAAACCGACTAGTTTCATTTTTTCTAAATTATAACATAATAAATGAATAGGTATGGTTGGTGCCGACTGTCAACTAGCCATTGCCTCATAGCCGCTGATTTGTTAAAGGGTGTATTGCTGTGCTGTTACAACCAATCATCCTTACCGAACTGCTCCTCTCCTGTACGCTTTATACAACGCTGTAAGATGTGTCCACATGCTTCTGCATTCAGCGTTCACCCTAACCACTAAAAATACCTCCATCCCACTCGCCCCCTCCTTATTTCACTGTTGGCACTGCACATAATGGCGGACGAAGTTCTCCAGGCATGTTATAATATATGAATGAAAATTTAACCTTGTTATTATTGAAAGTGACCTTCCGATCTGTCGCGTCAATATTTTGAACATTTAAAGAATTTTTAGCAATTTGTAGCTGCCGCGCCGCCAGGAAACAGAACATTGCCGATGTGCAACAATCAGCCACCATTCCGCGGCAATTTAAAACAAAACAAAATGTTTCATGTCCCCCCCCCCCCCCGCCCCTCTAGCAGCAACAAAGTAGGATTTACTTTAATAATAGCTTGCATAGCGAAACGTTTATTTTATTACAGTGTCAGTATTTATAATACTTTTGATCCAAGTTGGATACATCAGCTTTGGCCTTGTCTACTAACGAAAGACTCTTAAAATAAAAAGAAGGTCAGCGTTGGCCGTAATATTGATGTTTTATTGATAGCTGAATCGATTTTCGATCACATAGTGATCATCTTCGGTGCTGTACAAATTAAACTCAGACACTGGTATCAAGTTATCAATTGTGATCGCTTTTCAGTTTCGGCTATTGATAACTTGATACCAGTATCGAAGTTTAATTTGTACAGCACCGAAGATGATCACTATGTGATCGAAAATCGATTCTGCTGTCAACAAAACATCAATATTACGGCCAACGCTGACCTTTTTAATTTAACATATATGGTCGTTGAGCACATAGCACTCCATGGAGTCGCCAACCAACACTCTTAAAATATATAAATGATATGATAAAAGGGAACACATCAAAAAAAGGTAAATGTAAATCCAGTATTTTTTTCTCTTTACAAATTCTTATTTCATTGGTTAGCCTACGGAAGTCTGACCTCTATTATATGCAAATTTACGTAATTTATAGGCAAGCTTAGAGTCGGAATATCAATCATTAACGGACGCGTAAGAAGGACTAAAACGAAATAGTTCAGTGCCCGTCACTACATGAGGTGTGGCTAGTCTTGGCTTGCCGGTGTTTGTTCCTTCGCATTTCCACTTCACACTCACGTGACCAACAGCAGCCTTGGGCAGCTTTAGAAAGCTAGAAATGTCGCTGGTGGATCCGATATTCAGGTGCCTAGTCCACATTCGGAGACACTGCTCACCTCACCGATCCAAAAATGGCTCTGAGGACTATGCGACTTAACTTCTCAGGTCATCAGTCGCCTAGAACTTAGAACTAATTAAACCTAACTAACCTAAGGACATCACACACATCCATGCCCGAGGCAAGATTCGAACCTGCGACCGTAGCGGTGGCTCGGTTCCAGACTGTAGCGCCTAGAACCGCGCGGCCACTCCGGCCAGCTCACCGATCCATTGTGCTGTTGCTGCTTCTCTGCTGACAACACACATCATACCCCGCATCCTTCTATACTGGCACATCCACGTATCCTGAAGTCTCGTGTTCCATTCCTTATCGCACGGGTGTGTCCAGACACTTCCGATCATACAGTGTAGTTCTCAAAGACGTTTCTTCCTCGTTTTTTGCAGAGCGACATCACCTCCTTTGTCTTCCGTGATTCCCCGGCGGATTAGTGTCGAGGTCCGGTGTGCCGGTTAGTCTGTGGATGGCTTTTAAGGCGGTTTTCCATCTGCCTCGGCGAATGCTGGCTGGTCCCCCTTATTCCGCCTCAGTTACGCTATGCCGGCGATTGCTGCGCAAACACTTTCTCCACGTACGCGTACACCATAGTTACTCTACCACCCAAACATTGGGGTTACACTCGTCTGTTGTGAGACTTCCCGGGGGGGTGGGGCGGGGGGTGGAGAGAGGGGGGGTGTGTGTGTGGAGGGGGGGCCGAACCGCACAATAACATTGGGTTCCGTGTGGGGCGGCGGTGGGGTGAGTGAAATCCTGTAGCCTGTTGTGGGGTTGTGAACCACTGCGGGTTACGGCGGGGACGAAGCTTCTCCGTCGTTTCTCTGTCCCCGGTTCAATACAGTACAATACAATACAGCTATGTGCGGCCGGCCGGCACTCGGAATATCGGACAAGTTTGCATGACATTGCGATAATGACAGACTCCTCGCCGAACGACTCACGGCGCTCTTGTTCACTGCCAGGTCTCCGTAGACATTCTGCAAGCGCCTATGAAGATCTGAAGTGCTGTGGTTTTCTGGCGGAAGGCAGGCGTAATTTTGAAGTCTTCGAACTTCATAAAACTATAGTGCCTGAAGCGGGAATATTCCACGATGTCCCACAACAAATTCTGCATCTTTTCCACCGAAATTTTGCGGTAAAAAAATGTGGACTTACTGAACGCATCAGTACCATTAACATCAACGTAAAATTAAGTTCAATTTTTTTTCGTTTGAAACTGATAGCAGAATTTAAAAACTGAATCCACGTGACCTTTATTACAAAATTTATGCCAAAACCGTTGATTGTAATAAAGGCCACTTGAATTTTAGTATCAGTCTTATACAAAAAACTAAACTGGTAATTTGCTTTGATGTTCGTAGTATAGACGGTATTGCTCTACCCATATGATGTAAGCTGTGGGCCGGCCAGTGTGGCCGAGCGTACCTCGGGCATGGATGTGTGTGATGTCCTTAGGTTAATTAGGTTTAAGTAGTTCTAAGTTCTAGGGGACTGATGACCTCAGAAGTTAAGTCCCATAGTGCTCAGAGCCATTTGAACCATTTTTTGTAAGCTGTGGCTGCTTGCACTACTCTGTAAACAACAGCATCAGTTCGGCTCTGGCTATGTACGTGCTAAAGTCGTACAGTAACATGTGTTGTCGCAAGCTTGACAGGCGTATACGATGCAGTTTAAACGGTGCATTACCTAATATGTTGTTGCTATTGTAGTAAAACATTGTTTTACTTTACATTTTTAATTACTTAGTCCTGTATATTTTCTTGAATTTTTATCATAGGGGATAGCTATTCATTCACTTAATTTAATTTGTGGTAAGTTCCTATGGGAGCAAACTGCTAAAGTCATCCGTCCCTAGGCTTACACACTACTTAATCTAACATAAACTAACTTACACTAGCGACAACACACACTCATGCCCCAGGGAGGACTCGAACCTCCGACGGGGGAAGCCACGCGAAGCATGACTAGGCGCCCCAGACTGCACGGCTACCCCGCGCGGCTATTCATTCACTAACTGAACTCTAGATCTACAATAAAATACAGATTGGATTTGTGCTTGATTACCGAATTCATTTCCCTCTGCGGAATATACCACAGTCGCTGCGCAATACTGTTCCAATGGAATCAAAATTGGTAACATTTATTTGCCTTAAGAATCATTGACAGTATTTGCACAAGTCCTTGAACATCTGCTGGTCTCTCTGAATTTCCCAATATGTTTGCAACGATGTTACGTTTCCGTAGACTTTTGTGACATGTGGCTACAGGCTCCATATCAATTGTGTCATCTATTCTTTCATTAACTCTCGCAGTGCCAAGCCCGTAGATTTTACGGGCCGCACTACCTTCTAAAAGCGCAAAGCCCGTAGGTTCTACGAGCCAGCGTATTCTGTTGATTAAAAAGAACTGCGCGTTGTTTTCGCATCTCTATCGATGTACGATGTATACACTGTTATTTATTAGTTGCACGAATTATGGCGTAATGTGCGTCATGTTTTCGCGGTATTTCGTACGCTATGAGCAATTGTTTTTGCCCACTGTTAGAGCGCTTTATTGGTATTCCTTGTAAGCCGTCGTTTATCTAATAAAGAAATTGACGATCTGCTGAATTTTTGAGACATTATCTATGCTCTAGATAGTAAAGATGATCTGGACGACACAGGTGTCTTTGAAGGAGATGCAGTACAATGTGTTGAGGCACAAAACTATAAAATGGTGGCGGAAACTTTTTTTTTTCATTTGCTCTTACTAGGAGTATCGAATGCCTTTTGGTTATACAGTTCATTTCAGACCAAGAAAATGACAATAACTGATTTCATTACCAATCCTGCCAACAGCTTCAAATAACCAAAACAGATCTGTAGGCTGCCTGACACAAACATTTCCTGCAACATTTACCACCCAGTAGCAAAAACTATACTTCCCATGTATTTTATGTTCGTTCTTTAAAATCAAAGATAGAAAGTGGGAAAAAATCTCGCAAGGAGACACGTTATCAGTACGAACAGTGCTGTGTGGCATTGGTATGGAACACTGTTTTAAAGTATTTCATTTGAAAATACAGTATAAATTGATGTAGAAAGTGGTATTGTATGTAAATACGATATTCATCACTGAACATTATAAATTTATGACTATTTTAATTTTACGAAAACAAAGTCGTGTATGATAATATGATTTGTTCATGTTATACCAGACAGGATTTTGTTCGTAGTTGCACATTAAATAATATAAAATGGGCTTAAAATAGCGTTAATTTTGCATTTATATGTTCGGTATTTTCCAAGATATAAATTTTTGAACACAGCTAAAATTACCTGGATTCTGCGGAAACGGTAGTAAGAGTGTTATGCGAAAAATGCCTCCCTGAACTTCTATAGGACGTTCAACACGCAGGTCGAATTATTAACCGTTTGCACCTGTCAGTAAATCGGTTATAAATAAACTCGACGATTTCGCAGGTAGCTTTCTAAGAGTGTTCGTGGGACCAGTAGCCTAGGACGAAATCCTACGGAGGGGCACACATCTGCCTGGAAGTTTCGATCCTTTGAAACACCCTGCACGCCGCTTCAGAGTTACGAGTTTCTGTGTAGTAACGAACATTAAGCTATTGTTACGCCATTCTCTCGCGAGTGTGCTCCTGCCGAGTGCTTCTCTATACACGAAAACAGTTCTTTTTTTTCCTTTATTGAATTTTTATTCCCAGCCCCCGCATAGGGGGGGGGGGGGAGGCGGGGAGGAGGCTGGCAGTAGCTTAATATGTAGTTCTTCAGCCTACAGAAGAATTAAGAAACATAAAGAGAAGATAACAAACAATAGAAACAGCGCGATAAAACGGTGACCTTTTAAAAACTGTAAAAAGGCGGAAAGTTGTGGAAGTTAAAATATAAAAACAAGGGGTTGACGATGCTAATTAAGACACACAGTAAGTAGACAGGCATAATTAAAAAACACAGCGACACTCTGGTTTCTGTTCGCAACACTTAGAAATGGAGATGCACAACATCTAACACTCATGTAAACACTGCTCTATAGAGTAAACACGAACATGACACACCACAGCCTAAGGCAGATGGGGGAGAGGGAAGGGGGAGGACCCGGACAGATGAGGGGAAAAGGGGAGAAGAGGCAAAAGGGGGGGAGCCGACGGAGGGAGAGGACACATAAAAAGGGGGCAGGGCGGACGAGAGAAGAAGTGGGGAAGGCAGATGAGGGGGAAGCAAAAGGGCTCGAGGGAGAGAATGGAGGCAAAGAGAGGGTAGGTGGGGAAATACATGATCACGATGGAAGGGGGGGGGGGGACAGGGAGACAAGGAAAAGGACAGAGGTAAAGAGGGGGAGATGAGGATCAGAGTTAATAGGAGGGGTAAAGGGAGAGAGGACATCATCCAGGAGGGGGAGTTGACAGAAGCCACATTGGGAAAGGAGATGAAGGGTCTAGGGGTGGAGGGTGGAGGGGATGCAACGGTGAAGGCTCGGCAGTGGGCGGGGGTTGGAGAGGAGCAACCAGGGGATAAGGGGGCTCAAGTCTGCGGGATGTATAGAGGACTCGGATATGTTCGAGGTAAAGGAACAGATGGAATCAGGTCATAGAGGATCCACATGGGGGACAGGAGGCGTATACGGAAGGCGAGGCAGAGTGCATGGGGCTTGAGGATCTGGAAAGACTTATAGAGTACATATTGCACTCCTCCTCACTACAAAGAAACCATTGACAAAATCCATGAATGGTAATACCATGTGCGTCATTCCCTCAACAGTGACAAAATGGTGGAGGAGTTTTCTGATAAAATGCAGTTAGTGGTGATGCAGCGCCTTACATCAGACACAGCAAGCCAACTGGGTCTGGACAAGTCTACTGCATTGTACCCTGCATTCTAGTGAAGCAATAGATGCAAGTCAGGTATTTTGTGTGCAAAATGGCTACGAAATGTGCTAAGAAGCTAGTAGTGCGTTTCAGTGTCGATGAAGATGAACTGTGTTAGAGATACTGCGATGAGTTGATAAGTTTGGTAAATTTCCCTGAAAGAATAGAACACTTTTGTTGTACATTCATGGATGGTTGTTGTTATTGTGGTCTTCAGTCCAGAGACTAGTTTGATGCAGCTCTCCATGCTACTCTATCCTGTGCAAGCTTCTTCATCTTCCAGTACCTACTGCAACCTCCAACCTACATCCTTCTGAGTCTGTTTACTGTATTCATCTCTTGGTCTCCCTCTACGATGTTTACCCTCCACGCTTCCCTCCAATACTAAATTGGTGATCCCTTGATGCCTCAGAATATGCCCTACCAACCTATCCCTTCTTCTAGTCAAGTTGTGTCACAAATTTCTCTTCTCTCCAATTCTATTCAATACCTCCTCGTTAGTTATGTGATCTACCCATCTAATCTTCAGCATTCTTCTGTAGCACCACATTTCGAAAGTTTCTATTCTCTTCTTGTCTAAACTATTTATCGTCCACGTTTCACTTCCATACACGGCTACACTCCATACAAATACTTTCAGAAACGACTTCCTGACACTTAAATCTATACTCGATGTTAACAAATTCCTCTTCTTCAGAAACGCTTTCCTTGCCATTGCCAGTCTACGTTTTATATCCTCTCTACTTCGACCGTCATCATTTATTTTGCTCGCCAAATAGCAAAATTCATTTACTACTTTAAGCATGTCATTTCCTAATCTAATTCGGAATAATTCTCCTAGATTACTTGGAAGAAGGCAGAACCATAACTGCATCTTATTATTCTTCATTCTTGGACTGTTTGAAACTTAGGTTGGCTAAAAAAAAAAAAAAAAAACAAGGTTGGCACTCAGAAAGGTACCCTTTCACTAAGATAATGCACCATCCTACACATCAGCGATAAAAATGCAAAGGTGCATGAATTGGGCTTTGAATTGATTCCTCATGCACCTTATTCACCAGATTTAGTTCCAAGCGACTTCTTCCTGTTCCCTAACTCAAAACTCTGGCTAGCTGGGAAGAGCTTTTCATCAAATGAGGAAGTCATAGTTGCAGTCAAGAGTATTTTGCAGAGTTTATCAGAATCCATTATTCCGATCACACGGAAGAGCTGGAGGATCGAAGGACTAAGTGAGTATCCCCCAATGGAGACTGTGTCGAGAAATAAGGTGAGTTCTTTACGAAACAAACCCATTTTCTTGCTTTTTTACCAGGCATATCGAACCACTCTCGTATACTGCTGCCTGCTGTTTTGCACTTTGCATAAGTGTGGAGTAAATAACTCTCTTTTCCATCGTCCACCGTCCATCTTCCAACCCAGGAGTTTCTTTTTCCTTTTTCACACGCATGTAGACTGAAAAGTTAATGTCCTCGCATTCTCTTTCTGGGAAAACACAAATGGGCAACGTATTTAAGTAGTGCGTCCCTGTCCTCCCAAATCGCCCTTCCCTGTTCGCGTGGGACAAAATTCCTTCTCCACGAAAAACCCGGCTTAAGGGAGAACGAAGTTGAAGTAGACCAGTTACACACAGTAACCATCCAGAAGCGAGTGATATGCAGTGGAACATTGGGTGGGTCTCAACAGGAGAGTACGTTGTATACAGGCAGTTAGTTGTTGACGAAGGTCGGAGTGCACGGTTTAGATTCACAGATATGTGTGGCTCGAAAACTTTTAGGTAACAGAACCCAGTCTGTTGTCCTAGACGGCGGACGTTCATCAGAGACAAACAACGGTATCGTCAAGACTGTCCCTGGGAAGTGCGACAGAACCGGTTTTATCCTATGCATACATAAATGACCCCACGAACTGAGTCAGCAGCAATTTACGGCTGTTTGCTGACGACGCTGTGGTGTATGGGAAGGTGTCGTCGCTGAGTGACTGTGGGAATACACAACGTCACTTAGAAAAAATTTCTAGTTGGTGTCATGAATCGCTGACTGCTTAAGCGTAGGAGAACGCAGGTTAATGCAGATGAGTAAGGGAACGCAAGTTAATGCGGATGAGTAGAAAAAACAGTTCTGTAAAGTTCGAATACAGTGTTAGTAGAGTGCAACGTGACACAGTCACTTCGATTAAATATCTAGGCGTAACTTTGCAAAGCGATATAAAATGAAGTGAGCATGGCAGTTTGGTTGTACGAAAGGTGAATGGGAGACTTTGGTTTACTGGGAGAATTTTGGGGAAGTGTGGTTCACCGGTAAAGGAGACGGCATATAAAACATTAGTGCGACTCATTCTTAAGTACTGCTTGAGTATTTGGGGTCCTCACCAGGTCGAAGTAATTCAGAAGCTTGCTGCTAGATATTTTACCGGTAGGTTCGATCAGCATTCAGGTACTCCGGAGATACTTCGTGAACTCAAATGGGAATCAGTGGAGGGAAGACGATGCTCTTTCAGCAAGACACAATCGCGCAAATTTAGAGAAATGGCATTTGAGGCCAACTGCGGAGCGATTCTGCTGTGCGCCAAAGTACATTTCGCGTAAGGATTATGACGATAAAATGCGAGAAATTAGGACTCATAGGAGGGTTTTAGAGAGTCGTTTTTCCCTCACTTTATTTACGAGTGGAATAGGAGACAAAATAGTTATGGTACGAGGTACCCTCCACCATGCACTATACGGTGCTTGCCGAGTATGGATGTAGATGTAGATGTAAGCATAATTTAACGCGGGTCTCACTGTCGATTGCATTATATCGATTTTCAAGTACTTATAACATAAGACAGCACACACTGCGGGAGAGCAACTTCCAATCTACCTAATATGGCATAATTTACCTACAAAAGTGTATTGCGTATTGGGTCTTGTAAGGACAAATTAGTTAGTATTAAGAAAAATCAGAGGATTCGTAATAATGCTAATATGGCATGATTTACCTACAAAAATGTATTGCATAATGGCTCTTGTAAGGACAACGTAGTATTAAGAAAAATCAGAGGCTTCGTAATAAAGCTAGCTATCGGAATAAAATAAAAATGCTGATGGCGAGCATGAAAGGGTACTTCGTTACAAAAGCTAGATAATATAAAAACAACCACCCATCACAGCAGTGAGTGAAAAATAGATTACACAGTATTACTTTAAAGCATGTATTATAGAGCTTACAAACAGGAAAAGTAAGTTCATGACACTAATAAGTTCTCAGACACTACTCAAAAGAGCAAAACAGCAACGCTATTATTACTTCTTTCTGCGAGGCTTGTATACAAAACCGGATAACAGAGAGGTGGATAGAAATTCTGCTACAATGCCATTATGAGATAAACGTAGATCACAAACATGAAATGCTTTTTACAGTACTAGACTAGAAATGTACACACAAAAATAATAGAAAAATTGCTCAATTATGATAATTACAGATTAAAATATGTAACACAATAATCATTTAATCTTGCGCGCATGACTTCTGGTTGCCATAAGTGTGCGTATGTTTCAAGTTCTTCTAATACATTCATACAACTGCCCTTTTCATTTCTATGAAAGATGGTGAGGTTGTCCTCTGTACGTAAGTGGTATAACTTTCTCTGATAAGTGCACAGTGGAAGATAACGAAGATCTCTGTAGCTTATGTTAAACCTTCGACTCATCTGGTTCATATAACAACTTTTACAACTACTGCACTTTATCCTGTACATGCCAAATTCGTTTTATTTAGCGACTTTATCCATTTTATGCACAAGCAACGAATACAGTGGTTATCAGTAAGAAAATTAATATTTGCTTTTGTCTTACGGAAGGCGTATGCTATTTTGTCCAGCCCATGCAAAGGATTACAGCGTACGGTATTTTGTTTTGCTATTACGGGATATAATATTTTTCCAAAGTTGTTTGTATCAGTTACCTGGAGGTAATTATAACATGATACGAAGATACATCCACGTTTAAAAATTTATAGGAAAGATACAATGACCAACAACACAATACCTGGAAATTCATGTCACCTAAACGTTCATGAAGAAGCAGTAAAAACGTCACTGTTGCACATGGCAAATGAAACACTTTCGAACCGAGAAAACGTGCTACATGAAATGAACAAATTGGAACAGATTGCAACTGCCAGTGAATGCACTGCTTCCGTGTTTGGCTCATTACTAGGCAAAGTACAGAAAGATCCAGATACAAATCTCACTATAGGAGAAAAAGGTAAAAAGAAATGTATGCCTAGCATCCCATACACTGAAAATATATCACAAAAGATCAAATGTATCTTCAAAATACAAAAGGTAAAAAGTGGTTTCTTACGTCTAAAAACCGACAACAGAAGCCTATAGAGGGTGCGAAGCGTAATCATGACGTGAATTCAGATTCAGAAATGTACAAAATAACAGGAATGGTCTATGTGTTATCTAGGACAAGCGGAATGAAAATTCCGCAATAGATATACAAAGCACATTAGAGCCTGTAGGCAGAACAGATACCCAAAGCAAAATCTTAACCACCTCGTAGTTAGCGCTGCTGACTCGCGATCAAGGTGCCTGGGTTCGATTCCCGGGCAGGTCGTGGAATTTCTCCGCTTTGGACAGTTTGTACGAGTTGTCGTCATCATCATCGGCGGGCAAGTCGCCGAAGGGGCTTCAATTAAGAAGATGCCATACGACCATCTCATTTTTCATCAGAAATAGTCACACAGTTGAAGAGTAGTCCCACGACAAAATGGGTCTTTTGGAAGAGCTGGAGATGCATTCACACGGCAAAAAACATGAAGACAAAATAATGAATGAAAAACTGCGAGGTGCCTCAGTGAATTTAATCTGATGATTCTATAGTACCAAATAATCAATTACAAAAGTGATACATAGAAATAAGTACTTTTGTAAGTAATATATATTCAAATAATGATTCAGATTACAAACAAAAACTATCTTGTGCACTAAAGAATTGCAGACATACTCTCTGGGCGGTCTGTAACGTTGTCTTTGTTGACTGTGTGCGAAATACCTTTGTGACGTTGCTGTTATACATTTTCTATTTTTAACGTGTACTGTGCGACATAAATTGTGTGAGTTTCTGAGTAAGTCGGCTACAAGAAAATCGCAAGTTAAAAGTTTTTTTCGAAATTCGTCACTAACTCCTGATTAGTACTATTGCATCTTAAAATCTACGATTTCTGTTCCCGTCAGTCTCGTATTATCAATATAGCATGTAAAACAAGACATTTTGTACTTATTTTGTATGTGACATACCACCCAAGACTTTATAATTTAAATTAACCATTCCATGAACTATAAATTATGACTTCCTTTGAATAAATGCTGGAGTGGTAAAATTTACCATGGTTTAGTAACAATGTAACATTTTCCCCAATTTAATGCTCTTGTATTAACTATACATGCCGTATACTTCACTATGAATTACAAAATTGCGCGTGTTCATATGCTACAGTACAGGTAACAGAATAGTGGATCATCTTATACGTCGAAAACACCACATATGAATTCTATAGTACACGAAATAGTGCACTTTAAATTGGAATCATTTGACCAAACGCGTCGTGCAAAAGATAGATAAAGGACAATCCTGACTGACAGCAGGAAAAGTTATTTTATAAACAAACACATTTTTTTACGGTCGAAGGTTTTCAGCAGCCATTTCTAGTAAATGATAAAAAAACAACAGCTAGTGATGAGATCATCATTCCGTGTCACAGTCTCGAGAAACCGCAAATACTCAAATTTGTAAGTCAGGGGTGTCCAATCCGCGGCCCTTACGCTGCATGAAACCCAATAAGAGAGCATCTATCACACGGTATGAAAAAAACATATGTAAATACAACCAGTACAGTAAAAATGCTAAAAGCCCGTACTGTGAGGAACGTTACTGGGCCTTCAGTTATACTGAATAGCGGCTGTTTACCTCCTAGTGGCAGTTTAATATTTACTTGAATACACTGGCATTTTTCAACGAAAATAGTTACCTACATCTATAACAGTACTGCGTATTTTGTAGCTACACAATGAAAACTAGCATTTGCCATATAGTTTTCAGAAGTTTTTAGTTGTTGAATCTAGATAACAGTATAATTTTTAGAACGAATGACTAATGAGGTATGTGTCTATTTTCTTTGGGACTGGTAGGGATTCCCATTTTTTTGCTTCATTTTCTGTTTATTTTAGCCCGGATTCCTATAATATTCCAGAAACGATAACATGTTACTCCAGAACTGTTACTGGATTGATTTATTTCTTAATGGCGATTTTGGTGTGTGTGGCAACTCAATAAACATTCTCAATAAACATTTTAGCTTGTCGAATGCATTTCCAACAGAATCCACATCTCTGATCTAAACCTTAAATAAGGAGACAAAACCTACATGAAAATTATTTTCGTGTCTTGTACTGTGATTGTGAAAATCGCCTCTTTATGGAATCGAAATCGTGTTGGATTGAGTGGAAAATTTTAAGGCAAAAATCGGCGTGACTTACAAACGGTTTATTAGGTAACACGAGCGTGTTATGGAGAGGCGCAGTTAAATCTATTGTGAGACCCTGCAAGAGGGACTTCCTATAGCACATGGAGCCTGGCTCATGCACTTTAGACACCTGTTTCTGCGGAAACAGAAATTTAAAGGACACGCTAGGTATGTATCTTGCAAAGATTGTAAAGAGAGAAAAGGTAGGAAGATTAGGTCATTTAAAAAGTCTACACATCATCTGTCTTCCCTCACACTATTTGTGAATCGAATGGAAAGGTATGCTGTAGCTTAGGAAGTTTGAATGTTGCCGAAGGCTTGTGTGTTGCACATCTCGCTCTCGCCGAGGCTACAGCCGTGGTTAACTTGTTGCTCTCTGTCCGAAGACAGGTAGAAAGTAATGTTCTCAGGAGATGATGGAATGCAGATAAGGAAGACCAACTAGTCCAAAAACACTTACCTTTTTAAAAACATTCGTAGCTTAATTTTAACGAAATAATGTTGGAGATTTCCACGTAGAGAATGATTAATTACTTGGGATCGGAAAGACTCAGTCACAACAGCAACAGTTGTAAAATGAAGTCGCAGTGGAACTACACTAAAACTGCAGTTCAAACCAGGGAAAAATTTTTAGGAAGCTGTGTTGAAACACTTACATATCACTTAACTCCTGCCTTTAACAGGATACAATTTTCTTTGTTTTTTCTGGACGAGAAGATGAATAGAATACGAAGTCCCGTGGGCATGTAAACTGCTAGATATTGTGAAATATCTCAGGTGGATAACAATAGGAGGGGCTGGAATTGTCTGTGACTCTAGGTGCGTGACGTAAACAACAAGAACACTAAAACAGGTTGGACGAGAGGTTAGATGAAATCAGTTCCCCACATTCTGGTGACAGGGATTGTACCACCTCGCTCAATCTGGAGCAATTAGATGTTCTCCTGACTTGGCCCACAAGCATTCTGTTTTTAAGCAAGCAGTAGCTGGAAGCTATCGTTACATTAAGGTTTATCAAAATGACAATGATCACCGAGCCTAGGTCCAAAGACTTGTTGCTGTACAGCCAGACAGCTTCTCGTTAGTTTAGAAGATTGCGCAATATCTCCAAACAGTTTCAGAACGTACGTACTGGCGCCAGTTGTAACGTGTGGCGACAGTGCACGGTGAGGAACCGCGGGCAGGTGAGCGTTTGGCCTTGCATCGGTCGCCGAGCGTGTCAGCAGATCGTAAAAGCGTAACTTGGTGCAATCACCACAGGGAACTCTGCCAGAAAAATAGAAAGAGTTGGCAGTTCTCTCACTCACGACACGTGACAAAAACTGCGACGCATCGCTGAGGACGCACGACCTAAGATTTCTAAAAGGCCTGAGAAACACAGAATCGGCGAAAAAATGTTGCAACTTTGCTACAAGAAGTTGAGAACGATAAAATGTAAATCTGCAACGTCAATCGCCTACACCTATAAAGATGAAATCAACAATCCAGCATCGTTTCGTCAATAAATACGAGTAAACATCTGACGCGTCTTATGCGTATGAACGCATTCTTAACACGAGATACAAATTGAGACAAAAAGTCAGAAAATGTTGCGAATAAAGAAATACTTGTGCGCTCTTGGCTTTAGAAAGTTGCTACCAAGTAAAACGGATCGCTTCTTGTGATTTCTCAGAGAACATTCAATCAGGACGTAGGAGTTGATCTGCCTCTCAGCATCCTAAGACAAAATGAACGCCCTTCAAAACGAACGCAAAAGTCTGTGAATTCTCTTATGCGAACAAAACATATGTGTACTACCTGAGAAAAAATTGCAACGATAAAAAAATCAGCACTATATACAAAATGCTTATCAAGCTTGACTAAGAGTGGCACAAACAAGTTACTGAACTGTTAGAACGCTGCAAGTAGACTGAATATTAGTGTTTCGAGAAATCCCTTTTATGTCCAGCAGGAACTACTATCTGTAAAAGTCTCATATCAGAGACAGATGATGTTTCTTTCCGAGATATATTTTACACTGACGTTTCCACGTGGTGCTATAGTTGACAGATACTGACACCTGAATGATATTTTAGCTCGGTTATCAAATGACCGTATCCAATAAGGGGCCAATAGTTAGCATATTAGTCGATAGACGCCGGCCGGAGTGGCCGTGCGGTTCTAGGCGCTACAGTCTGGAACCGAGCGACCGCTACGGTCGCAGGTTCGAATCCTGCCTCGGGCATGGATGTGTGTGATGTCCTTAGGTTAGTTAGTTTTAAGTAGTTCTAAGTTCTAGGCGACTGATGACCTCAGAAGTTAAGTCGCATAGTGCTCAGAGCCATTTGAACCATAGTCGATAGACAAATCAGAGGGAAAAAAAGAGACAAAGTAAAAGACTTTGACATAAGAAGAGCTGATATGTAATATAGTATTATTAACTTTCTGAAAGCAGTATGTGGTTTCGCGTTCTAGTAGATTACAGATAACTGCTTTTTGGAACATCCACAATTAGACTAACGCAGAGTGACATCCACGATACACTGAAATTATATGTTGCCTGTCTAATGTGGCGCTTCATTCTGAATACGTTAAACATAATACGAATGCAGTCATCGTTTCAAACAAAAGTAAACGAGGGCTGTGTTTCAATTATACCCATTCGATACTGACTGTATACTTTCTCCTGTTATAATCTACCGCACCATCAGTCCAGAGTCATATTAAAGCGTGCTTTTTGGGAACGGAGAAGGAAAAGGAAGTTAATAGAGATGAGGCAGGTGAAGCCATGTTGGGAGAAGATTGTGACAGAGCTCTGAAGACGAAGTCTAAAGAAGCCTTCAGAGTAGACGACATACGCTCAGAATGGTTAAGACCCTAGGGAGGACCAATGACAACAGTCGTTTAGGTAGTACGCAGGATATATCAGACAGACGAAATAGCCTCAAATTTCAGGAAAAATGTAATAAGCCCAACACAGATAGTGCATGCAGTTCAATCAGTCATTAGTGCACTTAACTGATTTTTGTACAGAAAATGGAACGACTACCAGAAGGAAATTGGTTAGGGTTCCTGAGAAACGTAGGTCTCTATGAGTAATTGCTTACCCAAATTATCTAAGAAGACAGGATGAAGGGAAACAAACCCACAGCTACAACATCTGTAGATTTGGGAAAGCATTTTACAGTGGTGATTAGAACATATTCTTTGAAATGAAGAAGTAACGGAAGACAAGATGCAGACAGTTAAAGATAATCTGCATGTTATACTGAAACTAGGCTGCAGTTACAAGACTCGCTGGTCTTGAAAGTAATGCAATAGTTGAATGAAACAGGGTTGAATTCTATCGTTCGTGTTGTTCAGTCTGTGGATAGAACAAGCATTGAAGGGAACTAAGGATAAATTTGGAAAACTAGTTCAGGGGAAAGGAACGAAAAGTTTTGGCAGTTAAAATGTAATTATGTCACACTCAGAAAAGGATCTCGGAGATCAGTTGAACTGAATGGCTAGTGTCTTAAAGAGACACTACTCGTATAACATGAATATCAGTAGAAGCAAAACAGTGATAGTGGAATTTAGTTGAATTAAGGCAGATGATGCTAGAGGAAGCAAAATAGCTAATAACAGTAGAGGTAATGAATAAATGACATGTAAATTTTCAGTTCGTAAGTCATTTCTGTAAGTATTTGTCTGGAATGTAGCCATTTACTGAAGTGAAACGTGAGGAGACAGAAAGTGACTAGAGCAATATACACCGACGATTTTGAAAGATAAAAATAAATTTGAAAGAAAAGGAAATAAAAAAATAAAATGAAATGAATGCATAGCAAAAACTGCCGAATGATTATTTCTATATTGTAGACATGTAGGTATATACATGTGAAGCTTACTTGTCTCTTACTACTTCTGATTTCCACGTCACGACGGGTGAAAGCTGCTCTAGCTTCCCTTTCAACCAGTATAACGTTTCTTGTTTAATTATAATAGATTAGAATCCTGTGTAATAGAGGATAGAAACACACAGAAGTAGTAAAGCCTACTAGGAATTACAGCTGAAGTTTGCGAACGTTCATCTTATATAAGTGACGTCATGTGGAGCTGTCTGATTATTATCTTGTTAAAGACTAATGTGACAGAAACACGCATTTGCCAAGGTAGTGGTGGGTTTCTTGGGAAACGTCTACACGTCTGGTTTAGCAGAGACAAGCACGCAGCTGACCAGATCGTTATCCGTACACTGCAGTGGAAAACCAGAGCGTGGCGTAGGAATTTCCCGTACCGACCTGTTAGACCTGTTGCAACCAGTCACGTGACCTGGTTTGAAGTCAGTGGTCTCCGCAGATCGATCAATTCAATTAGCTAACGCTACCTGAGTGATTTCACGTCCTCCGCATATAGCAATTTCCTCTAAGGGTGGCGGTGTTTTCTTACAAGGGAACCTCCCCATCGCACCCCCCTCAGATTTAAAGTTGGCACAGTGGATAGGCCTTGATAAACTGAACACAGACCAATTGAGAAAACAGGGAGAAGTTGTGTGGAACTATGAAAAAATAAACAAAATATACAAACTGAGTAGTCCACGGGTCGCATAGGCAACATCATGGGCACAGTGAGTTCAGGAGCGTCGTGGTCCCGTGGTAGCGTGAGCAGCTGCTGACCGAAAGGTCCTTGCTTTAAGTCTTCCCTCGAGTGAAAATTTTATTTTCTTTATTTTTGCGTAGTTATTATATATGATGCTGGCAACAATCAGAGTAAGATGATATTATATGTCCGTTCGTTCATTGACGTCTTTGTTCACTGTAATAAGTTTAGTGTCTGTGTTTTGCGACCGCATCGCAAAACCGTGCGATTAGTAGACGAAAGGACGTGTCTCTCCAATGGGAACCGAAAACATTTGATCGCAAGGTCATAGGTCAACCGATTGCTCCACAGGAAAACACATATATTCTATACGACACTGGTGACGGCATGTGCGTCACATGACAGGAATATGTTGTCGACCCACCTAACTTGTACACTTGGCGAAGGGGTAAAAAGATTCTTCTACCTTGTCCGATTTAGGTTTTCTTGTGGATGTGATAATCACTCCCAAAAAAGTGATGAAAACATAAGAGTTTGTCACATAAACTGAAAGTAAAAAATTAAACTTTTCACTCGATGGAAAATTTGAACCAAGGACCTTTCGTTCCGCAGCCGCTCACGTTACCACGAGACCACGGCGCTCCTGCGTTCCCATAGACCTTGAAGTTGCCTATCTCCCCATGAACTACTGAGTTTGTATATTTTGCTTATTTTTTCACAGTTCCACACAACTTCTTCCTGTTTTCTCAATTGATCTGTTTTCAGTTTTTCAAGGCCTATCCACTGTGCCAACTTATAACTAAATCTGAGGGGGGTGCGATGGGGAGGTTCCCTTGTTAGTGTAATTATTAGCTTATCTATCCCGCGGCAAGTGAAGGGTGACAACTGCGTAACATATCCACCTGGCAGGTGCTCCGTAGCGAGCTACAGATTCGAATCGGCTGCTAAACCAGATTCTCTATTCCGTGTTGGGCTTTGGGAGAGAGGGGAGGGGAGGGAGGGGTGATGACTGCCTGAATGTGCATACTTATACATACAAAAAAAGAGCATTATACAGTTTTCGTTGCTGTAAGAAGCGATCTTCGTAAGTAACAGAAACATCTTCTCTGTTAAATTTGTTTACATCACTTAAAATCGTTGAGGCACAATTGCAGTTAAAAAAAAACATTATCTCACATCTTGGTTTGATTCTAGGGCACTGCCACCCCAAGGAAATTTCGTCCGTTGGGGAAGCAAAAGGCGAAAACAAATGAAAAACGTGAAGTAGCTGTCTGAAGATGAACCTGTTGGCTCGAAACCGGTAACGGCGCTGTTTAAATAAATAAATAGCATTGTAAAAAGTGGTTGGTTGCTGTAATATTCTATGTAAGAGTCAACTTGTATTCTCTTCTCTCATCCTCACGATCCCTCCTCGATATACACACTGAGGAGACAGAAGTTATGCCATAGAGGTCTGCACATTTACAAATGGCGGTACTAATTTTCTACACAAGTTATGAAAGGGAAGTGCATTGGCGGAGCTGTCATTTGTACTCAGGTGAGTCATGTGAAAAGTTTTCCGACGTGTTCATGATGCACGACGGAAATTAACTGACTTTGAACGCAGATTAGTGGAGTTAGAGGCATGGGGAATTTCATTTCGAAAATTGTTAGGGAATGTAGTATTCCGAGATCCAAGAGTGTGCAGAGAAAAACAAATTTCAGACAGTATCTCTCATTTCGGACGACCCAATGGCCAAAGGCCTTCACAACAACCAAGAGCAGTGACGTTTGTGTAGACTTGTCAGTACTAAAAGAGAAGCAACACTGTATGAAATAACCACAGGGGTCAGTGTGAGACGTGCGACGAATGTATCCGTTAGGACAGTGTGGCAGAATGTGGCGTTAATGGGCCATGACAGCAGAAGACCGACGCGAGTGCCTTTGTTGACAGCACGACATCGGCTGCAGCGCCTGTCCTGGGCTCGTGACTATATCGGTTGGACCCTAGACGATTGGAAAACAGTGACCTGGTTAGATAGAGTCCCGATACCAATTCGTAAGACATGATGGTACGCTTCGAGTGTGGCGTAGACCACGAAGCCATGGTCCAGCATTGTCAACAAGGTGGTTGCTCCGTGACAATGTGGGCTTTATTTACATGGAATTGACTGGGTCCTCTGGTGCAACTGAACCACTCATTGACTGAAAATTATGTTCGGCTACTTGGACACCGTTTGTAGCCGTTCATGGACTTCATGTTTCCAAACAAAGATGGAATTCTAATGGATGACAATGTGTCGTATCAGCGGGCCACAATTGTTCGCATTTCGTTTGAAGAACATTCCGGACAACTCGAGCGAATTATTTGGCCACACAGATCGCTCCACACGAATCAAATTCAAATGGCTGTGAGCACTATGGGACTTAACTTCTGAGGTCATCAATCCCCTAAAACTTAGAACTACTTAAACCTAACTAACCTAAGGACATCACGCACGTCCATGCCCGAGGCAGGACGCGAACCTGCGACCGTAGCGGTCGCGCGGTTCCAGACTGTAGCGCCTAGAACCTCTCGGCCACTCCGGCGGGCGCTCGAAACTAATCCCATCGAACATTTATGGGACATAATCGACAGGTCAGTTCGTCCACAAAATGGCGCACTGGCAACACTTTCGCAATTATGGAGGGCAATAGAGGCAGCATGGCTCAATATTTCTGCAAGAGACTTCCAACGACTTTTCGTGTTTATGCCACATCGAGTTGGTGCACTACGCCGGGAGCCGGCCGGAGTGGCCGAGCGGTTAAAGGCGCTACAGTCTGGAACCGCACGACCGCTGCGGTCGCAGGTTCGAATCCTGCCTCGGGCATGGATGTGTGTGATGTCCTTAGGTTAGTTAGGTTTAAGTAGTTCTAAGTTCTAGGGGACTTATGACCACAGCAGTTGAGTCCCATAGTGCTCAGAGCCATTTGAACCACTACGCCGGGAAAAGGGGGTCTGACGCGATATTCGGAGGCATCCCGTGACTTTTGTCACCTCATTGTAGTTCGTAGTAGCATAATGGTCGCACGATCCTCTTCGAACCGAGCAGGTTTCGAGAGAAGTATGTCGTTTTTCTCCCAAGGATTCCCATTTAATTTTACTGAGCCGGTCGGATAGACGTGCAACGGCTGAGCAACTGACCGTCCCGATGAACCGAGGGTCTATGAACAGTGTCTCCACAACGACCATCAGCGGACGTTGCAGTGTGTGAGTCTCTGCAGCAGGCGCCTGGTTTACGCACCCATGCTGATCGCCGTTCATCGGTCACAAAGTCTGGAATCTGCACTCCAGTACCGCAAGAGGACGGCCGCTGGCTTTTTCAGGTGGACCACATGTTATGCTCCATCGAACAGAGGCCTTCAGCGTGTGCGGCGAGAAGAGTCAGAAAGTAAACAACGTTGAAAGGTCTCTGTTGGGTTCCTTTCATGTTAATTTTTTAAAACTGTTGTCATTTGCAGCATACATTCCACTTATAAATTTACTGTGGTGTTTCTGACTATCTGGGAGGAGACTGAGCAGTGGAACGTGTTACTTTTACACATAATCAAGAACGATCTGTCACACTACTACACTTTAAAACACAGTTTATATGTAATTCATGTCACACAGTCCCATACGGAACCTACATCCGCTTTCTTTTATATACTGTATATGATAAGATACTGTCATCCCCCTTCCCTTCTGTGTGAAAGGATGAATGAGAAAATGTATTTCTAGTTTAGTTGCATGCTTGATGGTAGCAGACAAGCGTGTCTGCTAGACAACAGTAGGACCAACGTCGGAACACGTAGCTACGCTTTCTAAATGCAAAGAGGTTTCTATTATTAGTATGGTCCTGTCTGTCCCTTGTCATGTTGGTATAGGAAGCTGCCTCTCTGGTCGTAAGATATCCGGCTAAGCGCGTCTCTGCTAAGTTCGTAGGACAATGGATTTCTTAAGTTCAGCCTAACTGAAAATTTAATCACCTTATTTCAGGTTTAGATCTAAAATATCTAATGTTATCTTAAATTGCAACGCAGTGTAATTCGAGTGCAAAGTTCAGAATATCTTCCAGTAGTTACTTTGACACTACTTTGTGAGTAAAGTGGAACCACGTGTTGATCAGTAACTGTAACTAAGATCATCAATCTTAAATGCGAATGTGCGTGAGATTATAACGTCTCGTCTTGACAATATTTTTCAATATAGCAACTTTTCTTTATGTTCAGCCCACGTGGGGTGTCCTTTGAAAGACCAGTACCACGTGCTTATACAATTGTTTGACCCATCAGGTTAATAGTGAGACGATAGTAACCAGTTAGAGGTTTTTCTTTTGTAATTTGTGTTTCGATGTAATTTATTTTAATTGTCAAAATTATTGTGGAGTTACACTCTTTGTGTAAACCAAGTTGACCACGTGAAGCATGTGGTGTAATCATCAAAGTAGCCCTCAGCTATTCTTTTCGGGAAGATTTCACATGGACTTAGTATGAATTTAGTATACCAGTGTGTGGTAATTTCATGACGGACAGGAATGCGCTACGAACGTAACTTCTTTGGGTGAAGATTGAATCGGTTGGTTGTGGTTAATTTCCTCTTGCATATGTTTCAACGGTCTTCGTGTGTTATTTTATGAATGCAATGTTGTACGCAGTCTCCCAATCTTGGTTCCATATTTGATGTGTTCCGTAAGATTACAAACTCACATTTTCACAATCCTAAATAAGGCACCAGTTTAGTTATGAATCAAGTTTAATATGCTGAAATTTTAACGGAACAATGATCAATGTTAAAATCAAATATAAACTGTTTTGTGGCGGTGTTCGTAGCGACAAGCAATTCGCTGTAGAAACGGCTTACGAAGTCACCGCCACACTTTTAATAGCGGGCCGACCGGTCCGCTGGAACAGTGAACAGAAAGATGAAAGCCCAAACACTCTGATTAAATAGAAGTCGGTACTTATCTTTATTCACGAAAATACAGAAACAAGGTCGTGAACTCCGTGTCTACGGAAATCTGTCTAGTTCGAGTCGGAGCGGCTAGGTCAGCGTCGGCTGACGACAAACAACAACTCTGCTCCGATGAACACACAACTGACTAGCAAGTACACAATTCGGTGGCGAGTATACAACTGGGCGGCGAATACAGAACTGTCCTAGCGCTCGCGACTCCAGCGCTTAAGAAGCCAGAAGCCAGCGGTGGCGCGCGCAGACTTGCGGCGATTTGCTGTCTCGCTGGCGCTGCTTATGCGGACGGCGTCCGGACTTTGATGCTGCCAACCTTTTGGCAGCGGGCTCGGGTGGCATTACTGGCTAGGACATAACAAACTGATTTATTTCTTTTTATTTAAATTGTCTTTTTATATATATATATCACCGGTTACCGTAAGATGAGTACTAAAAGATTATAATTAATGTTAGTCTGGTTGGGAATTTGGTAAGCTAGACTGGATACCTGGTGAAACAGTTGCTCAGTGATGCAAGGTTAACGTCCCCAGATAGCTCACAGCTTTTAAGCCGCTTTTATTGTCTTGAATATCAGCACCGCTTTCAGCACAACTTAATGCATCAACATTACAACCTGTAACAATTATCGGAAAGGTCCAGGCTGGTGGAGGGAGCGTTATGGTCTGGGGAATATTTTGATGGCATTTTCTGAGTGATCTCGTCATTCTGGAAGGAACAGTGGATCAACAAAAGTATGCATCTATCCTTTGGGACTATGTCCACCACAACATTCAGTTTGTTTTTTTCCTCGGCACATTGACATCTATCAGAAAAACAGTGCAACGTCTCACACAGCTTTCAGGGTATGTGCATGGTTTTAAGAACACCAGGGTGATTCTGACATACTTTTCTGGCCACCGATCGCCCTGGATTCAAATCCAGTCGAGAATTTTATGAGAGCACGTCGATGGTGCTGCTCAACCTAGAGACCTAGCAGAGCTGGTCACGGCACTCGAGTCGGCATGGCTGCACATTCCTGTCGGTGGCTCTCAGACACTCACTGACTCTCTTCCTGCACGTCTCGCGGCCGTCCGCGCTGCAGAAGACTGCTATTCAGACTTTCGACAGGTGGTCGCAGTAATATGACTGGACAGTGTAGTACAGTATGCCATAACGTTCCGTGTACTCCTCAGGCGGCGTACGAAAGCTTGCATCACGCGATTCTGCACTTCGATGGGATTTCCCTCACACCTGCACGTTTCTTTTCCTTGAGCTTCACTCTTCTGGTGTCTGCACAAGGAGTAGCCAGTTCAGGGGACCCTACTGGTCAATTAATGGTCCCCAACGTGGAAACCAACCGACCGGGAAAATTACGCTGCAAGACATGAGCGGTGTGGCGGGCCGTATGAGCTGTTGCAACCAAATGTCGTACAGTCTTTCAAAGAGGAGATCATTTAACATTTTGACATGGCGATCGCTAGTAATGGTTACTGGACGGCCGTGGGGATCCTCAGAAAACGTATGTCTTCCTTTGCACGCTCTGTGGTTGTTTAGTGGCTGCAGGATTGCGGAACACGCGCCATTCATTAGCAGATAATTCAGTTATTAATTTTATTTGTGAATAATAGATTTCAGCTATCAGTCATCCTTTGGAATTTTTATTGGCAGATCTAGATTTCAGCTAGCAACTAGCCATTTTCAATCCACTATCCATGCAGTTCCATGAAGTGTGTACAACAGACCAACAGGCATTACATGCATTGATCAAAAAATGAATAGTGCATTGAAAATGGCTACTTGCGGGCTGAAATCTAGATCTGCCAAGAAAAATTCCAAAGGACGACTGATAGCTGAAATCTATTATTTACAAATAAAATTAACGGCCGCTGCGTGCAACAGCCTCTGAATGGGGGTTAACCTGATGAATTATTAATTTATTCTACTCTGAAGCGAATAGTAAAAATTATACATAATTTTGTTGCCTTGGCTGCAGCGTAAGTTGTCAATAGTAGGTTTGAATGTAGAAATGTATGCAGATACAAAAGATTTATACATCTGTCATGTATCACTACAACATCTATTCAGATGATGTCGAGCCCTGGTCACTGTGAAAGTCTGTAAATGTTATTCAACTGACAAACACAAAAAGAGGGCAGTCCATGAGTGTTGGAATTTAAGTACACACGCCACTGGAGCTGCGAGGAGAGGATGCCTGCACCTCATTGGAAGCGGCTAATCGTTCGTGGCAGGCAGCGCCCCCATGCAGTGGTGGCGGGTGTAGGAAACGCGGCGGCACAACTGGCGCGAGTGTATCTGAAAGTGCAGCCGACCGAATAGCGGCTGATACCGCAGAACTATGATGACGAACAAAGCCATTCCGAGCCACAAACCACATGTTCATAGTGCAGGGACTTCTCTTGCACCCGGCGAGTATTACACTGCTTACGTGGCCCCTCCAGTACCTATAATTATGATTATTTTCACCATTGTCTAGATCAGGGGCCGACCGGTGTGGCCGTGCGGTTCTAGGCGCTACAGTCCGGAACCGCGTGACCGCTGCGGTCGCAGGTTCCAATCCTGCCTCGGGCATGGATGTGTGTGATGTCCTTAGGTTAGTTAGGTTTAAGTAGTTCTAAGTTCTAGGGGACTGAACACCACAGATGTTAAGTCCCATAGTGTTCAGAGCCATTTTTGTCTAGATCAGGGGTTCCCAACAAAATTTTCTCGAGGATCCCCTCATCGAGCATGATTGGTACCTTGTTATCACCTAAAAAAGCCAAATTAAGAGTCTTTTTATACGTTTTCTGTTTTGGTATCTAGAAAAAACATTGACATATTCATTATTGAAAAAATATTAAGCTTAAAAGTTTTTCAACTTGGCCCTCATTGTTATTGTTAAATGTTTGATTATTGCTCAAAATCTTTGTCTTCAAATCTGGGTGTTTACTATAACAAGATCTTTAAAAAAATAAAAATTGAGTATGAACTGAAAATGACAGGAAAAAATTAAAACTGAGTGTATTGGTCTTTCAAGTGCATTGAGTAGACAATTGTGAAAAATAAGAAAACACTAATTTCATACAAGGTATAATTTATTTGAAAAAATACAGTTACAGCAGAGTACTCCATCAGTATACAGTTAGTTTTAATTTTCAGTTTTTAATGAGATGAGCTCAATCTGACCTTTATGAGTCCATTATTTCTGAAATATTATGTTCCAAACTTGAAACTTTCACCTGAAATCAGACTGCATGTCGAGCCGATTCCTATATTTGTTTTTCATGAAACACATGGAAGAAAATGCTTTCTCACACCGATGTGTGGTTGGAAATGGAAGGATCTTTTTCATTTCGAGTTTCTGTGTAAAGGGACTGTCAGTTGTCAGCTGCATAGAGACAGCGCGCGCAGTTAGCGGCATACAGCAGAACTGTTTCCCTCTATCTAATTCTAGTTTTGCGCTAGTGTGTGCTAGTCTCAGTTGGCTCTAGGAAGACGCTAGACGCAGAAGTTAGAGTTCGCTAAAGCTCTGCTCATGCAGGAAGCGGCCAAAACAAAAAATCTGTTATCATACGAAATATATTTAATATGATTTTTATTCTAATAGCATCTTGCGGACCCCTCTGACATAGCTCGCGGACCCCTGGTGGTCCGCGGACCACCTGTTGGGAACCACTGTTCTAGATGAAAACGGGCCTTATCCAATATCAGTGAGAGGCACCCACTTGCCTTGCTCATACTGTGGCATCAAGCAGTCAGGCCTGCAAGATGAGTGGTCTGCCAAGCGAGTGGATTCATTCTTATTTGTCGAGTAAGACACTTAAGTTACAAGTTATCCTCCTATATGATTAATGCGCAACGGAAACACGCATCTGACTACCAGTAATTTACAGAACTCTGACTGTACACTACGCACTGGCAATACCACATTTTCTTTTTGTCTTTTATTTAACGGCTTTTGTCAACACGTGGCCTCCGCACTGAATATGAATGGCGCACACATTATAAATTCGGGACATTATGACAACATACAATTCGAAGGAAAGGTCCGCCAATCTTTTTCTTTTCACTATCTTATTTATTCCGACAAATTCTCTAACCTAAACACACAAATTCTATAACCTACAACAATAACACATGAGAAATTCCGCCCAGTGGGCATGGCTTTACAATGGTGAATCTCTATATTATGGTCTCGTAATTATTTTTAACGCTACAGTGCACTTTCTGGATAGGATGGTAGATCTTTTATTATACCTCACACTTCGACTCTCACAATCATCATCACTAAACTTTCCTCCAGACCGAGCGGTACCGAAGGAACAAGCATAACCCACTAATCTTTTGAAACTACCTCGCTACTCGCCCATGCAAACCACACATACCCAAATTACACGACATACACCACACTACAACATGAAATACTACACAAAGATTGGTTACAACATTTTCACTTTCAGCTTTCCCACTTCAATTAATATTTATCCCAGTTTCACACGACACTGCCCCACTTTGTAATTCTACTTTCCTACTGTGAACTCTGGAGATATATGCACGTCTTCCTGTGCAATGCAAGCCAAGTGGCGTTGCTGGATAGACGGTCGACTCACCTTGATTCTCTCTCAGAGTTTAAATCTAGCGTCACACGGAATCATATCTCACAATTTAACATTAAGAACATCACACACGCGAGTCCTCAACTGATACCATGGACGAGTACTTCTCTTTATCCTTTGTCTCATACACAGATTGAGACTCACACAGTACTCACCACGTGGAAGTACTCGTCTCTAATTTCAAGTCCTGCACACGCCATTTCTTAAATATTTCAACTTATGGTACACACGCTATTTCTTAAATATTTCAACTTATTGTACACACGCTAGTAATTCAGCTTAACTTAAGCACACGGAAGTATTTCAACTTATTGCTACACGTGGTTTCATTGTGACCGTTGGTCACTTCTGAAGATAACTACAATCCCTTTAATATTACCTGCCTGACATTTAATTCTCCCCACAAAAGTTCCTGAAAGAGAGAAATTATTATTTCAAACTACTCTTAAATATTCCACATGCATACCATGTCTCCACTCTTTCATCATTACGAAGCACAACTGAAACAGGTCTTAACAGCACAAGATCCAGCGGCAGAGTGCTGAAACATGGCCGTTCCTGAGGTTCTCTCCCATCTCTGTCGAGGTGGCTATGGCTCTGAGCACTATGGGACTTAACATCTATGGTCATCAGTCCTCTAGAACTTAGAACTACTTAAACCTCACTAACCTAAGGACAGCACACAACACCCAGCCATCACGAGGCAGAGAAAATCTCTGACCCCGCCGGGAATCGAACCCGGGAACCCGGGCGTGGGAAGCGAGAACGCTACCGCACGACCACGAGATGCGGGCGTCGAGGTGGGGGAAGCACCTTGCTATCGTATTGGTCAGCTACATTTCAGACGCTCAAAGCTCTGGTAAATTTCATCTCTTTGGTCCCACCAAAGGTGGCCAAAGGATCGACTCAAAGATGATCATATATTCACATTCACTATCTGCGGTTAGCAGACGACCATACATTCATTCATTTCACAGATCTCACCAAACTGGATGTAGGGATTCACTTTGTGGGAGTGCACATGTGATCAATTAAATAAATAAATTGTCATTCTTTCCCACACTGGTATCCGGCTTCGCTGTATTAATTGAAATTGAGTTATTTTACAAAAAAAAGTGTTGTTTTGACAAAAATAATGAAGTATGTTGTACCTATTTTCAATGTCGGGCGGTACTGTACCCTTTCATCAGTATGTTGTTCCCATCTGCATATCGCCTGGTAAAGATTCCAGAAAGCGTAAGGCGAAAGTTCGTCTGCCAACTTTATCTTGTTCGTTTAGTTTCTGTACGACATGCAATTTGTACGGTTGGAAGTGCAGGTTATCACGGATGATGTTCGCACGGAATGATTCAATATTATCAGTGCCAAGCCAAGTCTGGTAGCACAGGTGTGTGGACTTCGAATCAGTGTTTGATGTACCTCTTCAACTCGTTCCGTGGTCCGCGGTGTTTTTCGTCGTCCTGGACTACTCTTCTTTGCAAAAGATGGAATAATCCGAAGTTATTGAACCCACCATACAATCGGCCGACTATCAGGGACTTTATCACGTCTTTTCAACTCGAAATGGCGACGAAAGATTAGGTTGACTGTAATGGGAGACTCGTTTATTTTTGACGTACGCTTCCACATCAAATGTTGAAGCTCTGAGCTCTATAAGGCCGTAATTAAAATGGCGATGCAAAACGTGCATGCTTTTTTGACTCAGGCGCAACAGCGACGTTGTTCTACGTGACTCAAATACAACTATTCATTCTGCCGGATCCTCTACTACAACGAGGAGCCAAAGAAACTGTTACACCTACCTAATGTAGTATTGGGCCCCCACAAGCACGCAGAAGTGCCGCAACATGGCATGGACTCGACTAATGTCTGACGTAGTGCTGGAGGGAACTGACACCAAAAATCCTGCAGGGCTGAGCATTAATCTGTGTGAGTACGAGGGGGTAGAGATCTCTTCTGAACAGCACTTTGCAAGATTTCCCAAATATGCTCAATAACGTTCATGTCTGGGGAGTTTGGTGACCAGTGGAAGTGTTTAAACTCGGAAGAGTGTTCCTGGAGCCACTCTATAGCAATTCTGGACGTATAGGGTGTCACATTGTCCTGCTGGAATTCTCCAAGTCAGTTAGAATGCATAATGGAAATGAATGGATTCTGATGATCAGACAGGATGCTTACGTAAATCTCATCTGTCAGAGTCGTATCCAGACGTATCAGGGGTCCCATATCACTCCAACTGCACTCGCCCCACACCATTACAGAGCCTCCTCTAGCTTGAACAGTCCCCTGCTGACATGCAGGGCCCATGGATTCCCTGGACTCGTCCGACCAGGCAACATGTTTCCAGTCATTAACAGTACAGTGTCGGTGTTAACGGGCCCAGATGAGGCGTAAAGCTTTGTGTCATGCAGTCATCGAAGGTATACGAGTGGGCCTTCGGCTCTGAAAGCCCATATCGATTATGTTTCGTTGAATGGCCCAGCACTGATATCTGCAGCAATTTGCGGAAGGGTTGCACTTCTGTCACGGTGAACGATTCTCTTCCGTCCTCCTTTGTGCCGTTCTTGCAGGATCTTTTTCCGGCCGCAGCGATGGCTAAGATTTGATGTTTTATCGGATTCCTGACATTCACGGCACAGTCGGGAAATTATCGTACGGGAAAATCCCTGCTTCATCACTATCCCAGACATGCTGTGTCGCTCGTGTGCCGACTGTAACACCACTTTCAGTCACTTAAATCTTGATAACTTGTCATTGTAGCAGCAGTAACCGATCTAGCAACTGCGCTACACACTTGTCTTCTATAGGCGTTGCCGACCGCAGTGCCGTGTTCTGCCTGTTTACATATCTCTGCATTTGAATACGACTGCCTATTGGATTGGATTGTTTGGGGGAGGAGACCAGACAGCGAGGTCATCGGTCTCATCGGATTAGGGAGGGACGGGGAAGGAAGTCGGCCGTGCCCTTTAAAAGGAACCATCCCGGCATTTGCCTGGAGCGATTTAGGGAAATCACGGAAAACCTAAATCAGGATGGCCGGACGCGGGATTGAACTGTCGTCCTCCCGAATGCGAGGACTGCCTATTCCAGTTTCTTTGGCGCTTCAATGTAGAACAGTAACCTAGAACTCATCGCACTAGCATCTTGTACAGATTTGCTTTACAGAAGTACTGCATTTTCCCAGAACACTTCCAATAAATCTAAAACTAACCCTAATACCGATTTCACGTGACCATCGCATTTCACATCGCTTCTTGATATTACCCGTAAATACTCATACGATGTGACATGCTCAAGATGTTCACCATCAATCTTGTAATCGGTTACTATCGGGGTTTTTCTTTCTCTTATAGGTATTATCTTACATTTATAAATATTTAAAAAGGGCCACTACTAATTACAAATAGTGAAAATTTTGTACGTGTCTTTCTGCAACTCCTTATATTGGGCAACGACGATACATTCCTGTATAAGACAGAATCTTCAGCGAACATTCTTCTAGTGCTGCAGGTCCTATCCGACAAATCACTCACGCATTTGACAACATTATGGATCTTATTCCGCTTCCGTATGGCACACTAGACGTTATTTTCAATTCTGTCGAACTATTCCCATCCAGTAGAACGTACGGGGTTCTGTTAGTTAAATATCCATCGAGCTAATCACATATTTTCAAAGACACTGCATATAATTGTATTTTGGTTAGAAGTCAATGATGCAGTACGATGTGGAAAATATCTTGGCTCTTGATCGAAACAAATCACAGCAGCAAAGACCCCTGCAGCAACTTCATGGAGGTTAATAATGACTTTCTTCAAGATACTGGAGAACGATGCTTTCAGAAAATAATAATAGAATGTTCCATCTTCAGATTATACTGCGATATTTGGTCGTGAAAGAGAGTCTGCCTTAGTCCCTACACTGCAAGGTGCAAAAATAAACAAACAGATTCAAATGAAATTGTACGGTTCTTTTTGGCGCCACGATTTAAAATTACTTTGAAAAAAAAAATTGCTTGGGTAATTGTTAATTTATTCTGTAGCGACTTCAGCTGCAACAACCATCTTCACAGGAGAAAAACAACACTATAGCTGTTGATGAAGCTTCACAGTCGTTCGTTATACCAAGCAACTGATTTAAGCATCCACATGGGTAAAGCCGTTTCGTTTGGAGCGGAATGATACTATTTTCTGCACTACAGTGTAACTTTGAATCACTATCGGAGGCCTTTGATACCGTTGACAATAAATTCAGTTAAGAAAACTAGAATGATTTGACTGAAATGAATATCTAGTGATCGGTTTGGAATGTATCTGGAAAACAGCGTGTAGAGGGTAGAAATACTATAGACGTAAAAAAAAGCGAAATATTTAGGGAAATACGTATCAGATTCAAAATATATAAATACTGGGTCGCTCAGGGTAACATATTACGACCAATACTATTTTTGGTACAAGTCAATGGCTTTAGAGGTAATGTTAGATAAAGGCAAGAAGATTCCACTTAAAATTCCGCAAGTGGCACCATCTAGAATGTTTAAAATTGGTGAACTAGAAATAAACTAACTTTAAGATATCGTGGATCATGAATTTTTGCTTTAAGCGGGAATATAATTCTGTAAAAGTCAATGTAGATAACAATTCCATACATTGTATAATGGACAAAAAATTTTTACGGATGAATACTGACAGTCTCCTGAAGTGAAATGAATACACAAAGGTACTATCAAAGAGAATGTTAACAGTATATTGTGCTGTTAGAGTCCTGTCACCAGTTTGTAACATTTAGTGCCTTGTAACTAATGTCACTTCTCTATGCACTCAGTCTTTGGCTGTGGAATCATTCTTTTGGGGAACCAGTACTCAGAGCACAAACACAGTTTTCAAACTACATAAAAGGATCGTAAGCACAACAACCAAAAATACTATCTGGGCTAACTTTACAAATCTGTTTATACGGCTCGAGATTCTAACTGCACAAATTACGAATATGTCATGCACATTCAGAAGAACATCAGTAATTACTATACTAATAACAATATTCCGGAACACGAACCAGAATTAACTTACATTTAATGAAAAGAAGATAACGTCATTTTCTAGCGGGAAATAAACTGCTGAAGGAGATTAAAGAGACAACTATAAGTGTTACATTAAACCTTAAATAATGCATACTGTACAGTTAAGGATTATTTAGAGAACACAGAGAAGAGACTGGTAAGAAATTAGAATAAATTAATAATGAAAACCTAAACAGTTAAAATATAGCGCATCTATGACCAAGTTCTGTATTGGATAATGTAATAACGTCCTACCGTTTTGCTAACGTCAACAACTTGTCCACATGTATTGGGGGGGGGGGGGGGGGGAGCGGACGAGGCTGCTGACTCAGTTTTTCTACTTCGGACGACAGATGGGCCGGCCAGTGTGGCCGAGCGGTTCTAGGCGCTCCAGTCTGGAACCGCGCGACCACTACCGTCGCAGGTTCGAATCCTGCCTCTGGCATGGATGTGTGTGATGTCCTTAGGTTAGATAGGTTTAAGTAGTTCTAAGTTCTAGGGGACTGATGACCTCAGAAGTTAAGTCGCATAGTGCTCAGAGACATTTGAACCATTTTTGAAACTCGTCTAGCGTGAAGGGGGAAACCAGATGGCGCTATGGATGGCCCGTTAGATGGCGCTGCCATAGGTCAAACGGATATCAACTGCGTTTTTTTTTTAAATGGGAGCCCCCATTTTTTATTACATATTCGTAAAGAAATATGAATGTTTTAGTTGGACCACTTTTTTCGCTTTGTGATAGATGGCGCTGTAATAGTCACAAACGTATAAGTGCGTGGTATCACGTAACATTCCGCCAGTGCGGACGGTATTTCCTTCGTGATACATTACCCGTGTTAAAATGGACCGTTTACCAATTGCGGAAAAGGTCGATATCGTGTTGATGTGTGGCTATTGTGATCAAAATGCCCAACGGGCGTGTGCTATGTATGCTGCTCGGTATCCTGGACGTCATCATCCAAGTGTCCGGACCGTTCGCCGGATAATTAAGTTATTTACGGAAACAGGAAGTCTTCAGCCACATGTGAAACGTCGACCACGACCTGCAACAAATGATGATGCCCAAGTAGGTGTTTTAGCTGCTGTCGCGGCTAATCCGCACGTCAGTAGCAGACAAATTGCGCGAGAATCGGGAATCTCAAAAACGTCGGTGTTGAGAATGCTACATCAACATCATTTGCACCCGTACCATATTTCTGTGCACCAGGAATTGCATGGCGACGACTTTAAACCTCGTGTACAGTTCTGCCACTGGGGACAAGAGAAATTACGGGACGATGGCAGATTTTTTGCACTCGTTCTATTTAGCGACGAAGCGTCATTCGCCAACAGCGGTAACGTAAACTGGCATAATATGCACTATTGGGCAACGGAAAATCCACGATGGCTGCGACAAGTGGAAGATCAGCGACCTTGGCGGGTTAATGTATGGTGCGGCTTTATGGGAGGAAGGATAATTGGTCCCCATTTTATCGATGGCAATCTAAATGGTGCAATGTATGCTCATTTCCTACATAATGTTCTACCGATGTTACTAGAAGATGTTTCACTGCACGGCAGAATGGCAATGTACTTCCAACATGATGGATGTCCGGCACATAGATCGCGTGCGGTTGAAGCGGTATTGAATAGCATATTTCATGACAGGTGGATTGGCCATCGAATGGCCCGCACGTTCACCGGATCTGACGTCCCCGGATTTCTTTCTGTGGGGAAAGTTGAAGGATATTTGCTATCGTGATCCAACGACAACCCCTGACAACATGCGTCAGCGCATGGTCAATGCATGTGCGAACATTACGGAAGGCGAACTTCTCGCTGTTGAGAGGAATGTCGTTACAGGTATTGCCAAATGCACTGAGGTTGACGGACATCATTACAGGTAATCATGCTGTTACAGCATGCGTTCTCAGAAATGATAAGTTCACAAATGTACATGTATCACATTGGAACAACCGAAATAAAATGTTCAAACGTACCGAAGTTCTGTATTTCAATTTAAAAAGCCTACCTGTTATCAACTGTTCGTCTAAAATTGTGAGCCGTATGTTTGTGACTATTACAGCACCATCTATCACAAAGTGAAGAACGTGGTCCAACTAAAACATTCATATTTCTTTACGTACTACACGAATATGTAATAAAAAAATGGGGGTTCCTATTTAAAAACGCAGTTGATATCCGTTTCACCTATGGCAGCGCCAACCATGGTGCCATCTGGTTTCCCCCTTCAAGCTAGACATGTTTCGTTCTTTGTAGTTTTTTCGTTTGATGCTTATTTCGGGAGATATTTGGCCCGGTCGCGATCAATGGACTGCCCTGTATAAGGGAAATTCAGACGTCTGCTGCAATCGGGCATTCAAATAAATCCAATGGCGACAAGCGAAAATTTGTGCTGGACCGTGACTCGATCCTGAATTTTTCGAGCGGTCGCACCAGCCGCATCGGCTGTCCAGCCAAAATTCTCAACTCGTCCACACTACACATGTAGCGGCCACTGTCCATTGCCTTCACTGTTCGCAGCTTCAACTGATTCCCGCAAGAGTTTGGACGCAGTGTGCATCCGCACTGAAGGTATCATTATTCGCCTTCAAACACTTATTTATACTGATCACATTACTGCCCTCAAAATGGACGAAGTCAGATTTCATGTAACACTCGCGTTTTGATGCTACTAATAATGTATCGGTTATACCGCAAAATTCGTAAGCCGGCTAGCAGTAAATGGTAGTCAATGCATTCCTGAGGCTCCTCTTATATAGAAATTCATTAGTACCTAAACCTTTAATGGTTGTCGTTAAGCTACTGGAAATGAGTATTCCAGAATAATGAACACCTTTCTGCACCAAAGTAAATGACTTTGAATCTTTGCGAACATTATTCTTACTTCTAGTTCGTGTCGGTGCGTGCAAGCGCGCAAGCGCTCTTGCCTGTGTGTGTATGTAGTGGGAAAAAAATGGTTTGAGAGTATCGATTGGACGATAAGCAGGACAAGAGAAGAAAACAGCTTTTTAAATGCGGTGCTGCAGAAGAATCCCAAAGATTTGATGGGTTATCGAATAACTACTTGAACAAGTACTGAGTCGAACGTGGGAGAAAAGAAGTTTATGGCACAACTTGACTAAGAGAAGAAATCAAATGATAGGACACATGATGACACCTCAAAAAAGTAATGAAGTACGAGGGGGTGGGATGAAACTGTAGAGGGTGATCAAGGCCTGAGAAAAGATGGAGTGCACAGGACAGACCAGTATGGAGAGCTGCACCTAACCAGTCTAAATGCATGAACTAATAAACCTTTTGATTGTTTATCTCTTTGTACTAAAATGAAATGTGAAGTACCGTTGCATATATGGCCTACGAACGAAAAAATTAATTACCTAATTGTTGAAACTGTTTTTACTTCAGAAGAATTGTCGCACCTGTACACTCCCATGCTGATTTATCATTAAACAGCGATTAAATTCCATTGAATGCACTGGAATAGGTGCTGAACGTGACGGGTCGCCCCGAGGGGGAGAGTTCACGCGGACTTACTGTGGACAATCTGTCCGCTGAAAGTTCCTGACCCTGAAGACAGTCAGAAAACACACAGAGTCGTCACCAGAACCGACCTGCAGAGTAATATGCGCTCGAGCTCCCCGTAGCAGTCCTGCATCTAGAGCAGAGTATTTATATCTCGCCCGTGTGCGCAGCCGACTCAGCTGTTTAGGAAACACTCTCTGTTTTACCGCTGGCGTCCGTTGAGGCTTCAGCCTCACTTTCAGGATTCCGTACCTCAAGCGTTAAAAACGGATGCCTTAAAGGGTCACTTTGTTGTCCGTCTGCTTGTGTGTCTTACCCGACTGTTAAGAGCCCTTTTTCTCAGGAACGGGTAATGTATCAAGATGACGCATCGAGTTGACATTTACGTTACATACCGAGGGTTGTTTGGGGCAGGACACGAAACAGCGAGGTCATCTGTTTCATCGGATTAGGGAAGGAAATCGCCATTGCCCTTTAAAAGGAACCATCCCGGCATTTGCCTGGAGCAATTTACGGAAATCACGGAAAACCTAAATCAGGATGGACGGACGCAGGACTGAACCGTCGTCCTCCCGAATGCGAGTCCAGTGTGCTAACCACTGCGCCACCTCACTCGTTACATACTAAGGTCATGCCAATAAAAATATACGCCCGTTTAAGTTACGTATTTTAATACTCGCAAAGTGACTCATAAAAACCTATAGGGTACTTCCCGTTGCCCTAGAATCTCGAAATTGGTCAACTAAAGGAGAAAATCCGACAATTGTTAATTTGTACATACATCACATAAAAAAATATTTGGTAGCATTATCCGACTGGCTTTTCTGTCCATCTGTTAAGACCCCTTTTTCTCAGTAACGGAAAGACGTATCAAGTTGAAATGCATGCCACAAACTAAAGTCTTCGCTCCCTTGGCGGTGTGAAAAATCTAAGTCTCTGAATCAAAGCAATTAAAAAACAAGAAATACGGCCACTTATGTCACACGTGTTGGTGGCTTGCCAGTATCGATATCAGTAACAGGCAAAATACGTTGAAATCTCGATTCCTGGGACGGACGAGCAATCTGTAAATATAATTGTAAGGAACAATCGGCGCGGAAGTTCTGCTTGAACTCATCCGGATTTTCTAGATCACATGATTCTCTCGCATCAATGTAATATAGTTGATGACCTCTGCTCGGTTATTTGTGTATCACGAATGGAGATGAAAGTCAAGATACTTCGGAGCAGATTTGCCAATTACTAAAAAGATAGCTGTATGCGACTGTGAAATGTAGAGGTCTCACTTCTGATTACACTTTTTAACACTTAACTACTCTTTGTAGGTGTTAATATGTTGAAAATCTGTCAGCGTTTGCTCCATTAGCGCCAAGATTTTTAACTGTGTCGCATTATTTAAATATTACGTACGTCGTTGCGCAATTAACCTAATAACTTTGCGTTCACTGTGTCGCTGCCCTATAAGATAATCAGATTATTTGCTTTCCCGTTTGTGTGTATTAGATTCATGTTCATGTTTCTCAAAGTCTGAAATACCTTGATTTTTATTTTCATCATGTAGAGCTGACGATAGCTGTAAAGCCGAAACTGAGTAAATAAAATAAAACGCGCCGGTGATGGTGAATTTCACGATTGTATTACATACCAAGCTCACCGATCGCTTCCAGAAGCCAAAGAGATTTCATTTTATCTAAATGCAACGAATTGGCCACGATAATGGAGTTTACTTATCACTATTGTCATAAGATCTTACTTGATTAGATTCAAGGGTTTTTGGCAAACAGAATACAGTATGCCATTCTTAACGGGGAGAAAACCTCAGGAGCAATAGCAGCTTCAGACATACCACAAGGGGGTGTTTATAGGACCATTACTTTTAGCAGCGGACAACGTCAGAAGTTCTATGAGGCTATTCGCGGATGATGATATATATATGGATAACAGTAGAAAATTGTAGCGAAATGAAAGAAGACCTGTAGAGGATCCACGATTTGTGCACGGACTGGTAATTAAAGCTCAACATAAAAAAATGCAAAGTATTAGGCATAATTAGACAGCAAGGCCTGTTACTGTACTACACCGAAGAGCCAAAGAAACTGGTACACCTGCCTAATGTCGTGTAGTGCTCCCGAGAGCACGCAGAAGTGACGCAACACGACATGGAAATTGACACCATGAATCCTGCAGAGCTGTCCATAAATCCATAAGAGTACGAGGGGGTGGAGATCTCTTCTGAACAGCACGTTCCAAGGCACCCAAGATATGCTCAATAATGTTCATGTCTGGGGGGTTTGGTGACCAGTGGAAGTTTTTAAACTCAGAATAGTATTCCTGGAGCCACTGTGTAGCAATTCTGGACGTGTGGGATGTCGCATTGTCCTACTTCCGTCAGAATGGACAGTGGACATGAACGGATGCTTATGTACGTGTCACCTGTCAGAATCGTATTTAATCAGGGGTCCCATATTACTCCAACTGTACAAGCCCACACCATTATAAAGCCTCCACCACCTTGAATAGTCTCCTGCTGGCATGCAGGGTCCGTGGATTCATGAGGCTGTCTCCATATCCGTACACGTTCATCCTCTCGATACAATTTGAAACGAGTTCGTCCGACCAGGCAACGTGTTTCCAGTCATCAACAGTCCAATGTTGGTGTTGACGGACCCAGGCGAGTCGTAAAGGTTTGTGTCGTGCAGTCATCAAGAGTACATGAGTGCGCCTTCGGCTTCGAAAGCCCATATCGATGATATTTCGTTGAATGGTTCACACGCTGACACTTGTTGATGGCCCAGCACTGAAACAATTTGCGCGAGTGTTGCTCTTCTGTCACGTTGAACGATTCTCTTCCATCGTCGTTGGTCCTGTTCTTGCAGGATCTTTTTCCGGCCGCAGCGATACCGGAGATTTGATGTTTTACCGTATTCCTGATATTCACAGTACATTCGCAAAATGGTCGTACGGGAAAATCCCCAGTTCATTCCTACCTCGGAGATGCTGTGTCCCATCGCTCGGGCGCCAACTGTAACAAGCCGTTCAAACTCACTTAAATGTTGATATCATGACATTGTAGCAGCAGTAACCGATCTAACAACTGCGCCAGACTCTTGTTGTCTTATGTAGGCGTTGCCGGGCGCAGCCACGTATTCTCCCTGTTTACGTATCTCTGTATCTGAATACGCATGCCTTTACCAGAGTCTTTGGCACTTTAGTGTAATATGATTACTTGTTTTTCCGTTTGTGTGTTAAATTCGTGTTTATGTTTCACAAAGTCTTAAATCCCTTAATTTTTATTTTTATCATGAAGAGCTGATGATGACTGTAAAACAGAAACTTGTTACCTGAGTATGTAAAATAAAACGTGTTGATGATTGTGAATTCCACGATTCATTTAGATACAAAGGTCACCGGTCGCTTCAAAAGTGAAAGAGATTTCATTTCATCTAAATGTAAGGAAATGGCCACAATATTCGAGTTTACTGACCACTATTGTTACAGGATGTTACTTGATTAGGTTCAATAGTTTTTGGCAAACAGAATACAGTATGTCATTCTTAACGGAGAGAAATCCTCAGGAGCAATAGTAGCTTCAGACATACCACAACGGAGTGTTTATAGGACAATTACTTTTGGCAATGGATAACGTCAGAAGTTCCATGAGGCTATTCGCGGATGATGATGTATACTGTGAAGTCGAAACGCTAGAAAATTGTAGCGAAATGAAAGAAGGCCTCTAGAAAATCCACGATTGGTGCAAGAAGTGGTGATTGAACCTCAGCATAAACAAATGTAACGTATTACGCATAATTAGACACGAAGGCCCGTTACTGTACTATTACCTATTGTAGAACAATTGCTGGAAGTAATTACTTCCATAAAATATCTGGGAGCGATTTAAAGCAAATAGAACACATAAACTAATCGCAGGAGAGGCAGGTGCCAAACTGAGATTCATTGGAAGAATTCTCAGGAAACATAGTCCCACAAAGAAGATAGTTTACAGAACCCTCGTTCGACCAAAACCTGAATACTGATCGTCACTCCCGCGTCTATATGAAATATGATTGGTAAAGGAAAATGAGAAGAACCAAAGAAGGGCAGCACGTTTCGTTACAAGTTCATTTAGGAAGCACGAAGGCGTCACGGTGGAGCTCATCAACTTCGTTGGAAGACCTTGCAAGAGAAACGTTCTCCATCATCGTGTCATTTATTGTCAGAATTCCGAGAGACTATGTTTCTATAAGAGTCAACGAATATATTGCTTTCTCCTACGTGTATCTCAGAAAAAAAAGACCATGGATGTAAAACTAGAGAGATTCGAACCCACTCGGAAGCTTACCAGCAACACCTCTTTCCGCGAACCACTCGCGACTGGAACGGGGAAAGGGGAAAATGACAATGGTACACGAAGTGCCCTCCGCCACAGACCGTTAGGTGGCTTGCTGATCGTAGATGGAGATGCAGATGTAGGTGTGTTGTAGTTTTCTATGTTCGCGTCGGAGGGAAGCGATACCTACATAGTACAACTTAATGAGGGGGAAGATTGGTCACTAGCACTACTAACATTGGTAGCCTGACGAAACAACCACAACGAGACAGTAGAGCGTTTAATACTTTGGATTCGCGTTCTGGATACCTGGGTATCAAATACCTGGGCAGCTGTCCTAATTTCGGTTCGCGGTTGTTTCCCTAAATCATTAAACAGGGACAGAAGTACGGTTTGCTTTAGTAAGCCATGGCCATTGCCCTTCCCCATCCGAAAAAAATGTTCTGTTATTAATAACAAGGCCCTTCATTCAAAATAAGACGTAATGATTTATCTTAAGGTCCTTAAAGCACAACAGTGAATTCGTGCTTAAGCTAAAGGTAGATGCGCCACGTCTTGGTGGTGAAAAAAGTTTTACTATCTGGCAGGTCAGGAGATTGCGCGCTGATGTCTGATAGCGTGATGTGTGTGTGTGTGTGTGTGTGTGTGTGTGTGTGTGTGTGTGTGTGTGTGTTGTTAGTAGTAATTTTATTCGTACACGGATTAAATTTACAAGAATACTGAATATGTCGTGGTATTACAGTTTAAGAATGAAGAAAAGCACATTTCACATATGCAGACATGTACAGATCTAGTTTGACAAGGATGGAATAGGCAATCGGCCGTGGCCATATAGAAAGAACCACCCCGACGTTCGCCTGTAGTAGTGTAGGGAAATCACTGGAAACCTAAATCAGGAGGGCCAGGTGGAGACTCTAGCCTCTACCATACATTGCCGAATACAAGGCCAGTCTACCTGAAACACAGCAACCTCATTCGTTTTATCGCTAGTGTACAATACTGTTTTGATTACACATTCTTCCAAATATGTTATTTAATAACGTAAAAAGCTAGTGCCACACCATTCATTAATCTTTCAGTGTCGATCACCGTACGCAGTACACACGCTGTACACACAACACTGCATAATGTAACTCTACACGTCCGTTAGCTGACATCAGAAACAAGGAGACGAGCTATGGTTTGCATTTTGTGTACCACGGCTTCTCATTTGCTTGCCTGAAAAATTGAATCAACATACCTCTATAGGGAGTGAGATGTTAAATTCATAAAGACCGTAAGTTCCTAACGCTTTCCATTGCAGAGCCTTGGAATAAGAGTTTCCAGACAAAAGGGGAAAAAAAACTCTGGTGTGAAATGACACACATTTTCATTATTGTAATTATTTACTTGCGACGCAATTTTTTACCAAACCTCTCATTCTGAGTTATCTAAATAACCCGTCACTACAGAGGCTGTATTGGTTAAATGTTCTTCTTAACTGCGTTTTTGTTTGTTTTAGTAATTTCTGTAAAATTTTTAGACAATTTATTGTTTTATTCCTCGGTGGAAAATGTCGTTTTGAGTTCTATATTTTGTGTTTATTGGTACTTCTAGCTAGTATTCGGAATTTTTCTTGAATGCTCGCGAAAGCAGATATCCCCGCTCAAGTTCGAACATCTGTGAAGACGACCTTTACGTACACATTTTTCTGATATTTTTCATATTATCAGACACCTAAAAGAAAGAAATATTTTGCGCTCTGAAACGGAATGAAACAGGACATTCGCCCAACACAGTGAAGACTGCCTGTTGCCACAGATATTGATTGCGACTTGGCCGGCAGTGGAGGGTGAGCGGGTGTTACGCTGAGTGCTCGCGGGCATTGTCCGTTGGAACTGCCATTTAAAAGTCAGTTCAGTTAGCGCCAGCGGTTCTGATGGGTCGTTTTGTGAGAAAATAACAAGTTAGTTTCCATTTCGGAGCAAATCAGACGCGAGAACGACGCTATGCAAGGGGCAGTCTTAGCTTACTCCTTAAGTAGCCAGAAGATACTCAGCTGGAATTTCAATAAAAGAAATGTAATTTTTATGGACGCATGCCCGAAATTTAATAAATTATTTATTACGCCGTGAACAGTTGCTGATGTTACGTGTTAGTAGGAAGGTCTCTCAGACTATATTCCTCATCAAAATATTCCTTAGCAGCATACAGTCACTTGAAATTATATGCCAAGTTCGATCGAAATTGGAATATTAAACGTTAATACCTACTATGAATTTCTAACATTTTCAATAAACAGCTGTTTTTTCATCATCATCTAACCCAACTTGTTATGACATTATATCCTATTATAAGCTTTTAGCTTCTAACTGTCTGGAATTTGTAATTTAAAGGTAACAGACGAATCCGTTTAAGATCAAGTTACGACGGTAATACTATTATAATATGAATGCGATGTTCTGCAACTTTTATTACCTTCACGTGATGGCAGTACTAGAAGCTCAGCCGCGTTATTTTTTCTGTTATTTGAACTAATTGTCTTTTGTAACACCGTGACTTATTATCCGTTTCACGAAACATTAAAATATCGTCATTTTATGTTATCGTGAGCCCAATGTAGGCACTGATGTTCACGAAAATCGCAACTCGAAGGAGATTGTACGTTTATGAATTTAGTTCTTGACTGCAAGTCAGTTACATTACGATACATAAATGTTTTTTCCCTCAGTAGGGCCTGCAGCATGAACTACAACAGAATACATTTTACAAGAAGCCAGTACCAGTAGCTGCAACGTAACTTTTTTTTGTGTGTTCGTGTTGCTGCACGAAAGTCTTGCCTGTCTCGGCTTACAATGCCATTTTCAAGTGCTTGTCTAGGTGGAGCTGGTAATCATATGGCATCCATGGGCCAGCTGTGAGCTTTCTTTCCACATGTCAGACCATTATTATCATGAAAAAATTTCATATTTTACACTAAAATTTCATATTATGCACTGAAGCTCTGTATTTAAATACAGAGATATGTAAACAGGCAGAATTCGGCGCTGCGGTCGGCAACGCCTATATGAGAAAAGAGTCTGGCGGAGTTGTTACATCGCTTACTGCTGCTACAATGGCAGGTTATCAAGATTTAAGTGAGTTTGAACGTGGCGTTGTAGTCGACGCATGTGCGATTGGACACAGCATCTCCGAGGCAGTAATGAAGTCGGGATTTTCCGATACGACCATTTCTCGAGTGTACCGTGAACATCAGGAATCCTGTGAAACATCAAATCTCCGACATCGCTGCGGCCGGAAGAAGATCCCGCACGAACGAGACCGACGACGACGGAAGAGAATCGTTCAACGTGACAGATGAGCAACCCTTCCGCAAATTGCTTCAGTGCTGGGCCATCAACAAGTGTAGCGTGCGAACCATTTAACGAAACATCAACGATGTTGATGACTGCACGGCAGAAAGCTTTACGGCTCGCCTAGACACGTCAACACCAACATTGGACTGTTGATGACTCGAAACATGATGCCTGGTTGGACGAACTCGTTTCAAATTGTATCGAGCGGAAGGACGTGAAAGAGTATGAAGACAACCTCATGAATCTATGGATCCTGCATGTTAGCAGGGGACTGTTCAAGCTGGTGGAGGCTCTGTAATCGTGTGGGGCGTGTGAGGTTGGCGTGATATGGGATCCCTGATAAGATACGAATCTGACAGGTAACACGTACGTGAGCATCCTGTCTTATCATCAGCATCCATTCATGTCCCTTGTGCATTCCGATGGACTTGGGCAATTCCAGCAGGACAATGTGACACTTCACGCGTCCAGAATTGCTACAGAGTAGCTCCAGGAACACTTTTCTGATTTTAAACACTTCCCCTGGCCACCAAACTCCCCAGACATGAACATTATTGAGCATATCTGGGATGCTTCGCAACGTTCTGTTCAGAAATCACCACTCCGTGGTACTCTTACGGGTTTATGAACAGCCCTGCAAGATTCATGGTGTCAGTCCCCTCCAGCACTACTTCAGACATTAGTCGAGTCCACGCCATGTCGTGCTGCGGCACTTCTCCGTGCTCGTGGGGGCGCTACACAATATTAGACAGGTGTACCATTTTCTTTGGCTCTTCAGCGTATGTACGACGGCAGTTCAATAAGTAATGCAACACATTTTTTTTCTCGGCCAATTTTGGTTGAAAAAACCGGAAATTTCTTGTGGAATATTTTCAAACATTCCCGCTTCGTCTCGTATAGTTTCATTGACTTCCGACGGGTGGCAGCGCTGTACGGAGCTGTTAAAATGGCGTCTGTAACGGGTGTGCGTTGCAAACAACGGGCAGTGATCGAGTTTCTTTTGGCGGAAAACCAGGGCATCTCAGATATTCATAGGCGCTTGCAGAATGTCTACGGTGATCTGGCAGTGGACAAAAGCACGGTGAGTCGTTGGGCAAAGCGTGTGTCATCATCGCTGCAAGGTCAAGCAAGACTGTCTGATCTCCCGCGTGCGGGCCGGCCGTGCACAGCTGTGACTCCTGCAATGGCGGAGCGTGCGAACACACTCGTTCGAGATGATCGACGGATCACCATCAAACAACTCAGTGCTCAACTTGACATCTCTGTTGGTAGTGCTGTCACAATTGTTCACCAGTTGGGATATTCAAAGGTTTGTTCCCGCTGGGTCCCTCGTTGTCTAACCGAACACCATAAAGAGCAAAGAAGAACCATCTGTGCGGAATTGCTTGCTCGTCATGTGGCTGAGGGTGACAATTTCTTGTCAAAGATCGTTACAGGCGATGAAACATGGGTTCATCATTTCGAACCTGAAACAAAACGGCAATCAATGGAGTGGCACCACACCCACTCCCCTACCAAGAAAAAGTTTAAAGTCATACCCTCAGCCGGTAAAGTCATGGTTACAGTCTTCTGGGACGCTGAAGGGGTTATTCTGTTCGATGTCCTTCCCCATGGTCGAACGATCAACTCTGAAGTGTATTGTGCTACTCTTCAGAAATTGAAGAAACGACTTCAGCGTGTTCGTAGGCACAAAAATCTGAACGAACTTCCCCTTCTTCATGACAACGCAAGACCTCACACAAGTCTTCGCACCCGAGAGGAGCTCACAAAACTTCAGTGGACTGTTCTTCCTCATGCAGCCTACAGCCCCGATCTCGCACCGTCGGATTTCCATATGTTTGGCCCAATGAAGGACGCAATCCGTGGGAGGGACTACGTGGATGATGAAGAAGTTATTGATGCAGTACGACGTTGGCTCCGACATCGACCAGTTGAATGGTACCGTGCAGGCATACAGGCCCTCATTTCAAGGTGGCGTAAGGCCGTAGCATTGAATGGAGATTACGTTGAAAAATAGTGTTGTGTAGCTAAAAGATTGGGGAATAACCTAGTGTATTTCAATGCTGAATAAAACAACCCCTGTTTCAGAAAAAAAAAATGTGTTGCATTACTTATTGAACTGCCCTCGTATATGTTAAGCTTCATCTCCGGCAAACAGGATCGCTAACGTAGTAACAAGAGTCAAAGAGGTCCTCCTATATTCCTGGATCTCTGTCCACGTTTTTTGTATGCTACTTCATGAAATAACTAGAGCGGATACTGCTGAAAATCAACCACGTTTCGGGCATTTTCTCACTCAAGTATGGCAACCGGACTTGACTGAAGAAAAGTAATCAGCGTTCCGGGATACTAAACCGTTTGGTGTAGTGTTGCCCATTCTGCTTACCCTCAAGACGGTGGAGCCGGAATTACACTATCGTTACTCGGCGCTCGTTCTCTGTGCCGCTTATCAGTGCAGCCTGGCAGGATGCTTTCACAAAAGCACCACTCGAGGCTCAGTTCACACAGTGGCGGCGTGGCGTGGCGCGGCGCGCGCTTCCGGCGGCGGCGACGCTGAAGCGGCGCTGTCGGAGGGCGGTCGTGCTATCACTGTTCACTGTCGAACCACAACATGCTTTGCTGCGGCGAATAGCTAGCAAAGTACAAAACGCTTGAATAAAACAAGGTAACGGAAAGTTAACATTCGTGAGTGGAGGCGTAATAAATGTATGGCACTGAGTTATAGTGCCTATTCTTATATTTAGAGGAGACTTGCGGTAAATTTCCACTTGATGGTGTGTGTGGAACAACGCTGTGGCTGCAACTCGTAATGAGAAAAAAAAACGTTTCTCACGTTTCGCATAACCAAAACGTTGTGGCTGTATGTTAAACATTTGAGAGTTTAAATGTAGTTGTGAACATCTAGCCGAAACTGGAATGTTTTGATTATAATTCCTATTTTTCATATGATTTTTCACATGAATGTAAGCCTTAATATCACAGATTTTGTGATAGGTGTTCAAAATATTAGAGCCCTTTTCCACAGAAGTACATCAGATATTACTCGTTACAGAGTACAGTTTCCGAGCATCTGATAGTAATTACTCCCTTATAGACAGGAACAAAAGATCCTTTTACATATGAAGGGCTTATTTCAATAGTGGTACAAGTCAATTTTTGTTCGTTATCAGATACAGAGTCCTAGTTAAATGAGCGCTGAAAAATCTGCAGTTGAGATACCAGAAATATTCAAGTATATATATACTTGAATATTTCTGGTATCTCAACTGCAGATTTAACTTTAGGACTCTGTATCTCAGAATGAACAAAAATGGACTTATACCACTATTGAAATAAGCCCTTCATATATCGCCCAGACGATTGGATTCCAGTAGTTGCTAACGTCAAGAATAACCGATTCCTTAACTACAAGATGTAACCACAGGATTTCAGGATCTTTCGCACTAGGAAAAAGGTTACATAGAGGCACATTCAAAATAACTCAGTATGTCTGGCTACACATTTCATCTGATGACCCTGCAGCAGTAAACGGAAGAAAAAGGCGTAACGTCCTGCAACTGTGAGTTTTTCAATGCATTGCACAGAAACCGAGAGTTACTGGGAAAGGAAGTCCTCCGCTAGATAACATTTCGGTTTTCTCTATCTTGCATGATAAATTTCTGCCAATACAAAGCACCAAAAGAAAGTTTTACTTGACATGTGGGAGTATATCTTAGCGTAAAAACAGAGTTTTTATGAGCAACTACCAACTGAATAGTGGATTTGCAGGTCTGTCTCGTAAAGCCCATTGACTGAGGACAGAAAATGAAATGCTGACTGTACATGTTTAGTGCAATTGCAACATGAATAGTGCTAGATTTTTTGTACCTTCTGCTGCTGCTTGTGCAGATCTGTATTGCAATAAACATTACGTGAATTGACCTGTGTTGTTGCACTTTCTCAAAATAAGCGTCCTATTTCTCGAATAACTAGCACAGAAAAAAAACAGTGTATTTGTCTGATGACATGATAGAAGAAGAAACAGGAGTTGACATAGAAGAGACAGGGCATCCAGTATTAGAATCAGCATTCCAAAGAGCTATGGAAGACTTCAGAGGAAATAAGACGGAAGGGGTATAACATTCCATGAGAATTTCTAAAATCATTGGGAAAGTGACACCAAAACGACCATTCACCTTAGTGTGTAGAATGTACAAGTCTGGAGATATACCACCTGACTTTCGGAAAACATCATCCACACAAGTCCACAGACTTCAAGAGGAGACAAGTGAGGGAATTATGGCACAATCAGCTCACCAGCTCAGGCGTTCAAGTTGTTGACAAGAATAATACACAGAATGTAAAGTTCTCACATGTTTTCTGCTACTGTAAATAATTCATCTTTACAGTACTGAAACAAAGACGATTAAGCGCACGGTATGACTAGTGACTAAGGTCTCTAGTTGACTTGCTAGTCAGTCAGTTATGGAGCGCTGCAATATTCTTATTGAGCGAGCAGCTGAATTTTTCGGTGAATGAGATCTGTTTTCTGTGAATTTGGGAGAAGTTATCTGGAGTACTTTATTGTGAAAACGAAAAATCATTAATATTACTTTCTTTTCCTTTACATTGAAGGAGAACATTATGGAGGAATTTTAAGGGCAACGGAGGCATGCGCAAGGATGAAACGTTGTTCAGAATCTACATCTACATCTACATCCATACTCCGCAAGCCACATGACGGTGTGTGGCGGAGGCTACTATGAGTACCTCTATCGGTTCTCCCTTCTATTCCAGTCTCGTATTGTTCGTGGAAAGAAAGAATGTCGGTATGCCTCTGTGTGGGCTCTAATCTCTCTGATTTTATCCTCATGGTCTCTTCGCGAGATATACGTAGGAGGGAGCAATATATTGCTTGATTCCTCGATGAAGGTATGTTCTCGAAACTTCAACAAAAGCCTGTACCGAGCTACTGAGCGTCTCTCCTGCAAAGTCTTCCACTGGAGTTTATCTATCATCTCCGTAACGCTTTCGCGATTACTAAATGATCCTGTAACGAAGCGTGCTGCTCTCCGTTGGATCTTCTCTCTCTCTTCTATCAAACCTATCTGGTATGGATCCCACACTGGTGAGCAGTATTCAAGCAGTGGGCGAACAAGTGTACTGTAACCTACTTCCTTTGTTTCGGATTCCATTTCCTTAGGATTCTTTCAATGAATCTGTCTGGCATCTGCTTTACCGACGATCAACTTTATACGCTCCTGGAAATGGAAAAAAGAACACATTGACACCGGTGTGTCAGACCCACCATACTTGCTCCGGACACTGCGAGAGGTCTGTACAAGCAATGATCACACGCACGGCACAGCGGACACACCAGGAACCGCGGTGTTGGCCGTCGAATGGCGCTAGCTGCGCAGCATTTGTGCACCGCCGCCGCCAGTGTCAGCCAGTTTGCCGTGGCATACGGAGCTCCATCGCAGTCTTTAACACTGGTAGCATGCCGCGACAGCATGGACGTGAACCGTATGTGCAGTTGACGGACTTTGAGCGAGGGCGTATAGTGGGCATGCGGGAGGCCGGGTGGACGTACCGCCGAATTGCTCAACACGTGGGGCTTGAGGTCTCCACAGTACATCGATGTTGTCGCCAGTGGTCGGCGGAAGGTGCACGTGCCCGTCGACCTGGGACCGGACCGCAGCGACGCACGGATGCACGCCAAGACCGTACGATCCTACGCAGTGCCGTAGGGGACCGCACCGCCACTTCCCAGCAAATTAGGGACACTGTTGCTCCTGGGGTATCGGCGAGGACCATTCGTAACCGTCTCCATGAAGCTGGGCTACGGTCCCGCACACCGTTAGGCCGTCTTCCGCTCACGCCCCAACATCGTGCAGCCCGCCTCCAGTGGTGTCGCGACAGGCGTGAATGGAGGGACGAATGGAGACGTGTCGTCTTCAGCGATGAGAGTCGCTTCTGCCTTGGTGCCAATGATGGTCGTATGCGTGTTTGGCGCCGTGCAGGTGAGCGCCACAATCAGGACTGCATACGACCGAGGCACACAGGGCCAACACCCGGCATCATGGTGTGGGGAGCGATCTCCTACACTGGCCGTACACCACTGGTGATCGTCGAGGGGACACTGAATAGTGCACGGTACATCCAAACCGTCATCGAACCCATCGTTCTACCATTCCTAGACCGGCAAGGGAACTTGCTGTTCCAACAGGACAATGCACGTCCGCATGTATCCCGTGCCACCCAACGTGCTCTAGAAGATGTAAGTCAACTACCCTGGCCAGCAAGACCTCCGGATCTGTCCCCCATTGAGCATGTTTGGGACTGGATGAAGCGTCGTCTCACGCGGTCTGCACGTCCAGCAAGAACGCTGGTCCAACTGAGGCGCCAGGTGGAAATGGCATGGCAAGCCGTTCCACAGGACTACATCCAGCATCTCTACGATCGTCTCCATGGGAGAATAGCAGCCTGCATTGCTGCGAAAGGTGGATATACACTGTACTAGTGCCGACATTGTGCATGCTCTGTTGCCTGTGTCTATGTGCCTGTGGTTCTGTCAGTGTGATCATGTGATGTATCTGACCCCAGGAATGTGTCAATAAAGTTTCCCCTTCCCGGGACAATGAATTCACGGTGTTCTTATTTCAATTTCCAGGAGTGTATGATCATTCCATTTTAAATCACTCCTAATGCCTACTCCCAGATAATGTATGGAATTAACTGCTTCCAGTTGCTGACCTGCTATATTGTAGATAAGTGACAAAGGATCTTTCTTTCCATGTATTCGCAGCACATTACACTTGTCTACATTGTGATTCAATTGCCATTCCCTGCACCATGCGTCAATTCGCTGCAGATCCTCCTGCATTTCAGTACAATTTTCTGTTGTTACAACCTCTCGATATACCACAGCATCATCCGTAAAAAGCCTCAGTGAACTTCCGATGTTATCCACAAGGTCATTTATATATATAGTGAATAGCAACGGTCCTACGACACTCCCCTGCGGCACACCTGAAATCACTCTTACTTCGGAAGACTTCTCTCCATTGAGAATGGCATGCTGCGTTCTGTTATCTAGGAACTTTTCAACCAATCACACAATTGGTCTGATAGTCCATATGCTCTTACTTTGTTCATTAAACGACTGTGGGGAACTGTATCAAAGGCATTGCGGAAGTCAAGAAACACAGCATCTACCTGGGATCCCGTGTCTATGGCCCTCTGAGTTTCGTGGACGAATAGCGCGAGCTGGGTTTCACACGACCGTCTTTTTCGAAACCCATGCTGATTCCTACAGAGTAGAAAAGTCATTATACTCGAACATAATACGTGTTCCAAAATTCAACAACTGATCGACGTTAGAGATGGGACTTAACTGCTAAGGTCATCAGTCCCAAAGTTACACACTACTTAAACTAAATTATCCTAAGAACAAACACACACATCCATGCCCGAGGGAGGACTCGAACCTCCGCCGGGACCAGCTGCACAATCCAAGACTGCAGCTCCCAATACCGCTCGGCTAATCTCGCCCGGCGAGAAAAGAGAACCTCCTGTATAAATATCAAGAGCTCAGATGGAAAACCAGTCCTAAGCAAAGAAGGGAAAGCAGAAAGGCAGAAGGAGTACACAGAGGGTGTATACAACGGAGATTTACATAAGGGCAATATTACGGAAACGAAAGAAGACGTAGAGGAAGATGAGAAGGGAGATATGACACTGCGTGAAGAATTTGACAACGCACTGAAAGGCTTAAGCCGAAACAAGACCCACGGACTAGACAACATTCCGTTAGAGGTGCTGACAGCTTTGGGAGAACCAACCATGACAAAACCTTTGCATCTGACGAGCAAGATGGACGAGACAGGCGAAATACTCGCAAACTTCAAGTAGAATATAACAATTCCAATTCCAAAGTAAGCAGGTGCTGACAGATTGAAAATTATCGAACCGTCACTTTAGTAAGTCACGGCTGCAAAATACTAACACGAATCCTTTACAGAAGAATGAAAAACTGGTAGACGTGGACCTCGGGAAAAATCAGTTTGGATTTCAGAACAATACAGGAACACGGGAGACGATATCCTACGCGTTCTCATAGAAGATAAGTTAAGAAAAGGCAAACTTACGTTTATAGCATTTGTAGAGTTGAGAAAGCTTTTGTCAATGTTGACTGGAATACTTTCTCTCAAATTTTAAAGGTGGCAGCGGCAAAATACAAGGAGGGAAAGGCTATTTACAATTTGTACAGAAACCAGATGGCAGTTACAAGAGTTGAGGGACACGAAAAGGAAGTAAGGGTTGAGAAGCGTATGGGACAGGATTGTAGTCTATCCCCAATATTACTCACTCTGTATATTGAGCAAGCAGTAAAGGAAACAAAAGAAAAACTTGTTGTAGGAATTAAAGTCCAGGGAGAAGAAACAAAAACTTTAAGGTTTGTCGATGACATTGAAATTCTGTCAGAGACAGCAAAGGAGTTGGGAGATATTTTGAACGGAATGGACAGTATCTTGATAGCAGGATATGAGATGAATATCAACAAAAGCAAAACGAGGATATTGGAATGCAGCTGAATTAAATCAGAATATGCTGAGGAAATTAGATTAGGAAATGAGACGTTTAAACTAGTAGATGAGTTTTGCTATTTAGGAAGCAAAATAACTGATGATGGTCGAAGTAGAGAGGATATAAAATATAGATTGGCAATAGCAAGATAAGCATTTTCGAAGAACAGAAATTTATTAACATCGAGTATAGATTTAAGTGTCAGGAAGTCATTTCTGAAAGTATATATATGGTGTGTAGCGATGTATGGAAGTGAAACAGGACAATAAATTGTTTAAACAAGGAAGGAATAGAAGCTTTCGAAATGTGGTTCTACAGAAGAATTCTGAAGATTGGATGGGTAGATCACATAACTAATGAGAAATTATTGAACAGAATTGGAGAGAACGTTGTGGCACAACCTGGCTAAAAGAAGGGATCTGTTGGTAGGACACAATCTGAGGCACCAAGGGATCACCAATTTAAAACTGGAGGGAAGCGTGGGGGTAAATATGGCAGAGGGAGACCAAGAGATGAATACAGTAAGGAGATTCAGAGAGATGTAGGTTGCAGTAATTATTCGCAGATGAAAGGTTTGCACAGGATAGAGGAGCATGGAACCACTCTTTGGCCTGAAGAGCACAACAACAACCGTTTAATTTCCTTTAATAGAACCCAGTATGTTGTCCTCTATGGCGAGTGTTCATCAGAGACAAGGGTATCGTCAGAAGTATCCCAGGGAAGTGCGGTAGGACCGCTGTTGTATGGTTTTGCGGATAAGGTGGGCAGCAATCTGCCCTTGTTTGCTGATGATGCCGTAGTGTACGGTAAGGTGTCGAAGTCGAGTGACAGTAGGGAGATACAAGACGACTCAGATAAAATTTCCAGTTGGTGTGAAGAATGTCAGCTAGCCCTAAAAAGTGTAAGTTAATGTGGATGAGTAGGTACATCAAACCTGTCATGTTCGGATGCAGTATTACTAGAGTCCTGCTTGACACAGTGAAGTCATTCAAATATCTGGGCGTAACGTTGCAGAGCGATATGCGATGGAAGGAGCATGTGAGAACTGTGGTAGGGAAGGCGAATGATCGACTTTTATTTATTGGGAGAATTGTAGGAAAGAGTGGTTCACCTGTAAAGGGGACCGGATATAGGGCGCTGGGGCGACCTGTTCTTGAATATTGCTCGAGTGTTTGGGAGCCGTACCAGGTCGGATTGAGGGAGGATGTCGAGGCAGTTCAGAGGCGGGCTGCTAGATTTCTTACCGTCGGTTTCGAACAACACGTAAGGGTTACCGAAACGTTTCGGGAATTCACATGGAAATCCGTGGAGAGCAGGCAACGTTCTTTTCGAGAAACACTATTGAGAAAATTTAGAGAACCGGCATTTGAAGCTGGCTGCCGAACGATTCTACTGCCGCCAACATTCATTGCGCGTAGGGACAACGAAGATAAGATACGATAAACTGGGACTCATACGGATGCATATAGATAGTCGTTTTTCCCTCGCTCTCAATGCGATTGGAACAGAAAAGGAAATGACAAGTAGTGGTACAGGGAACCCTCCACTACGCACCGTACGGTAGCATGCGGAATATCTAAGTAGATGTATATGTAGCTGCTGGGTCTGCTGATTAGTGTTTGCTTTCTTTGCTTTCGAGAACGTCGGTACATAAGACACAAAACAAGCAAGGTGAGCCAAAGGAAAGTCACTTTTGCTTCTGGGCACATTTCACCTTGCTTTCTGGAGCAAACAGTGTATAGTAGGGATTGTCAGGTGTCGTGATTGCAAGCAACTTAATTTTCAGTGAACAGTATTGGTAATTTCAGACACTTATTTTCTTCCCAGTAGATTACTAATTTATTTTTGTGAATGCTCCAAATCGAACATTGCACGTCATGTCACACAACGTTCATACTGTACTTCAGTACTGAGTTTTAATTACATGGTTGTAGTTGAGCACACAATTAGATTTGGTATTTAACTGTATACATTATCCTTATTTCAAATTTAGCGTTTCGTTAAGTTTTAAGTTTTATTTCACCACACTGTTCACATGCCACACAACAACCAGTTTTGCTCACCAATTGAATAAGATAGCTAAAGTACATGTTACATGAGGTGAAAGTTTTTGAAAGCAATATATTCATTTTCTCACATACACAAATTTTTCATATAAAAGTTACAAGAAGAGTGGAAAATAAAATTGAGGATGAAAGGTTAATGCACTAGAGGGGCAATTCTGGCGTTGCGTTTGGATAATGGATGCAATACTAAAGAAAAATCAAGACACTTCCATAGAATTTGTCGACCTGGAAATAGCATTCGACAGTGTCAAATGGTGTAAAACGTTTGAGATGCTGAGAAAAATAGGGTAAGCTATCGGGAAAAACGGGTAATATACAATTTACAGAAGAACCTAGAGAGAAAAATAAGAGTGAACGACCAAGAACAAAGCGCTCGGATGAAAATGTGTAAGACGGGTATGCAGTCATTCACTCCTGTTGTTCAATCTGTACATCGAAGAAGCAATGATGGAAATAGAAGAAAGTTTCAGGAGTGGAATTAAAATTCAAGGATATAAATGATAAGATTCACTGATGGCATTGGCATCCTCATTGAAAGGGGAGAAGAATTACAGGATCTGCTGAAGGAAACGAACAGTGTAATGAGTACAGAATATGGATTGAGAGTAAATCGAAGAAAGACGAAAGTAGAAGTACCAGAAATGAAAACAGCGAGAAAGTGACACCACGATTGACGATCAAGAAGCAATTGAAGTTAAGGAACTCTGCTACCTAGACAACAAAATCACCCATGACGGATGGAGCAAGGAGGAGATAAAAAGCAGAGTAGCCCTGGCAAAAAGGGCATTCCTGGCCAAGGGAAGTCTACTAGTATCAAACATAGGCCTTAATATGAGGAAGGAATTTCTTAGACTGTACGTTTGGAGCACAGCATTGTATGGTAGTGAAATATGGACTGTGTGAAACCCGGAAAAGAAGTGAATCAAAGCACTTCAGATGGATGCTGGAGAAGAATGTTGAAAATTAGGTGGACTGGTAAGGTAAGGAACGAGAGGTTCTCCGGAGAATCAGCGAGGAAAGGAATTTATGGAAAACACTGCCAAGAAGAAGAGAAGAAGGGACATGATGGTAGGACATGTGTTATGATATAACAGAATAAATTGCATGGTGTGTAGCGTCCGGAAAACAGAAGCAGGTGCAGTGGCACGTTTACCACAAATCCACTACGCACCTGACGGCTTCCAACAGGTGCAAATTCTGCGCAAATCTGCGGTTTCTGGGCAACACCGTGAGGTCACACGTGGTCACGTGGACAAGACTGCGAGCTCCCCCAGCTGTGGCCTCGTCGCGCGCTCCAGGACCTTCCATTCGCTGTGTGCAGCAAATAGTTAATACTTTCAGCCAGAAGGCAAATACTTGTTTATAAAGAATGATTAATGTATACTAAGGCGTCGCATAGCGATGGTGGAATTTCCTAAATACTGTAATTCGTCATCTTTGGGCGGCAACATAAACAGTAGAATACGGATGGATATGCGATCCTTCACTATTTTGTTCACTGGGGAACAAATGGAGCTTTGAGCACAAAAGACTTGTACTGTTTTTCTTAAGTAAGACGGACGCAGATTTGTGGCAGTCTGATCTAATTTTTTACTAAATAAAAAAAAGTGTTCCGTCTAAGTTTCAGTGAAGTGTAAAAAAGGACAACTGTTATAACTTATCGTGACGACGCACGAGCGACTCGAGAGGACAATATCTATATAAAAGCGCGCTCAATGGGCATGATACGGACATAAAAATCTACTGTCAATGTAGTATTAAGCTTAAGGTACGATATATGTTTTAGTTATAATAAATATTTGTTCTGGAAATACTGAATCATTTAGCAGGGCTCATTCCTATCATCGCCTCAGTATTATTTTCATTTTAATTATGCATTTTGCTAAGATTACAGACACCAAGATCAGCAGTCCAATGTGCGTGTTACATTGACAGAAAGAAAACTGTTTTATCGTCTTCTTGCATCAGCTTTAATATTAAATTTCCCTTCTGTGTGATGTTACAGTTGTTTTTGCGCTCTCAAGAACTTTCTGGTCCCTTAGGATATTGTTTTGTCAAAAGAATAACTTCACGACCGGGTATGATCGTATCTACGATCACGAAGTAATTAAAAAAGACAATAATGCAATTTCTTAATCAATAGCACGCTAGCTGTGACTGCTTCAAGCCACGAGAAACTGCAAGTAAAGACTATTCACATTTCATAATGCAATATTTTATGACAATGGTCAATCCAAGATTCTTACGCCAATTGTGATTGATAAAACAGTAAGCAAAATCTCAAATTCCAAATTTTCCATTGAATAACATCACTTTTATTTTGTTACATCACACGGCCCACCACGATTTATTCTACGCTCCCATTCTTACAATCGCAGAGTAGCACTACACTAAACATCCACAATTATTTGTTAAATATATTTCAATTTCTGTATTCCCCTACAGTTGTAGCCCCTAAGGGTCTCTCCAGTACCATGGAAACTATTACCTAAAGTCGCAAAAAATGTCCTGTCGTGTGTGTCCTATGCGATTCGCAATGTCGAGGTACGACAAATCCAATTCCCGCAGACCGATCATTCGGTGCTGTTTGACACATGCTGGTATTACGTCCTTGGAGGTTGAGAAAATTACTTGCAAGTGTCCCCTTCGTTTGCCGCTCTTCAGTTGTTGAGCCTGATGTTCCCAGTCACGTAGAGGGTGTTCCTTTGCCCTGCTGGAACGTCATCTGTCTCAAGTCATAATTACTAGTTGCTAATACGCTGCTCGGCGCATCTTCTGAGTTAAAATTTATTTGGACTATTCCCTCTGGTTGTTGCTAGTTTCACAGAATTTAGTCTTGTTATGTCACATCTGTACCATTGCTATCGTGTAATGTTCTTACTATTTTGAAGTTATTTGTATTGCATTGTCTCGCACCATGTAAGTAGACTTGGGAATGTAGCGTTACAGAATCTATAGCTGCATACTCCACAAACCACATCATGATCCTTGGCGGAGGGTACATTGTAGCACTACTATGCATTTCCTTTCCTTAATTTTTCTTGAAGAACAGCGGTTTTTTCACTACATAAAAATTAACATGCACAGTCACAACCGCAAGACTTTTTTTTTTTACGTAGTTACCGGCTTCGGTCTGTTTTAGACCATCCCCAGACCTCACACCTTGCTGGTAGACGGTGGCTGTGAACGGAGCAGGCGCTACAACTCCACCACTAACTGCAGTTTCATTTCTTGTTCCACTCGAAAACAGTTGTTGTTGTTGTGGTCTTCAGTCCTGAGACTGGTTTGATGCAGCTCTCCATGCGACTTTATCCTGTGCAAGCTTCTTCATCTCCCAGTACTTACTGCAACCTACATCCTTCTGAATCTGCTTAGTGTATTCATCTCTTGGTCTCCCTCTACGATTTTTGCCCTCCACACTGCCCTCCGATGCTAAATTTGTGATCCCTTGATGCCTCAGAACATGTCCTATCAACCAGTCCCTTCTTCATTGTGCCACAAACTTCTCTTCTCCCAATTCTATTCAATATCTCCTCATTAGTTATGTGATCTACCCATCTAATCTTCAGCATTCTTCTGTAGCACCACATTTCGAAAGCTTCTATTCTCTTCTTGTCCAAATCATTTATCGTCCATCTTTCACTTCCATACATGGCGACCGACACTCCATACAAATACTTTCAGAAACTACTTCCTGAGATTTAAATCTATACTCGATGTTAACAAATTTCTCTTCTTCTGAAACGCTTTCCTTGCCATTGCCAGTCTACATTTTATATCCTCTCTACTTCGACCATCATCAGTTATTTTGCTCCCCAAATAGTAAAACTCCTTTACTACTTTAAGTGTCTCATTTCCTAATCTAACTCCCTCAGCATCACCCAACTTAATTCGACTACATTCCATTATCGTCCTTTTGCTTTTGTTGATGTTCATCTTATATCCTCCTATCAAGACACTGTCCATTCCGTTCAATTGCTCTTCCAAGTCTTTTGCTGTCTCTGGCAGAATTACAATGTCATCGGCGAACCTCAAAGTTTTTATTTCTTCTCCATGGATTTTAATATCTACTTCGAATTTTTCTTTTGTTTCCTTTACTGCTTGTTCAATATACAGATTGAATAACATCGGAGAGAGGCTACAACCCTGTCTCACTCCCTTCCCACCCACTGCTTCCCTTTCATGCCCCTCGACTCTTATAACTGCCATCTGGTTCTGTACAAATTGTAAATAGCACGTGTTGACAGATGTGGAAATTACCGAACAATCAGTTTAATAAGTCACAGCTGCAAAATAATAACGCGGATTCTTTACAGACGAATGGAAAAACTGGTAGAAGCCGACCTCGGGGAAGATGAGTTTGGATTCCGTAGAAATGTTGGAACACTTGAGGCAATACTGACCTTACGACTTATCTTAGAAGAAAGATTAAGGAAAGGCAAACCTACGTTTCTAGCATTTGTAGACTTAGAGAAAGCTTTTGACAATGTTGACTTGAATACTCTCGAAAACAGAGCGAGTGAAAAACGACTGTCCAGAAGCCTCCGTAAGGTCCTTAATTTCTCGCACCTTGTCACCGTGGATCTTATGCAAAATGTTCGTTGGCGGCAGTAGAACCGTTCTGCAGTCGTCCTCAAACGTCGGTTCTCTAAATTTCCGCGATACTCCCTTGCGAATAGTGTCATGTTCCCTCCAGGGACTCCCATTTGAGTTCACGAGGCATATCTGTAATACTTGCGTGCTTATCGAACCTCCCGGTAAAAATTCTAGTAGCACGCCTCTGAATTGCTTCGATGTCTTCTGTTAATCCGACACGGTGGGGATTCCAAACACCCGAACAGTGCTCAAGAATGGGTCGCACTAGCATTCTATAACTGTCTCCTATATGATGGAGCTACACTTTCGAAAAGTTCTCCCAATAAGACGAAGTCGAGCATTCGACAACTCTACTACTAGTCTGACGTGCTCATTCCACCAAATATCGCTTTGCAAGATTACGGCCACATATTTAATCGACGTGAATGCGTCAGACAGCACCTACTAATGCTGTATTCGAACGTTACAGGACTATTTTTCCTCCACTCATCAGCATTAAGTTACATTTTTCGACATTTAGAGCAAGCTTCCATTCAACACACTAACTACAAATCTGGTGTACGTCATCTTGTTTACTTCTACAGTCACTCAACGATGACACCTTCCCGTAAACCACAGCGTCATCAGCGAACAGCCGTAAGCTGCCGCTCACCCTGTCTGTCGAGGTCGTTTGCGTGTGTAGAGAGTAAAAGCGGTCCTGTCACACCTCCTTGGGCACTCCTGACGGTACTCTCGTCTCTGACGAACTCTCGCCGTCGAGGACAACGTACTGGGTTCTGTTACTTAAAAAGTCTTCGAGCCACTCATCACGAGGGCAACAATCACAGTCCTTGCCCTCCTTTTAGTGTTTGCATTTGGCAATACCACTGCAAACTATTTTGCGTTAGCCGCGCTGTCTTGTCACGGTCCGCGCGGCTCCCTCCATCGGAGGTACGAGTCCTCCCACGGGCATGGGTGCGTGTGTTCTCCTTAGCGTAAGTTAAAGTTAGATCAAATAGTGCGTAAGCTTAGGGACCGATGACCTCATCAGTCTGGTCCCATAAGACCTTACCACAAATAAAAAAAAAAATTGCGTTATAATGACTGCGAAAAATACCTATGTCCTGAAACATCAGTATTAATTATAGATTACCAGAAACATGAACATAGCATGATTTTATGCCGCTTAAGATGTTATTCTTTTGAATTTAGAGTCACAGTAGTGTCATACAACCAGTAAAGGTGCCACCACAAGTAAAACAAAAGACAAGTGCAACTGTAAACACTGTCTTCAAATATTGCTTGCCTAGCTCCTTTATATCAGTTCAGTCGCTATGTTTCGAACTCGGATTAACAGTAAATCAAGGCTCACCATTGGCAGTTCCGGCAACAGTACTGAAATGTTGAGAGATTCCATGACCTCTTTTGCATGTCGTCTCTCATTTTCATCAATTTCATTCATGTTCTACGTCACTGCACGGTGGTAACAGACCGAATAAGGTTAATGAAATGAGAGTATTTGTACTTAGAGCTCAAAAAATACTTTTCACTTGATTCCTATGCATGCTGGGTTACTTCCCTGTGTGGCCTGTGGAGGCGAGCATGGGAGGACGTCGCACACTGCATTTCCGGTTGGGGGCTGCACTACCCCGAATTCTGAGGGCTTCATACAGTGGGCTTAAGCGCCTGGCGGAACGACTGACGTCGGTCGAGTTTCGCCTATTTTATGCACGACGAAACGACCTGCGAGACCTTTGAGTGTCGCCACAGTTTATATGTTTACCGTTCCGGCGCGTCCGGAACGAAGACTCCTGTCACCGATTGACTGCAGTATCCTCTTGATTCTGAGAATACTTGTGGACCGTGCCCTCCTGGGTGCGACTGTCTGGTGCCAGATGGCCGGTGCTCTAGGCAGTCAAACGGCAAGTTCAGTGCCCTCAGCTAAATACAAGGTGCATTCAAGTTCTAAGGCCTCCGATTTTTTTTCTACGGACTGCAAAGAGATAGAAACATGCCCATTGTTTTAAAATGAGGCCGCGTTCATTGTCAATACATCCCAGAGATGGCAGCACCGTACGGCAGATGGAATTTTACCGCCAGCGGCGTGAATGAGAACTGTTTTAAATACTTAAAATGGCGACGTTTTCCTTACTTGAGCAGCGTGCAATCATTCGTTTTCTGAATTTGTGTGGTGTGAGACCAATTGAAATTCATCGACAGTTGAAGGAGATATGTGGTGATGGAGTTATGGATGTGTGGAAAGTGCGTTCGTGGGTGCGACAGTTTAATGAAGGCAGAACATCGTGTGACAACAAACCGAAACAACCTCGGGTTCGCACAAGCCGGTCTGACGAAATGATCGAGAAAGTGGGGAGAATTGTTTTGGGGGATCGCCGAATGACTGTTGAACAGATCGCCTCCAGAGTTGGCATGTCTGTGGGTTCTGTGCACGCAGTCCTGCATGACGACCTGAAAATGCGAAAAGTGTCATCCAGGTGGGTGCCACGAATGCTGTCGGACGACCTCATGGCTGCCCGTGTGGCATGTTGCCAAGCAATGTTGACACGCAACGACACCATGAATGGGACATTCTTGTCGTCGGTTGTGACAATGGATGAGACGTGGATGCCATTTTTCAATCCAGAAACAAAGCGCCAGTCAGCTCAATGGAAGCACACAGATTCACCGCCACCAAAAAAATTTCGGGTAACTGCCAGTGCTGAAAAAATGATGGTGTCCATGTTCTGGGACAGCGAGGGCGTAATCCTTACCCATTGCGTTCCAAAGGGCACTACGGTAACAGGTGCATCCTACGAAAATGTTTTGAAGAACAAATTCCTTCCTATACTGCAACAAAAACGTCCGGGAAGGGCTGCGCGTGTGCTGTTTCACCAAGAAAACGCACCCGCACATCGAGCTAACGTTACGCAACAGTTTCTTCGTGATAACAACTTTGAAGTGATTCCTCATGCTCCCTACTCACCTGACCTGGCTCCTAGTGACTTTTGGCTTTTTCCAACAATGAAAGACACTCTCCGTGGCCGCACATTCACCAGCCGTGCTGCTATTGCCTCAACGATTTTCCAGTGGTCAAAACAGACTCCTAAAGAAGCCTTCGCGGCTGCCATGGAATCATGGCGTAGCGTTGTGAAAAATGTGTACGTCTGCAGGGCGATTACGTCGAGAAGTAACGCCAGTTTCATCGATTTCGGGTGAGTAGTTAATTAGAAAAAAAATCGGAGGCCTTAGAACTTGAATGCACCTCGTAGCAGAGGCATGACTGGTCAACTTAAACTGAGTCTAGTTGACGTCATAAAGCCCTGCTCGAAATTGGAGGGAACGGTCGCTATTGGAGCGAATGATGTTCTGAGACAGTGTGGGGGAATATTGGAATCAGCACTGAAAGCTGATTCGTGGTTTTCGAGGAGAGTAGGGAGTGGAGCAATGTTGGCTTCGCTCTTGTGTGGTGAGGGAGCAGAAAAATTCGGGATATGATCTTCGTTGGAGTCGGACGGTCTTGCGACTTAGTCGCACTTTTTCGGCAGAGCTTAGAATTCTCGGACAGTCTTCGGGACCAGTGGTTGAAACAGAGTTGGTGCTCAGCAGAAGTCGCCGCCTTCATCATCAGGACGCTGCCTACCGACGACGTGCTGCAGATTTCAGGTCTGGTACAGCGTTTTGCGGCTCCGGCATTGTAGGATCTATCAGTTTTATACTGAAGTCCTCAGTAGCAAGCGCGCTCGCGTTTCCACAAGTCCACCTTGCTTGTTTCTCCGTGTGATCCCATGTGAGCTCTCAGTACTAATCGTGATTCTGCAATATAGTCGAGAGAGTAATATTTGATTGATTAGGACCTCCAGTCATTATCGTCAACCTATTGCATCACAAAGAGTAGGAGCACTTGTTCTCGAGCCAAATTCACATTATACTTCAAATACCCTATCCTTTAACCTACTGTTTGTGTCGAAAATCGTCTGCCTTTATGTTATGATGTATAATAAATCTTGTTGTAATATTTAAGCCGCATATCATTTCGTAGATATATGCAGAATCCCACTTCCTGTTGTTTATTATGACAAAGTTCTTTTTTTTTTCTCTGAGTACATTACGATTTTCATTAAATTATTGTGGGAGTGCACTCCTTATTTTACCAACCAGCAGGGTCCACCATCATTCCCCTTCGTTACCGTTGGGCGCATAATTAATTAGCTGGTAGGTAAGGAGGGCGGGCCGGCTGCTGTGGCCGAGCGGTTCTAGGCGCTTCAGTCTGCACCCGCGCGACTGCTACGGTCGCAGTTTCGAGTCCTGCCTCGGGCCTGTATGTTTGTGATGTCCTTAGGTTAGTTAGGTTTAAGAAGTTCAAAGTTCTAGTGGACTGATGACCTCAGATGTTAAGTTCCATAGTGCTCAGAGCAATTTTAACCATTTTTTTTAAGGAGGGGATCGAGAGCATGTCTCGTTCTCATGCAAAATTCGTCAGAATTAAAGAGGTACAAATTCGTCTCCATCCCGGCATCTCGCAAAGTGTTTGGCTGAAAATGTAAAATTACGTTATTCTTTAAAAATACATGATTTGTGAAATTCTTACTGGCAATCAGCCAGCTCTTTTCTCTGACTTCCACCAAAACATCGGTAATAACTGAAGTGAAATATTTTGGAGGGAGAAAGAGATAGATGGATAGGTAGATAGATAGATAGAGAGACAGAGAGAGAATAAGCGTGCTGGCACAATGGGGGCGATATATCCAGATTGATCTTTGTTCCCATCGGGTAAACACGAACTTTTAACTGGTCAATAGCTTAAAGGTAAGTAATAAGAGATAGTATTGATCCCCCATGGTACAAAAAAAAAAAAAAAAAAAAAAAAAAAAACAGAACACTGTTGCAGAAACAACGAAACACGCATGCCAAAGTTAAAAGAATGCAAAATCCCCAAGATTTGCGAAGTTTTACAGAAGCTCAAAATTTAGCGCTAACTTCAATGCGAGTTACTTTTAATAGTTTTCACAACGAAACTGTCTCGAAATCGGGTAGAAAGTGTTGTGTTGGCAGAAGAGCCAACACCGTGTTGCTAGAGGAGGCCGAAATGCACGCGTTTAAGCTCACGCAAACTGGCGTGAGGTCTGGAACAGGACAATGTAATTAATATAGCCAATAAGATACGTTGCTGCTGGAATACTTAACTTTAATCGATAATTGGTGTACATCGCTCTTGACGGTACATGTTTTACAAACTCAATATTAACTGGTAATGGCGCCTTGCTAGGTCGTAGCAAATGACGTAGCTGAAGGCTATGCTAACTATCGTCTCGGCAAATGAGAGCGTATTTGTCAGTGATCCATTCCTAGCAACGTCAGCTGTACAACTGGGGCGAGTGCTAGGACGTCTCTCTAGACCTGCCGTGTGGCGGCGCTCGGTCTGCAATCACTGACAGTGGCCACACGCGGGTCCGACGTATACTAGCGGACCGCGGCCGATTTAAAGGCTACCACCTAGCAAGTGTGGTGTCTGGCGGTGACACCACAGAAAGTCCAAAGGGATTTTGGTCATATGTAAAGTACTCCAGTGGCAAGACGCAGTCAATACTTTCGCTACGCAGTAGCAGTGGTGACTTTACTGATGAGAATTCCACTAAAGAACAGTTACTGAGCATGGTTTTCCGAAATTCCTTCCCTCGAGAAGACGAAGTAAATATTCCAGAATTCGAATCAAGAACAACTGCCAACATGAGTAATTAGATGTAGATTTCCTCGGTGTAGATAAGCAGCTTAAATCACTTGATAAAGGCAAGGCCTCCGGTCCAGATTGTATTCCAGTTAGGTCCTTTTCAGAGTATGCTGATACAATAGCTTCACTCTTAGCAATCATATACAGCTCTTCAGTCATCAAAAGATCCGTACCTAAAGACTGGAAAGTTGCATAAGTCACACCAATACCCAAGAAAGGAAGTAGGAGTAATCCTCTGAATTATAGACCGATGTCGCTAACGTCGATTTGAAGTAGGATTTTGAAACGTATGCTGTATTCGAACATTATGAATTACTTTGAAGAAAACGACTCACTGACAATACCCAACACGGATTCAAAAAATATTGTTCTTGTGAAACAAAATGAGCTCTTTGTTCTCACGAAATAATGAGTCGACAGGGGATGTCAAAGTATTTGCATATTTTTTAGATTTCCAGAAGGCTTTTTACATCGTTGCTCACAAGCAACTTCTAATCAAACTGCATACCCCAGGTAAGTGTTATAGGTCCTCTGCTGTTCGTGATGTAAATACTAATAAAAAAAGACAATTTGAGCAAACGTTGTTGAGGTTGTCATTTACCACTTTGTAAAGTTATCGGATGATCAAAACTAACTGCAAAGTGATTTGATTAAGACATCTGTATGATACGAAAAGTGGCAATTGATTCCAAATAACAAAAAGTGTCAGTTCATTCACGTGAGTAGTAAAAGTAATCCGCTAAATCTCGGTAACACGATAAATCACACTTCATGTAACAGAAATTTAGCGGATTCCTTTTACTACTCATGTGAATGAGCTGACAAAAATTTGCAAATGTGTGTGAAATCTTATGGGACTTAACTGCAAAGGTCATCAGTCCCTAAGCTTACACACTACTTAACCTAAATTATCCTAAGGACAAACACACACACCCATGCCCGGGGGAGGACTCGAACCTCCGCCGGGACCAGCCGCACAGTCCATGACTGCAGCGT